>NW_027078000.1:0-301660 GCF_963930625.1 Muntiacus reevesi
TTACACCACATGTACTGGTGTAAGAACCCGGGGAGGCGTGTGCACCCAGTACCCCTAGGCACAGGCTTCAGACTTGACCCCTCAACATTCTGGAGCCCAGCCACTGCTTTAGCATTTCTGAGGGTCCAGAGCTGATTTTAAGGGTTCTGTAATCCACCCTTCATCTGCTTTAATGAGACCCACATTTCTAGGATCCTACAGAGCAGGGTCTGTGTGGCTGCTCTGTGGCTTCTCTAACATGATCACATGCTGGGTGGTTTAAAACAACAGGAGTTCATCCTCTCTCAGTCCTGGAGACCAGACACCGGAAATCAAGGTGGCACAGGGCTGAGGTCCCTCCAGAGGCTCCAGGACAGGATCATTCCTGCCTTTTCCAACTTCAGGGGCTCCAGGGGTCCCTGGGCTTGTGGCCCCCTCCCTCCCATCTCTGCCTCTGCCTTTAAGAGGCTTCCCTTTTGTGTCCTCTTTCGTCTCTTTGAAGGAGTCTGTCAGTTGGATTGAAGGTCACCCTAACCCTAGATGACCTTACCTTGCTATCCTTAACTACATCTACAAAGACTCTTTTCCCAGATACGGCCCTGTTCTGGGGGGACACATCTTTGGTGGCCACCATTTACCCCATTCTCTCTCTGTCAAATAACCCTCATTTTAGGAGATCACCACATGCCCATAAAGACGGGCACAGAGAGCGGCCACACACATGGAGAGAATGAGGCCCTTGGAGTCACCTGGAACGGATGAAGACCTGGCTTCATCAGGTGAGGGGAATCACAGGGAGGAGAGGAGGATGGTCTTGTTTAGGCTTCAAAAAGACCACGTTGGGGTGGGATGTGAGATGCACAATGGGGGCGGGGAGCTTCATCAGGGCCTGAGGGGGAGGTTAGGCTTGGGCCAGGGCCATGGGTATAGAGGGGACTTAGTGTGGGGGTTGGTCATACACCCAGAAGGAAGAGCTCACAGTCACTGGGGCACAAGGACCTGGGAACCTGGGAGGGCTTCATCTTTCTGAACCTGAAGAGGAAACGTTAAAATTTTACATCACCTCCTGCTCCTTCTGCCTCTGTAACTCAGCTTGCTCCTTGCAAAGTCTGGATCATGTAGGTCATGCAATCTCAGAAAGTGGGGACTTAGAATACTCGGAGCTGGAGCTTATCTCCCTTGTCCTTGCCCTGGCCCCTGCAAACCTTCTTGATCATGCCTATTCATGATAATGAAGAGCCCGCCCCCCTGACACTCTCCTCACCCCAGGGGGAACTCCCCACTCTGCTGGAGCACCTGGCTGTTGGTGGCCACTGACAGCACTCTGGTCTCCTCAGGATCCAGCTTCAGGATACTCTGAGGTTCAGGTCAGGCAGATGGAATCTGGTCTTCTCAGAACCCACTGGGGCTTCAGTTTGGGGGCATTGTGGGGTTTAGTTCAGGTTGATGGAATCTGGTCTCCTCAGGACCTGCTGGGTGTTCAGCTTTGGGACATTGTGGGGTTCAGTTCAGGCTGACAGGAGATGGGTCACCACAAGACCCATGTGGTTTCAGCTTTGGGGCATTGTGGGGTTCAATTCAGGCTGATAGAATTTGATCTCCTCAGGACCTTATGGGGGTTCAGCTTTGTGACATTGTGGGGTTCAGTTCAGGCTGACAGGAGATGGGTCACCACAGGATCCATTGTATTTTGGCTTTGGGGCATTATGGGGTTTAGTTTTGGCTGATGGAATCTAGTTTCCTCAGGACCCATGATCTCCTCAGAACCCATTGGGGCTTCAGCTTTGGGACATTGTGGGGTTCAGTTGAGTCTGACGGGAGTCTGGTTTCCTCAAGATTCCTGCAACGATGTGCTGCTGAAAGAAAAAGTGAGGAAAATTGGGAAGAAGCTTCTGTGTGTGGCTGTTGCTGAAAGTCTGTCTTAAGAGGACCCAAGACTGTTAGGGCTTGATGTGGAAAGTTGTGGGATTTTAGTCAGTTTTTGTCTGTAGTATAAGATGGTATCCTATATTGTTCCTTGGTGTGTGGTTTCCATTTTTCCCAGCACGGTTTATTGAGGGGGGTGGGGGGGACTGTCCTTTCCCGCGTATATATTTTTAGTTCCTTTCTTGTAAATTAATTACCATGCACCTGTAGGTTTACTTCTGAGCTCTCTTGACTATTTCTGTGCCAATTCCACACGTCTTCTGGTGACTTTAGGTACATACTCTAGATTGAAGTCAGGGATAGACATGCCACCAGCCTGTTCTGCTTTCTCAGGATCCCTTTGGCTCTTCTGGTTCCTTTGTGGCTCCACACAGATGTAAAGATTGCTTTTGTTTCTGTGAAAAATGTCATTGAAATGTTGGCAGTGATTGCATGAATGTGTACGTTGCTTTGTTTAGAATGGATATTTTAATGGTATTTTCACCCATAAGCATGGGATATCTTTTTACTTGTATCCATTTAGTTTCTTTGATCATTGTCTTGTAGTTTTTAGCTTTCAGGTCTTTCAAGTCCTTGGTTAGATTTCTAGTTGTGTGGGGGAGGGGATGCAATTGTAAAAGGAATTATTTTCTTAATTTCTCTTTCTGATAGTTCATTATTAGTGTAGAGAATCACAAATGATCTTGCAGTTCTGCTGACTTTCTTTTTTCTTTTTTTTGGCCCCACAGCTCGACATGTTGGATCTTAGTTCTCTGACCGAGGATCAAACCTGTACCCCCTACAGTGGAAGTGCAGTCTTAACTACTGGACTGCCAGGCAAGTCTGTGAATTCGCTTTTTAGTTCTGACAGTTGCTTTGGTGTAGTGTTATGTGGAAAACTAGAATTAAGACATCTAATAGTTTCAGTTCCATCTGGTCATCCACAGCACCCAGGGCATGGTGTCTACTAATATACTCTTCCTATGGTGCCTTTTAATACCATGTGGACTAGTACAAGGCAATTAGCATCAAACTACTTTAGCTGAATTTAGTTAGGTTAACTCTTGGCCTCTATTGCAATGTTCGATGTCATCTCTGATTTTCTGGCATGTGACTTACATGGCTGTATTGAAAAGTAACTTACTTTCTAGTAAAATTTCAAACGTGTCTGCTTTAAATAGTGGTACAAAGTTTTCTACATTCACACCAAATACCGCAATGTGTTTTACCCAAAACATGGTCACTTTCCCAGGGAACCAGCCCACAACCCCAAAATGGGGGATAATTATGGTTTCCACATTACAATCCTATCCATAGGACCAGTTCAACTTTCATCAGCTGCCCAAGCTTTGTGCAACTGTCTTTCTTCATTCTAATGCAGTTTTCTTTTTCTGGAGCCATCACTGGGGCTTTCCCTCATGTTAAAAACCTTCATGGATTTAAAGTGACAAGATGACTATGATCTGGGTGGCTTTTCAGTGTGGTTTCTTTCACTGAGAATGTTTTTAGTGCTTTTCCATGTTGTGCCATGTGTCATTTTTTTCACTGTGCTTACAAACATATAACAACATTTATTATTTGAGTCATTTGAAGTATGAACTTCTATAGCATTAACTGCACTCTCATTGTAAAAATTTCCCCACCATTCATCTCCAGAATCTTTCCCTTTTCCTGAAGTGACACTGTAACCATTAAATACTCATAACCCCCAATCCCTGGCCATCTTACTCTACTTGGAATTTGTCTTATATGGATATCTCATACTAGTGGAATCATAGAACATTTTTCCTTTTGTGTCAGGCTTGTTTCACTTCACCTAATGACTTGAAGTTTCATCTACATTATAGCATGTATGAGTTATCTTGTTTTTAAAGGTTGAATCAGATCCCACTGTGTATATACTACATCGTGCTTATCCAGTCATCTGTTGAACACTTGTGCTGCTGCCACCTTTTGGTTACTATGAATAATGCTGCTATGAATATGGGGTTTGAATATCTGTTTCAGTATTTGGTTTTAAATATCTTGAGTGTATAACCTGGACCGGAATTGATGGATTCTGTGTTAACTCTGTGTTTAAGTTTTTGTAAAGCCCCCTACTATTTTCTGAAGCTGTGGCATTATTTTACTATATTCCTTTATATGGCAGAGTAATGCATCTCATGGATGGAACTGCCCTATTTGCTCTTCCATTCACTTGTTGGTGGACATTTTCATTGTTTTTAACTTGGATTATCAAGAACACTGCTGCTGTAAATACTGGTGTACAAGTATATATTTGAGCACCTCTTTTAAATTCTTTGGATGTATATCTAGGAGTGGAGTTACCAAAACATATGATATTTCAGTTCAGTCACTCACTCATGTCCGACTCTTTGTGACCCCGTGGACTGCAGCACACCAGGCTCCCCTATCCATCACCAACTCCCAGAGCTTGCTCAAACTCATGTCTATCGAGTTGGTGATGCCATCAACCATCTCATCCTCTGTTATCCCCTTCTGCTCCTGCCTTCAATCTTTCCCAGCATCAGGGTCTTTTCCAATGAGTCAGTTCTTCACATTAGGTGGCCAAAGTATTGCAGTTTCAGCTTCAGCATCAGTCCTTCCAATGAATAGTCAGGGTTGATTTCCCTTAGGATTGACTTGTTGGATCTCCTTGCAGTCCAAGTGATGCTCAAGAGTCTTCTCCAACACCACAGTTCCAAAGCATCACTTCTTCGGTGCTCAGTTTTCTTTGTAGTCCAGCTGTAACGTCTATACATGACTATTGGAACAACCATAGCTTTGAGTACATGGACCTTTGTTGGTAATGTCTCTGCTTTTTAATATGCTGTCTAGGTTGGTCATAACTTTTATTCCAAGGAGCAGGTGTCTTTTAATTTCATGGCTGCAGTCACCATCTTCAGTGATTTTTGAGCCCCCCTCCCCCACAATAAATTCTGTCACCATTTCCATTGTTTTCCTATCTATTTGCCATGAAGTGATGGGGCCAGATGCCATGATCTTAGTTTTCTGAATACTGATTTTTAAGCCAACTTTTTCACTCTCCTCTTTCACTTTCATCAAGAGACTCTTTAGTTCTTCTTTGCTTTCTGCCATAAGAGTGGTGTCCTCTGTGTATCTGAAATTATTGATATTTCTCCTGGCAATTTTGATTCCAGATTGTGCCTCATCCAGACCCGAGATTTCACATGATATACTCTGCATATAAGTTAAATAAGCAGGGTGTTGTACTCCTTTCCTGATTTGGAACCAGTCCATTGTTCCATGTCTAGTTCTAATTGTTGCTTCTTCACCTGCATACAGATTTCTCAGGAGGCAGGTAAGGCAGTCTGGTATTCCCATACCTTTCAGAATTTTCCACAGTTTGTGGTGATCTGCAGAGTCAAAGGCTTTGGCATTGTTAACAAAGCAGAAGTAAATATTTTTCTGGATGTTTTTCTCTCTTGCTCTTTCAGTGATGCAACGGGTGTTGGCAATTTGATCTCTGGTCCCTCTGTCTTTTCTAAATCCAGCTTGAACATCTAGAAATTCATGGTTCACTTACTGTTGAAGCCTGGCTTGGAGAAATTTGATCATTACTTTGTTAACATGTGAGATGAGTGCAACTGTGTGGCAGTTGGAACATTCTTTGGCTTTGCCTTTCTTTGGGATTGGAATGAAAACTGACCTTTTCCAGTCTTGTGGCCACTACTGAGTGACATAATTACATTTTTATGTTTTCGAGAAAATGCTTGTTTTGGACACATTGATTGCACCATTTTACCTCTCCACAAGTAAAGTTTTGAGTTTCAATTTCGTACATTTTCGCCAACATTTGTTATTTGTCTTTATTGTTGATTTTCCTCACGTCCATCCTGAGTGCCTTATTAAGGAGGAAGTCATAATGCAGGACCCACATTTGAGGAGAGGAGAGTTAGCTTCATATACTTGATGGACAGCTGAGTCTGTATCAATTATTTAGAATCTTTCTGTGTGAGATTTTTATTCAACATTACTCATAAAACCTAATTTTTACTTTTTACCAGTTTGGACACCTGAAAATTATTTTAAACTTTTGGGAGCTTCCCTGGTGGCTCAGCCTGTAAAAGCATATGCTTGCAATGCAGGATACCTGGGTTCAATCCCTGGGTGGGGAAGATCCCCTGGAGAAGGAAATGGCAACCCACTCCAGTACTCTTGCCTGGAAAATTTCATGAATGGAGGCGCCTCATAGCTTACAGTCCATGGGGTTGCAAAGAGTCAGACACGACTGAGCAACTTCACTTTCACTTTCTTTTGGCTACAATCCAGCCAATTAGACTGCTTAGTTCATTCTAGCTTTGGCTATTGAGAGCTTTTTCCATACTCTCCTGCTTTTATTTTACATAATTCAGCTTTTATGGGGCTTTTTGGTCCTTCTTTCTCACATTTTAAGATTATGCTGCTTTACATATTTATTGTCTCAGTCCTAGTATCAGACACATATTTAAAGAGTCCTTGTCCCTTTTTGTTAGAGCATATTAATAAAAACTTGTATGTGGGAACTTAATAATCTCAGCAGACAATGCATGGAAATACACATGCATGTATCCAGACTATGCATACAGACAGTTATGAAGATTTTCACATGGAGTTATATGTTTCTGCATTAGGCTAAAGATAGTTTATAATGATGTCTCCAACCTGATCTCTTATGACACAGGTATTATAACCTTCTCCTTTTGTCTGCCTGTAACTTCCCACTCCAATGGTAAGAAACCTGGCTTCCACTACTCATCACTTATCAAATTCAGGGCTTGCTCCTTCAATAACTGATATGGTAGTTTCAGTCCTGTTAGCTACAAACCCCCGTGGAAAGAACTTACAGAGCCCATTGTTTATGTATGGTACATTTGCCTTTGGCCTGCAGATTCCATTCATTTACACAGTGAACTTAGGTCAGATAATTTTGTCCTAAGAGTGAGAGTGGCCTTTTAAAATTTTTCTTCTTCCTTTTAAATCTTTTGGCTGTGCCGCGTCATGTGGGGTTTTAGGTCCCTGACCAGGAATTGAACCCATATTTCCTGCACTGGCAACGTGGAGTCTTAACCACTGGGCCCCTAGGGAAGTCTGAAGCTTTTCATTTATTTCTCAATCTGTTATATTCTTTGTTAAATTCTGCATTCCAGTCTTTAGCACTCCATACCATAAATAAATAAATGTGAATAGGTAATAAATTACTTGTGTTCTGAAAACAGAAATCTATGTGCTTAGACAAATGCATAGTGGCAGGTATTCCTCACTAAAGTACCATGTGAAATATTTCAACCATATATTCCATAAACTCTTTATCATGTCTGTTTTACCTTTGCTAGAATGTCTTATACGATCATACAGTGTGTAGCACTTGAGGCTGGATTCCCTCACTCAGTAATGTAAGTGTTAGATTCATGCTTTCCTTTATTTTTATTTTAAATTGGCCTGTGGTTCATTCCTCTATATCTCTGAATGCTATTTTATTGCATTAGATGAGAGGAAAGATAATTTTCCCCCTAGCCTCAATGTTCTTCACTGAGATGTTCATAATGAAAGGAAGATGGATTGGAGAAAAACAATCAGAAGTTTAATATATGACATGCATACCTCCTATATAGTTGAAAGATACCTGGGAAAACTGTCACTTTCTGAAATGGTCCAAGACTTTACCTTAAATGCTATCATCAGCTAAGAATGAAAGAAGGAGGTCAAGGAATGGAAGAAGCTATTTAAGGGAGATTATTAGGTGAAGCACAGTAAACAAAGACATGGTGGTATGCAGATTAACTTCCAGGTCCATTCCATAGACCTTCTTGATATTTAGTCAAGTCATTTAGTGATATCAAGTCAGTCTTGATACTTAGTCCATTCTTGATATTTAGCCATCCTCTATTTCCTGGTCCAGACAGGGACACGTCCTTAAAGATGGAGATATCCTTAACAAATGTAAATCTACTTCATAAAATGGAATTTCGACTTGGTTTTCAAAGATCCTCCTGGGGCGGCTGTTTGTTTTTTTCTTTTGTTTTGTTTTGTTTTTTTTTAATTAATCAGTCCAAAATAACCCTTTTGTCAAATGTGCATATTTTGGGTGTGCTTTTTGTGCTCCCCTTGAAATGTGCATTCAGGGGAGGAGTGTCACCCTGGAGACTGTTGATATGTGACCCCATGGACAGGGACTGGGTTGGTCACCCTGAAGAATGTGGATATGTGACCCCAGGGGAATGGTCAGAAGGAATTCACCCTGGAGACTGTGGAATTGTGAGCCCAGTTGCAAGGCTTGGGAAGGGGTCACCGTGGAGACTGTGGATGTGTGACTCCAGATACAGTGTCTGGGAGGGATCACCCAGGGGACTGTAGATATGTGATCCTAGATATAGGGTTTGGGAGAATGTCACCCTGCAGACTGTGGACGTGTGACCCCAGGTGCATGGTCCAGTGTGTTGTGATCACCCTGGAGATTGTGGAAGCGTGACCACATGTACTGGGTCTGGGAAGTGGCGTCATCCTGGAGATGTGCACATGTGATTACAGACACAGGATATTTCAGGTGGAGTCACCTTGGAAACTGGAGGAGTGACCCCAGGTGCAGGGTCTGGGGTGAGGTTCAGTGACGTCAGGACTCTTGTCTTGTTGGGAGAGACACATCAGGATTCTCCTCGAGATGTTGCAATGCAATACGGACGCCTCTCAAGGTGAGGGGGGAGACCAAGTTTGCCTTTGCAGTTGCCAGAGCAATACTGTGACTCCTGTCAGTTTTCAAGAGGAGACAGGTTTCATCTCCTTTTGAAGCATTGAACTCCACGTGCCTCTCGTGTTGTCAAAGGGATGTGAGGCCTCCTGTCAAAATGAGGCGGGGAACTAGGGCATTCTCTAGGGTCTCCACAGGGGATTCAGACGTCCCTTCCTCTTATGAGATGAAAGACGAACCTGCATTCAAGTCACTGCAGGGAAATCCGGCCTTATTTCAAACAAGGGCATCTTGGTGTCCATTCCACGTGAGGCAGCAAACTCAGGGTCCCTCTCACATATCTATAGCTGAGAGAAGCCTCCTCTTTAGGTGTTGTTTAAACCTGGCATTCCTCTTGAGACAAAGCCAGGAAATCAGGTCTCATCTCGAGATGATTTGAGGTACACGGAGCTGTTTTCTAGTTGCTGTGCTGAACAGGGTGTTCCTCTATACTTAGGACAGTGTTTTCGGGGAATCTCTGGAGTTGCCTAAAGGAAGTCAAGCCACATGTCGTGTTTGATGGGGAACGCCAGATGGCTCTGGAGCCAATGAAGGGGAATCTGGCCTCATCTTGAGTTGATTTGGAGTACACGGAGTGCTTTCATGTTGCTGCGGGGACCTCAGGGTCCCTCTAGACTTGTATCAGTGTTCTTGGGGACTCTCTAGAGTTCCATCAAGGACGTCAAGGCTCCTTTCATGTTTGATGGGGAACACGGACTTGCTCTGCACTCAATGCAGGGGAATCTGATCTCATCTCTCATCGAGTGGGAAGTCTCATGGTTTTTCTCGAGTTGCGGAGGGAACCTGGGGTATATTCTCGAGTGACGACAGGGATGGACTCTTAAAACTCCTGTTTGTTCAATGATGTCAGGACGCCTGTCTAGTTGTGAGGGTCACCTCGGGATTCTCCTCGAAACTTGGTTGGACAATAGGGATGCCTCTCGAGATGAGTAGGGAAACCCACTGTCACTTTCAAGTTGTTACAGGAATACTGGGATTCCTGTCAATTTTCAAGAGGAGTCAGTCATCGTCTACTTTTGAAGCATTGAACTCCGTGTTCCTCTCGAGTTGTCAAAGGGATGTGAGACCTCCTGTGGAAATGAGGTGGGGAACTAGGGCTTTCTCTAGGGTCTCCACAGGGGATTCAGACATCCCTTCATCTTTTGAGATGAAAGACAAGCCTGCATTCATGTCACTGCAGGGAAATCCGGCCTTATGTCGAGTCACGGCATCTCGGTGTCCATTCCACTTGAGGCAGCAAACTCAGGGTCCCTCTCACGTACCTATAGCTGAGAGAAGCTTCCCCGTGAGGGGGTTCTGGAAAGTTGGCATTCCTCTTGATTCGAAGCCAGGGAATCAACTCTCATCTCGAGATGATTTGAGGTACACGGAGCTGTTTTCTAATTGCTGTGCTGAACGTGGTGTTCCTCTATACTTAGGACAGTGTTTTCAGGGAATCTCTGGAGTTGCCTAAAGGAAGTCAAGCCACTTGTCGTGTTTGATGGGGAACGCCGGATGGCTCTGGAGCCAATGTAGTGTAATCTGGCCTCATCTCACGTTGATTTGCAGTACACTGAGCACTTTCATGTTGCTGCGGTGACCTCAGGGTCACTCTAGACTTGTATCAGTGTTCTTGGGGACTCTCTGGAGTTCCATCAAGGAAGTCAAGGCTCCTTTCATGTTTGATGGTGCACATGGAATTGCTCTGCACGCAATGCAGGGGAATTTGATCTCATCTCTCTTCGAGTGGAAAGTCTCATGGACTTTCTCGCGTTGCGGAAGGAACCTGGGTTATATTCTCTAGTGACGAAGGGGATGGCCCCTCATAATGCGTGTTTGTTCAGCGACATCAGGCCTCCAGTCTTGTTGCGAGGGACAACTCGAGATTCACTTCGAGACTTGGCAAGTCAATAAGGAGGACACCTCTCGAGGTGAGGCGGGAGACCCAGTGTCCTTTCAAGTTGCCACAGGGATACTGGGATTCCTGTCAATTTTCAAGAGGACTCAGTCATCGTCTACTTTTGAAGCATTGAATTCCACTTTCCATTCGTGTTGTCAAAGGGATGTGAGGCCACATGTCAAGATGAGGTGGGGAAATAGGGCTTTCTATAGGGTCTTCAAGGGGATTCAGGAATCCCTTCATCTGATGAGATGAAAGACGAGCCTGCATTCAAGTCACTGCAGGGAATTCCGGCCTTATTTCGAGTCAGGGCATCTCGGTGTCCATTTCACTTGAGGCAGCAAACTGAGGGTCCCTCTCACATACCTAGAGCTGAGAAAAGCCTCCGCTTGAGCTGCTGTGGAAAGTGGGCATTCCTCTTGATTCGAAGCCAGGAAATCAGCTCTCATCTCGAAATGATTTGGGGTACACGGAGCTTTTCTCGAGTTGCTGTGCTGAACTTGGTGTTCTTCTATACTTGGGACGGTGTTCTCGGGGAATCTCTGGAGTTGCCTAAAAGAAGTCAAGCCACTTGTCCTGCTTGATGAGGAATGCTGGATTGCTCTAGAGCCAATGCAGGGAAATCAGGCCTCACCTCAAGTTGATTTGAGGTAAACGGGGATATTTCGTGTTGCTGCGTTGACCTCAGGGTCCCACTAGACATGTGACAGAGTTATTGGGGACTATGTGGAGTTTCATCTAGGAAGTCAAGGCTCCTTTCGTGTTTGATGGGGAACACCGACTTGCTTTGCATGCAATGCAGGGGAATCAGGCCTCGTCTCACGGCGAGGGGGAATTCTCATGGTTTTCTCGAGTTGTGGCGGGAAACTGGGTTATATTCTCGAGTTACAGCTGGGATGGCCCTTCAAAACTTGTGTTGGTTCAGTGATATCAGGACTCCTGTCTAGTTGTGAGGGACACATCGAGATTCTCCTCGAAGCTTGGCAGGGCAATAGGGACGCCTCTCAATGTGAGAGGGGCAACCCAAGGTCCTTTCCAGTTGCCACAGGAATTTTGGGATTCCTATCAATTTTCAAGAGGAGGGAGCGATACTCCCCTTTTGAAGCATTTAAATCCACGTGCCTCTCGAGTTTCAAAAGGATGTGAGGACTCCTGTTGAGATGAGCCGGGGAACTAGGGCTGTCTCTAGGGTCTCCACAGGGGATTCAGACATCCCTTCATCCTGTTTGATGAAAGACGAGCCTGCATTCAAGTCACTCCAGGTAATTCCGGCCTTATTATGAGTCAGGGCATCTCGGTGTTCATTCCACTTGAGGCAGCAAACTCAGGGTCCCTCTCACATACATATACCTGACAGAAGCCTCCTCGTCAGGTGCTTGTGTAAAGTTGACATCCCTCTTGAGTCAAAGCCAGGGAATCAGCTCTCATCTCGAGATGATTTGGGGTACACAGAGCTTTTCTCGAGTTTCTGTGCTGAACTTGGTGTTCCTCTAGTCTTGAGATGGTAGTCTCGGGTAATCTCTGGAGTAGCCTAACGGAAATCAAGCCACTTTGTGTGTCTGATGGGGAACGAGTGATGTCTCTGGAGACAATGCAGGGGAATCGGGTCTCATCTCGAGTTGATTTGAAGTACACGGTGCACTTTCATGTTGCTGCAGGGGACCTCAGGGTCTCTCTAGACTTGTGACAGTGTTCCTGGGGACTCTCTGGAGTTCCATCAAGGAAGTCAAGGCTCCTTTCGTGTTTGATGGGGAACACGGACTTGCTCTGAATGCAGTCCAGGGGAATCGGGCCTCATCTTGAGTTGATTTGGAGTACACGGAGCCCTTTCATGTTGCTGCGGGGACCTCAGGGTCCCTGTAGATTTCTGACAGTGTTCTTGGGGTCTCTCTGGAGGTCCTTCAAAGAAGTCAAGTCTCCTTTCCTTTTGATTGGGAACACGGACTTAACCTGCATACATTGCATGGGAACTGGGCCTCATCTCGCGGTGAGGAGAAAGTCTCATTGTTTTTCTGGAGTTGTGGAGGGAACCTGGTTATGTTCTAGAGTTACGGCGGGGATGGCCCTTCAAAACTCATGTTTGTTCAGCAATGTGTGAACTCCTGTCTAGTTGCGAGGGACACCTTGAGATTCTTCTCAAGGCTTGGCAGGACAATAGTGACGCCTCTCGAGGTGACGGGGGAGACCCAGTGTCCTTTCAAGTTGCAACAGACATACTGGGATTCCTGTCAATTTTCAAGAGGACTCAGTCATCGTCTCCTTATGAAGCATTGAATTCCGCATTCGACTCGTGTTGTCAAAGGGATGTAAGGTCACCTGTCGAGATGAGGTGGGGAAATAGGGCTTTGTCTAGGGTCTCCACAGGGGATTCAGACATCACTTCATCTTTTGAGATGAAAGACAAGCCTGCATTCAAGTCACTGCAGGGAAATCCAGCCTTATGTCGAGTCAGGGAATCTCGGTGTCCATTCCACTTGTGGCAGCAAATTCAGGGTCCCTCTCACATACCTATAGTTGAGAAAAGCATCCGCTTGAGCTGCTTGTGGAAAGTTGGCATTCCTCTTGAGTCGAAGCCAGGGAATCAGCTCTCATCTCGAAATGATTTGGGGTACACGGAGCTTTTCTCGAGTTGCTGTGCTGAACTTGGTGTTCCTCTAGACTGGTGGCGGTATTCTCATAGAGTCTCTGGAGTTGCCTAAAAGAAGTCAAGCGACTTGTGCTCTTTGATGAGGAATGCAGGATTGTTCTGGAGCCAATGCAGGGAAATCAGGCTTCATCTCGAGTTGATTTGTGGTACACGGGGCTCTGTCGTGTTGCTGCATTGATCTCAGGGTCCCTCTAGACTTCTGACAGAGTTCTTGGGGACTATGGAGAGTTTCATCTAGGAAGTCAAGGCTCCTTTCGTGTTTGATGGGGAACACGGACTTGCTCTGCATGCAATGCAGGGGAATCGGGCCTCATCTCACGGTGAGGGGAAAGTCTCATTGTTTTTCTGGAGCTGTGGTGTGGAACCTGGGTTATATTCTCGAGTTACGGCAGAGTTGGCCCTTCAAAACTCGTGTTTGTTCAGCGACGTCAGGACTCCTGTCTAGTTCCGAGGGACACCTTGGGATTCTTCTCGAGGCTTGGCAGGACAATTGGGATGCCTCTCGAAGTGAGGCGGGACACCAGGTTTCCCTTTGCAGTTGCCAGAGCCATACTGTGACTCCTGTCAGTTTTCAAGAGGAGTCAGGCTTCGTCTCCTTTTGAAGCATTGAACTCCGCTTGCCTCTCATGTTGTCAAAGGGATGTGAGGCCTCCTGTCGAGATGAGGCTGGGAACTAGCGTATTCTCTAGGGTCTCCACAGGGGATTCAAACATCCCTTCATCTGTGAGATGAAAGACAATCCTGCATTCAAATCACTGCAGGGACATCCGGCCTTATTTCAAGTCAGGGCATCTCGGTGTCCATTCCACTTGAGGCAGCAAACTCAGGGTCCCACTCACATACCTATAGCTGAGAGAAGCCTCCTCTTTAGGTGTTGTTTAAAGCTGGCATTCCTCTTGAGTCAAAGCCAGGGAATCAAGTCTCATCTCGAGATGATTTGAGGTACACAGAGCTGTTTTCTAGTTGCTGTGCTGAACAGGGTGTTCCTCTATACTCAGGACGTTGTTCTCGGGGAATCTCTGGAGTTGCTTAAAGGAAGTCAAGTCACTTGTCACGTTTGATGGGGAACGCCGGATGGCTCTGGAGCCAATGAAGGGGAATCTGGACTCATCTCGAGTTGATTTGGGGTACACCGAACTATTTCATGTTGCTGCGGTGACCTCAGGGTTCCTCTAGACATTTATCAGTGTTCTTGGGGACTCTCTGGAGTTCCATCAAGGAAGTCAAGGCTCCTTTCATGTTTGATGGGGAACACGGAATTGCTCTTCACTCAGTGCAGGGGAATCTGATCTCATCTCTCATCGAGCGGGAAGTCTCATGGATTTTCTCGAGTTGTGGAGGGAACCTGGGTTATATTCTCAAGTGACGATGGGGATGGCCCGTCAAAACTCGTGTTTTTTCAGCTACGTCAGGACTCCTGTCTAGTTGCGATGGACAACTCGGGATTGTCCTCGAGTCTTGGCAGGGCAATAGGGATGCCCCTCGAGGTGAGGCGGGAGACCCAGTGTCCTTTCAAGTTGCCACATGGATACTGGGACTTCTGTCAATTTTCAAGAGGACTCAATCATTGTCTACTTTTGAAGCACTGAACTCCGTGTTCTACTCGTGTTGTCAAAGGGATGTGAGGCCTCCTGTCGAGATGAGGCGGGGAACTAGGGCTTTCTCTAGGGTCTTCATAGGTGATTCAGATATCCCTTCATCTTTTGAGATGAAGGATGAGCCGGCATTCAAGTCACTGCAGGGAATTCCGGCCTTATTTCGAGTCAGGGCATCTCGGTGTCCATTCCACTTGAAGCAGCAAACTCAGGGTGCCTCTCACATACCAAGAGCTGAGAAAAGCCTCCACTTGAGCTGCTTGTGGAAAGTTGGCATTGCTCTTGTTTCAAAGCCAGGGAATCTGCTCTCATCTCGAAATGATTTGGGCTACACGGAGCTTTTCTCGAGTTGCTGTGCTGAACTTGGTGTTGCTCTAGACTTGGGATGGTGTTCTCGGGGAATCTTGGAGTTACCCAAAAGAAGTCAAGCCACTTGTGCTCTTTGATGAAGAATGCAGGATTGCTCTGGAGCCAGTGCAGGGGAATCGGGCCTCATCTCGAGTTGTTTTGTGGTACACGGTGCTCTTTCCTATTGTTGCACTGACCTCAGGGTCCCTCTAGACTTCTGACACAGTTCTTGGGGACTATGTGGAGTTTCATCTAGGAAGTCAAGGCTCCTTTCGTTTTTGATGGGGAACATGGACTTGCTCTGCATGCAATGCAGGGGAATCGCGCCTCATCTCATGGCAAGGGGGAATTCTCACGGTTTTCTTGAGCTGTGGCGGGAACCTGAGTTATGTTCTCAAGTTATGGTTGGGATGGCCCTTCAAACTCGTGTTGATTCAGTGACATTAGGACTCCTGTCTAGCTGCAAGGGACAACTCGGGATTCTATTCGAGGCTTGGTAGGGCAATAAGGATGCCTCTCGAGGTGAGGGGGGAGACCCAGGGTCCATTCCAGTTGCCACAGTAATTTGGGGATTCCTATCAATTTTCAAGAGGAGGCAGCCATGCTCTCCTTTTGAAGCATTTAAATCCATGTGCCTCTGGAGGTTTCTAAAGACTGTGAGTCCTCCTGTCGAGATGAGCCGGGGAACTAGGGTTTTCTCTAGGGTCTCCACAGGGGATTCAGACATCACTTCATCATGTGTGATGAAAGACGAGCCTGCATTAAAGTCACTGCAGGGAAATCCAACCTTATTTCGAGTCATGGCATCTGGGTAACCATTCCACTTGATGCAGCAAACTCAGGGTCCCTCTCACATTCCTAGAGCTGAAAGAAGCCTCCTCTTGAGGGGCTTGTGGAAAGTTGGCATTCCTCTTGAGTCGAAGCCAGGGAATCAGCTCTCATCTCGAGATGATTTGGGGTACATGGAACTTTTCTCGAGTTGCTGTGCTGAACTTGGTATTCCTCTTGTCTTGAGACGGTATTCTCAGGTAATCTCTGGAGTTGCCTAAAGGAAGTCAAGCCACTTGTTGTGTTTGATGGGGAATGAGTGATGGCTCTGGAGCTAATGCAGGGGAATCGGGCCTCATCTCGAGTTGATTTGAAGCACACAGTGCACTTTCATGTTGCTGTGGGGTTCTCAGGGTCCCTCTAGACTTTTCAAAGTGTTCCTGGGGACTCTCTGGATTTCCATCAAGGAAGTCAAGGCTCCTTTCGTGTTTTATGGGGAACACAGACTTGCTTTGCATGCAGTGCATGGGAAGCGGGCCTCATCTCGAGTTGATTTCAAGTACACAGTGCATTTTCATGTTGCTGCGGGGACCTCAGGGACCCTCGAAACTTGTGACAGTGTTCCTGGGGACTCTCTGGATTTCCATCAGGGAAGTCAAAGCTCCTTTCGTGTTTGATGGGGAACACAGACTTGCTCTGAACGCAGTGCAGGGGAATCGGGCCTCATCTCGAGTTGTTTTGGAGTACACAGAGCCTTTACATGTTGCTCTGTGTTCCTCTCCAGTTGTCAAAGGGATGTGAGGCCTCCTTTTAAGATGAGGCTGGGAACTAGGGTATTCTCTAGGGTCTCCACAGGGGATTCAGACATCCCTTCATCTTGTGAGATGAGAGATGAGGCTGCATTCAAGCCACTGCAGGGACACCTGGCCTTATTTTGAGTCAGGGCTTCTCAGTGTCCATGCCACTTGAGGCAGCAAACTCAGGGTCCCTCTCACATACCTATAGCTGAGAGAAGCCTCCTCTTTAGGTGTTGTTTAAAGCTGGCATTCCTCTTGAGTCAAAGCCAGGGAATCAGCGCTCATCTCGAGATGATTTGAGGTACACAGAGATGTTTTCTAGTTGCTGTGCTGAACGTGGTGTTCCTCTATACTTAGGACGGTGTTCTCGGGTAAACTCTGGAGTTGCCTAAAGGAAGACAAGCCACTTGTCGTGTTTGATGGGGAATGCTGGATGGCTCTGGAGACCATGCAGGGGAATCAGGCCTCACCTCGTGTTGATTTGAAGTACACGGAGCGCTTTCGTGTTGCTGTGGGGAACTCAATGTCCCTCTATACCAATGACAGTGTTCCTGGGGACTCTTTGGAGTTCCATCAAGGAAGTCAAGTCTCCTTTCGTGTTCATGGGGAACAGGGAATTGCTCTGCCTGCAGTGCAGGGGATTCAGGCCTCATCTCACGGCCAGGTGAAAGCCTCATGGTTTTTCTCGAGTTGCGGCAAGAACCTGGGTTATGTTTTCTAGTTACGACGAGGATGGACCTTCAAAACTTGTGTTGGATCAGCAACGTCAAGATTCCTCTCTAGTTGCGAGGGACACCTCGGAATTCTCCTCGAGGCTTGCATGGGCAATAGGGATGCCTCTCGAAGTGAGGCGAGAGACCCAGGGTTCCTGTCCAGTTGCCACAGGGATATCGTGATTCCTATCAATTTTGAAAAGGAGTCAGGCTTCGTCTCCTTTTGAAGCATTGAACTTCGAATGCCTCTCGAGTTTTCAAAGGGAAGTCAGGCCTCATGTCGAGATAAGGCAGGGAACTAGTGCTTTCTCTAGGGTCTCCACAAGGGATTTAGACATCCCTTCTTTATGTGAGATGAAAGATGAGCCTGCATTCAAGTCAATGCAGGGAAATCCGGCCTTATTTTGAATCAGGGCATCTCGATGTCCATTCCACTTGAAGCAGCAAAATCAGGTTCCCTTTCACATACATATAGCTGAGAGAAGCCTCCTCTTGAGTTGCTTGTGGAACGTTGGCATTCCTCTTGAGTCCAATCCAGGGAATCAGCTCTCATCTTGAGATGATTTGTGGTACACGGAGCTTTTGTCGAGTTGCTGTGCTGAACTTGGTGTTCCTCTAGATATGGGACGGTGCTCTCGGTTAATCTCTGGGGTTGCTAAAAGAAGTCAAGCTACTTGATCTGTTTGATGGGGAATGCACGATGGCTCTGGAGCCAATGGAGGGGAATCCGGCCTCATGTCAAGTTGATTTGTAGTACACGAAGCTCTTATGTGTTGCTGTGGTGGCCTCAGCACCTCTAGACTTGTGAGGTGCTGAAGTCCCCAGTCTTCTTGGGGACTATGTGGAATTTCATCTAGGAAGTCAAGGCTCCTTTAGTGTTTGATGGGGAACTCAGATGTGGTCTGCATGCAATGCAGGGGAATCACACCTCATCTCGAGTCGATTTGGGGTACACGATGCTCTTTTGTGTTGCTGCGGGGACCTCAGGGTCCCGCTAGACTTGTGATAGTGTTCTTGGGGACTTTCTGGAGGTCCATCAAGGAAGTCAAGGCTCCTTTTGTGTTTAATGAGGAACACAGACTTGCTCTGCACGCAGCATTGCAATCGGGCTTCATCTCGCAGCGATGGGGAAGTCTCATGGTTTTTCTTGAGTTTCAGCGGGAATCTGGGGTATGTTCTCGTATTACGGCGGGGATGGCCCTTCAAAACTCATGTTGGTTCAGCGACTTCAGGACTCATGTCTAATTGCCAGGGATACCTCGGGATTCTCCTTGAGGCTTGGCAGGGCAATAGGGACGCCTCTCGAGGTGAGACAGGAGACCCAGACTTCCTTCGCAGTTGCCAGAGGGATATTGGGATCCCTATCAATTTTCAAGGTGAGTCAGGCGTCGTCTCCTTTTGACGCCTTGAACTCTGCACTCCTCTCGAGTTGTCAAAGGGATGTGTGGCCTCCTGTCGAGATGAGTCGGGGAACAAGGGCTTTCTTTAGGGTCTCCACGGGGGATTCAGATATCCCTTCATCTTGTGAGATGAAAGACGAGCCTGCATTCACGTCACTGCAGGGAAATCCGGCCTTTTTTCGAGTCTGGGAATCTCATTGTACATTCCACTTGAGGCAGCAAGCTCAGGGTCCCACTATGATACTTATAGCTGAGAGAAGTCTCCTCTTGAGGTGCTTGTGGAAAGTTGGAATTCCCTTTGAGTCGAGTTCAGCGAATCAGCTCTCATCTCGAGATGATTTGGGGTACATGGAGCTTTTCTCGAGTTGCTCTGCAGAACTTGGTGTTCCTCTGGACTTGGAATGATGTTCTCATGGAATCTCTGGAGTTGCGTAAAGGAGGTCAAGCCACATGTTGTATTTGATGGGGAACGTGTGATGGCTCTGGACCCAATTCAGGTGAATTGGGCCTCATCTCGAGTTGATTTGGGGTACACGAGCTCTTTCATGTTGCTGCGGAGTCCGCAGGGTCCCTCTAGCTTTGTAACAGTGTTCTTGGGGACTCTCTGGAGTTCCATCAAGGAAGTCAAAACTCTTTTCAAGTATGATGGGGAACACACACATGCTCTGCATGCAATGCAGGGGAATCAGACCTCATCTCACGGCGAGGGGGATGTCTCATGGTTTTTCTCGAGTTGCGGTGGGAACCTGGGGTATGTTCTTGAGTTGCGGTGGGGATGGACCTTCAAAACTTGTGTTGGGTCAGCGACGTCAGGACACCTGTCTAGTTGCGAGGGACACCTCGGGATTCTCCTCGGGGCTTGGGAGGGCAATAGGGAAGTCTCTCGAGGTAAAGTGGAGACCCAGGGTCCCTTTCCAGTTGCCACAGAGATATTGAGATTCCTATCAATTTTCAAGAGGAGGCAGGCATCATCTACTTTTGAGGCATTGAACTCCACGTGCCTCTCAAAGTTTCAAAGGGATGTGAGGCCTCCTGTCGAGATGAGGCAGGGAACTTGGGCTTTCTCTAGGGTATCCACAGGGGATTTAGACATCCCTTCGTCTTGTGAGATGATAGACGAGACTGCATTCAAGTCACTGCAGGGAAATCCGGCCTTATTTCGAGTAAGGGCATTTCGGTGTCCATTCCACACGAGGCAGCAAACTCAGGATCCCTCTCACATACCTATAGCTCAGAGTAGCCTCCTCTTGAGGTGCTTGTGGAAAGTTTCCATTCCTCCTGTGTCATAACTCTCATCTCGAAATGTTTTGGGGTACACGGAGCTTTTGTCGAGTTGCTGTGCTGAACTTGGTGTTCCTCTAGATATGGGACGGTGCTCTCGGTGAATCTCTGGGGTTGCCTAAAGGAAGTCAGGCTATTTGCCCTGTTTAATGGGGAATGAGGGATGTCTCTGGAGTCAATGCAGGGGAATCGGGTCTCATCTAGAGTTGATTTGAGTTAAACGAGTTCTTTCGTGCTGCTGCTGTCACTTCAGGGTCCCTGCAGAACTGTGACAGTGTTCTTGGGGACTATGTGGAGTTTCATCTAGGAAGTCAAGACTCTTTTCGTGTTTGATGGGGAACATGGACTTGCTCTGCATGCAGTGCAGGGGAATCAGGCCTCATCTCGAGTTGATTTGGAGTACATGGAGCGCTTTCATGTTGTTTCTGGGACCTCAGGGTCCCTCTAGACTTGTGAAAGTGTTCCTGGGGACTCTCTGGAGTGCCATCAAGGAAGTCAAGGCTCCTTTCCTGTTTGATGGGGAACACGGACTTGCTCTGCATGCAGTGCAGGGGAATCGGGCCTCATCTCGTGGCGAGGGGAAAGTGTCATTGTTTTTCTCGAGTTGCGGTGGGAACCTGGATTATGTTCTCGTGTTATGACGAGGATGGCCCTTCAAAACTCGGGTTGGATCAGTGATGTCAGGACTCCTGTCTAGTTGCGAGGGACACCTCGGGATTCTCCTCGGGGCTTGGGAGGGCAATAGGGACGCCTCTCAAGGTGAGAGGGGAAACCCAGGTTCCATTTGCAGTGGCCACAGGAATTTTGGGATTCCTATCATTTTTCAAGAAGAGTCAGCCATCGTCTCCTTTTGAAGCATTTAACTCGGTGTGCCTCTCGAGTTTTCACAGGGATGTGAGGTCTCATGTTGGGATGAGGCCAGGAACTAGGGCTTTCTCTAGGGTCACCACAGGGGATTCAGACATCCCTTCATCTCGTGAGATGAAAGACGAGCCTGCATTCAAGTCACTGCAGGGAAATCCAGCCTTATTTCAAGTCAGGACATCTCGGTGTCCATTTCACTTGAGGCCACAAACTCAGGGCTCATCTCACATACATATAACTGAGAGAAGCCTCCTCTTGAGGTACTTGTGGACAGTTGGCATTCCTCTTGAGTTGAATCCAGGGAAGCAGCTCTCAACTCGAGATGATTTGGGGGTACAGGGAGCTTTTCTCGAGTTGCAGTGCTGAACTTTGTGTTCCTTTAGATATTGGACGGTACTCTTGGTGAATCTCTGGAGTTGCCTAAAGGAAGTCAAGCCACTTGTCATGTTTGATGGGGAATGCGAGATGGCTCTGGAGCCAATGCAGGGCAATCGCGCCTCATCTCGAGTTGATTTCATTTACACGAATTCTTTTGTTTTGCTGCGGTGACCTCAGGGTCCCTCTCGACCTCTGGCAGTGTTCTTGGGGACTATGTGGAGTTTCATCTAGGAAGTGAAGCCTCCTTTCATGTTTGATGGGGAACACGGATTTGCTCTGCACTCAGTGCAGGGGAATCGGGCCTCACCTCGCGGCCAGGGGGAAGTCTCATGGTTTATGTTGAGTTGCGGCTGGGACCTAGGGTATGTTCTTGGGTTACGGCGAGGATGGCCCTTCAAAACCCGTGTTGGTTGAGCGGCGACAGGACTCCTGTCTAGTTTTGAAGGACACCTCGGGATTCTCCTCGAGGCTTGGCAGGGCAATAGGGATGCCTCTCGAGGTGAGGTGTTGACCCAGCTTCCCTTTGCAGTTGCCACAGGGATATTGCTATTCCTATCAATTTTCAAGAGGTGTTAGGCATCGTCTCCTTTTGAAGCATTGAACTCCGTGTTCCTCTCGAGTTGTCAAAGGGATGTAAGGCCTCCTGTCGAGATGAGGTGGGGAACTAGGGCTTTCTTTAGGGTCTCCACAGGGGATTCAGACATCTCTTCATCTTGTGAGATGAAAGACGAGCCTGCATTCAAGTCACTGCAGGGAAATCCAGCCTTATTTCGAGTCAGGGCATCTCGGTGTCCATTCCACTTGAGGCAGCAAACTCAGGGTCCCTCTCACATACCGAGAGCTGAGAAAAGCCTCCGCTTGAGCTGCTTGTGGAAAGTTGGCATTCCTCTTGAGTCGAAGCCAGGGAATCAGCTCTCATCTCGAATGTATTGGGGTACACGGAGCTTTTCTCGAGTTGCTGTGCTGAACTTGGTGTTCCTCTAGACTTGGGACGGTGCTCTCGGGGAATCTCTGGAGTTGCCTAAGGGAAGTCAAGCCACTTGTCTAGTTTGATGAGGAAAGCGGGATTGCTCTGGAGCCAGTGCAGGGGAATCGGGTCTCATCTCGAGTTGATCTGGGTACTCGGAGCACTTTCGTGTTGCTGCGGGGACCTCAGTGTCCCTCTACACTTGCGACAGTGTTCTTGGGGACTCTCTGGAGTTCCATCACGGAAGTCAAGGCTCATATCCTGTTTTATGGGGAACACGGAATTGCTTTACATGCGATGCAGTGGAATTGGGCCTCATCTCACGGCGAGGGTGAATTCTCCTGGGTTTTCTTGAGTTGTGGTGGGGACCTGGGGTATCTTCTCGAGTTACGGCGGGAATGACCCTTCAAAACTCATGTTGTTCAGTGACGTCAGGACTCCTGCCTAGATGTTAGGGACACCTCGGTATTCTCATCGAGGCTTGATAGGGCAATAGGGACCCCTCTCAAGGTGAGGCGAGAGACCCAGGGTTCCTGTCCAGTTGCCACAGGGATATTGGGATTCCTATCAATTTTCAAGAGGAGTCAGGAATCGTCTCCTTTTGAGGCATTGACCTCCGCGTGACTCTCGAGTTTTGAAAGGAGTGTGAGGCCTCCTGTTGGGATGATACGTGGAACTAGGGCTTTCTCTAGGGTCTCCACAGGGGATTCAGACATCCCTTCATCTCGTGAGATGAAAGACGAGCTTGCATTCAGGTCACTGCAGGGAAATCCGGCCTTGTCTCGAGTCACGGCATCTCGGTGTCCATTCCACTTGAGGCAGCAAACTCAGGGTCCCTCTCACATACCTATAGCTGAGAGAAGCCTCCTCTTGAGGTGCTTGTGGAAAGTTGGCATTCCTCTTGAGTCAAAGCCAGAGAATCAGCTCTCATCTCGAGATGATTTGCTGTACACGGAGCTTCTCTCTAGTTGCTGTGCTGAACTCGTGTTCCTCTAGACTTGGGATGGTGTTCTCGCGGAATCTCTGGAGTTGCCTAAAGGAAGGCAAGCCACTTGCTGTGTTTGCAGGGGAACGCCTGCTAGCTCTGGAGCCATTGCAGGGGAATCAGGCCTCATCTCAAGTTGATTTGTGGTACATGGAGCTCTTTTGTGTGATTGTGGTGACCTCAGGTCCCTCTAGACTTGTGACAGTGTTCTTGGGGCCTCTCTGGAGTTCCATCAAGGAAGTCAAGGCTCCTTTCTTGTTTGATGGGGAACACGGAATTGGTCTTCACGCAATGCTGGGGAATTGGGGTTCATCTCGTAGCGAGGGGGAAGCCTCATGGTTTTTCTCGAGTTGCAGCGGGCACCTGAGGTATATTCTCCAGTTGATTTTTGGCTGCACCAGACCACTGAGGAAGTTACCTTTTGACTATCCTTGATGACTGTTGTTAAATCCATCAAATTCTTTACATTTAATAGTGGAAACAAATGTGGTTAATGTAAGTTTGAAGTCAAGAATGCCAAATTAATTTGCCTCTCTATCCCTGTGTTCCCCTTCACAGCTAAAATTTTCACCAGAGCACTGGAGAATTCTTTGCTAAATATATATTCCACAAAATGTTATTCTTATGAAATTTTAAAATCTTTAATCAATAACTTTGGTAAATGGTGGACTAAATTAAAAAAAATAAAATATTCGCCTATGCAGCATTTCCTATGTTTATTTAATCATGCAAGTCTTCTTTCTCTTCTCTTTCTCTCTCTCTCTCTTTTTTTTTTTTTTTTTGCAGGTCTTCTATCTTCAAATGAGCATCTTGGGGTTTAGTGTTCCCCCAAACACCCTATAAAGAGCTACCCTAAGCCAACTTTTCAAGCACAGTTATAAGGTTCTTTTTGGTAGATTCATGTAGCATTTATTAATTAGAGTGGATGAAGACTAACGATGCCTTCTTAACCTTGCCACCATGTTATAAGGAAAGCAAGTCTGGCACATAACTATGAAACATTTACTAAACAGAAATTCATTATTAATAAAACATGCATGCATGCTAAGTTGCTTCAGTTGTGTCCGACTCTTTGCGACTCTACGGACTGTAGCCCACCAGGCTCATCTGTTTATAGGATTCTCCAGGCAAGAATACTGGAGTGGGTTGCCACACCCTCCTCGATCTTCCTGACCCAGAAATCCAATCAGCACCTCTTACATCACCTGCATTGGCAGGTGGGTTCTTTACCACTAGTGCCACCTGGCAAGCCCACAATAATAAAACATAAGGTAAATCTCAATAAAATTCAGATCTCTGCTCTTTTAAATGCACTGATCACAGCCTGCATGAAAGATTCACTCAAGGCAGAACAATACAGGCAGATTTAGGTTCAACTTTTGGACTCAACATCTTTTAGAGATCAAGCCTCAAGTACCATCCCTAAGGTTACTGGCTACACAGTTTGCTAGATTTTATTTCCTGCTCAAAGAATAGAAGGGATTGTCTTAAAACATTTCTGCAACATCAAAAGGCTTGAATAACACTTGTTTCACCAATGACAGTAAAATGAATTAGCACAATTTTATGTCACCTTTTCTATACTGAATATTCTTAAAATCATTTCAGACATTGTTATACACACATTGGGACACGTTTTATAACATCAGTTACCCTAATTTGCATCTTAGAGCAATGTGGTTGTGGTGTGAAATTATGAAAGGGGAGAAGGGAAAGAGCTACCTCATCGAACCATGTTGCCAAATGTGTTCTGTGAACCAACTGCATTAGAATCACCTGTAGTTCTTTCAAAATGAAGATTACTCCAAGTAATTACATGCACACCCTATCTGAGAGTCACTGGCACCGAGAATCAGCCTAAATCTTCTGGAAATGGCTTCAAAATTTTGTATCTCCTGTACTTTTGCAGCCATTTTGTGCCAAAACAAAGGGAATATGATGACAGTAAAGATCGATAAAAATTTTAAAGGGTTACCTACTGGTAGCTAAACTTACATGATTCAAGAATGTCCCACAGTTTTCCTTTTCTGGATGTCACCACCAGGAATAAGAGCCACAAGATTTAATAACTGATGTGGCAATGGGTACCAACCAACCAGAATTGATGCCTTCCAGCCTGCAGGATCAGTGAACTGGCACTTTGTTGTTCCTGTATGTTATCAGCCCACAAATAACCATCGACCTCCCTGGCTGGCATACAGACAACTGCCTATAAGTAGTGGTGGGGTGATTTTTTTCCCTTTTTCTTTATAACTTTTATGTTGTGTTTTCTTTACTGGATTTGCTGTGTACTAACAATCGGTTGGTTGGATAGAGACAGTAGTGTCTTTGAGCCAACTCCTATTGACTTTGTAAAGTCAGTTGTTTGTATCTTTTCCAAACTCTACATTCAGTGATATCACACTGTTGCTTGAACTGGATCACTGTGGGAGTGTTTCTATCAAAGTGAATACTACCAATATGCTTCCCTCTCATAGCTGGTTGTTATACATTTTGCAGCACACCACTGGAGAGAGAGATTATTTTTTTTCACACCACTACTCTAATACATATAAATGTACTAGATATAACATTTATCATTTTAAACATTTTGAGTGTCCAGTTAAGTGGCATTAAGTGTGTTCACACTGTTGTACAACACCATCACCTCCATCTCCAGAATTATTTCATCCTTCCAAACTGAAACCTTGTACCCACTAGACCACAACTCCACAGCCCTGGATAACCACTGCTCTACTTTCTGTCTATGAATTTGTCTATTCCAGGCAGCTCAAAGAAGTGGAATCACACAGTAACTGTCTTCTCATGTCTGACTTCTCTCACGTAGTGTAATGATTTCAAGGAACACCCATGTTCTAGCATGTTTCAGAATTTCATTCCTTTTCAAGGCTGAATAATATTCCATTTTATGTATATACCATATTTTGCATATCTGTTCACATGTTGATAAATATTTAGACTATTTCTATGTAATTTTACTGAGGCGTAATTCACATATAACAAAATTATACATTTTAGGGCACACTGTTTGATGCACTTTGAAAGATGTATATATCCATGCAAACACAATAAAGATACAAAATAGTTCCACCACTCCCACCACGCTAGAAAGCTTCCCCCTCACCTCCTTTTAAAGACTTGGTTATTTGCCTGCACCGGGCCTTAGTCGCCTTGTGGGGCTCCTCCTCACCTAGTATCCGCAGCGCGTGGCCTTAGCTGTGCTGCAGCACGCAGAACCTTGGTTCCCGGAACCCGTGTCCCATGCACTGCAAGGATAATTCTTAACCACTGGACTCTTGGGAAAATCCTTCATCCTTTACCTCTGTCAACATGCCCCAAACTCCCTGTCTCAGGCAACTGCCATTGTGATTTCTATTAATACAGATTTATTCTGCTCGATGGAGAATTTTCAGTAAATAAAATTAGACAGTATCATACTTGATTCGGGCTCAGCTTTTTCACGCAGCATAATGTTTGCAAGACTCATCTGTACTGCTGTGTGTCTCAGTGATTCTTTCCTTTTTGTTGCTGGGCAGCATTCCACTGGCAAGGACTGTGAAGAATCTGAGATTTTATCCTGTTTGCAAGCTAAAAAGTTAGGCTGCCTCGGATTCATGCTTGTACCAGATCAAATATGATTTTTTTGCATGTAAGTTATGCCTCAATAAACTTATACAGGTAAAAACAACCTAAATGTCCACACATAGTAAATCTTGAGTCATAGCTGAGGAACCCTAAGCTTAGAAAACCTCAATCTTTAATAAGAGACTTCAAGAAAATCTGCCCAACCTTTGTTCCTGGAAGGAGACATTATCTTCATCATACTGGACTCCAAAAAATTTGCCTTCTGCTCCAGATGGAGAAATTATATTTTCCAAGGGTATCTACTGTGCAAGTGTTTTTTTTTTTTTTTAAAGAAGATTGTCTGGAGCAAAACTGTCAGCACCTCTATTCATAAGACATGTGGAAACACAAGGGACCCATGGGAATCATGTCCCAGTGTCTGGTGTGTGAATGAAGTGAAGTGAAACTTACTCAGTCATATCTGACCCTTTGTCACCTCATGTGTATACAGCCTGTGGAATTCTTCAGGCCAGAATGCTGGAGTGAGTAGCCTTCCCCTTCTCGAGGGAATCTTCCCAACCCAGGGATCAGATGGAACCCAGGTCTCCCACTTTGCAGGTGGATACATTTGTTTGTGAAAATAATGTTTGTCAAACATTTGTGTGAGAATACATTTGTTTATTCACTCTCCTGTTGATAAATATTTGTTTATTCATCTCCTATTGATGAATGTGATTCACTCTCCTATTGATGAACATGGAGATTGTTTGCACTTTGGGCTATTATGAATAAAGTTGATATGAACATTCTTAGACACATGTTTTGGATCTCTATGTTTTAATTTCTCTAGGGTAAATACCTAGGACTGTAATTGCTAGGCCATATGATAAGTCTATGTTTAACATTATTAAAGCATTGCCTGGTTTCAAAAATAGTCATAATTTTTTTACTTCTGCCATTAGTGTATGAGAGTTCCAGGCGCTCCCCCTCTTTGCCAGTAAATATCAACATTTTATCGAGTCTGCTTTATTATTATTATTTTCTCTCTGTCTTTCACTATATATCTCATCCCCACTCTTTCAGAGAAAGTTGCAGATATGACACCACTTTACCCCTAATGTTTTGAAGTGTGTTTCTTAAAAAAACTTTTATATGACCACAGTACTATTATTAAAGTCAGGAAATTAATATTGATACAATACTGTTATCTAACTTAGAGATTTTATTCAGAATTCACCAACTTTGCACATAAGGGCCTATTTTGCAAAAGAAAATCTGATATTATGTGTCATTTAATTATAATAGCCTTTTGATTCTTAACAGAGTGATTTGTATTAGTTTTTACATTAGAAGCAAATGGCCCTGTGATCTTAATCTCTTTTTAGGCATTATGATCTCCATTTTTATCTTTATTTTTATTTATTTATTTAATCTTTATTTTTAATAAGTTAACTAATTAATTACATAAAGCAATACATTCACATGGCTCAAAAAAGCATGAAGTATTCAAAGGGAAAAATCTTTTTTCTACTCTACTCTCAGGTTCCCAATTTGGAGACTCCCCAAATAGAAATTTGTAATCGACCCCTAATTGACTATGTATACTTTTTTTTTTTTTACACAAATCTGCTGACTATTGTTTGCCAAACACTTGAGATGGAGGAATTCATTTTCTTTTAAAGCAATGAGGTAATCTGGCAATGATGAGAAAAAGGATTGCTGTAAAGCTACTTCCTCTTTCAAATTAAATTGATCTTAGTCAGATTAAGAAGCTACTTACTACTACCTGTCTCCTTACTTCTCTATCTCCCCCCGTAGGGGACTGTGTCACCAGGACCTAATGCTGAAGCTTGTCACAGGTGAGGGACTTTGTGCAGAGGAAAGAAATAAAAAACTTGATCCACCCAGATGGCTCAAGAAATCCAGATCATCTCTGCCTTTCTCCTCTTGTTCTTATGTTACTTGGGAGAAAGATTCTAGAGGACAGAACTACACAAGGACCGTGTCTAATTTCTGGAGGAAGACCTTCTTTAAGACTCTGGGCTAGGACCCTCTCGTGTCAGTGACAGTGATTCAGGCAAGATTTGCCTTATATTCTGAGAATGGTAACGTGGAAATGGTAAAATAGTCAAGTGTCACAGGCACTGGCAGTGAAGACCCAGGTGTGCAGATGAGTCTTGTCACTTGCCCCTGGGTATGGCTGTTATATTTTCCAAATACAACATATAACCTGAAAGAAACTTTCCCAAATAAGTGAATTTATTTATATTAAAATTTCCAGTAGGATAACCATAATATATAGCTATTTGCAGGTTGTTAATTCATTATTGGAAATCTTCTTGTTCTCTTATGACCTACTTGCATTTAAAAAAAAAATGGCTCTACTAGTTTTTTCTTTTTTTAAAGATTATAGTGTAGAAAATTTCACACACAAAAAATAGAACACAAATCTCCATATTCTCTTATCCTCCAGCTCCAAGTTTTCAGCTCAAGGACAAGCTTTTTCTATTTCTGCTCGACCCACCTCACCCCCCAACCCTTCATACAGATGGTTGAAGCAAATCCTAAAGCAAAGCAAAGCAAATCATCTTATACCATCATTTCATCCATAAATGTTTCAGCATGTTTTCTTAAAAGGCAGTGAGTCTTTTAAAAAAATAATTTAAATTCCTTTATCATTATCCACGATTCCTTAATATTATCAAAGATCTAGTGTTCATATTTCCTTGATTGCCATAATATATAATTGAGCTTCTTTGTTTAAATCAGGGTTCTTGGCTGATGTATCACTTAAGATTCTCTGATCTTTATCTTCCTACTCAGTCTCTCTTTTGAGGAGGGTATTTATATTGAAATATAGTTGATTTACTCCCCTGGTGGTTCAGCAGTAAAGAATCCGCCTACAATGCAGGAGACACGGGAGGCTTGGGTTCAATCCCTGGGTCGGGAAGATCCCCTGGAGGAGGGCAGGGCAACCCACTGCAGTATTCTTGCCTGGAGAGTCCCATGGAAAGAAGAGCTGGTGTTCTGTAGTCCATAGGGTGGCAAAGAGTCAGACGCGATGGAAGAGACTGAGTATGCATGAGCACATAGCCGATTTATAATGTTACATTTGTTTCAGTTATACAATACAGTGAATCAGTATTTTTACAGATTATACTCCATTTTATTATGAAATAATGACTATTTTTTCTGTGCTGTACAATACATCCTTGGGGTTTATTTACTTCATACATAGTAGTTTTTTAATTTCAATTTTTTAAATTCTGAAAGTATGATAACACATTTACAGGAGACTTGGAAAATACACTGTATATTACAATTATTTTTTAAGGAGATAAATTAAGATTTTTAGTTGGAGTTTTAGTATCAAACTCTCAAAAATTAATAGAATGAATATGTAGAGAAATAGAATGATATACTAGACCTGAAAAACACTATGAACCAATTCAATATAATTAAGATTTATACAATTTTTACACAACAGTAGGACACAAATTCTATTCAAGTTCCCATAGACTGTAAATTGGGAGACTCTGGAACTTATCCAAGGACATAAAACAACGTGCAAAAATTTCATGGTCTTAAAGGTATTGAAATCACACAGGGTCTGTTCTCTTATCACAGTGGAATTACGTTAGAAACCAACATAAAAAGATATTTGAAAATAACCCACATCTTTTCAAGTGCAATGTGACATTTACTAAGAGAGTTACTCAGTCTCTCTCTATTTTCTTGATAAAGGATATAAATCGGAAAATATTTCTTAAAGTTAACCTTTACTGTAGGTAAGCTGCAGTTGCAGGTATGGTGCAAATTCAAACTGAAATAGTATTTAAAAGCATCCATTGGCAGAGTTCTCTAATTTACCATGGCAGATTTGAACTATAATAACTGAATAAGGTAAATCTATTACTTTGCAGACAAAGTATAAATATGTATGTTACACCAGATTACATTAAAATGTCTGTTAGTTTATTTTTCATTACCATTCCTGCTGTCAGTTCCACTTTCTCATTCACCTTAGTTATAGCTTAGTACTTAAAGTATTGAGTGGTCAAAGTTCAAACTTTAGGAGGAATGAAATGGCATTTCTTGGTCTTAAATTCTAATTATGCACCACAGGCTGAATTGTAGCTCTTTTCTCTCAAAATGTGTAGGTTTTCTGTTGATAAATTGGCATCTGTATTAGGGTGCAACCTTAGGGTAACTGACTGCTTACTTTTTAAGTTTTGTTAAACGCATATAGTGTGTTTGTATTTGCTGCATAATTGAGAAGTTTCATTTTTGCCCAAGTATTTTTTATTGTAAAGCTTTTTAGGAATTTGAAATCTTTCATCTTTGGAAAGAAATCTCAAGTTAATATTAAATCTTATTTTCAGTGGTTGAGTACTCAGATCCTGACTGAGGTGGTTTATTTGTAATACACTCTTTGTATCCTTAGGATCCTTAATTTAAAGTATACTGTATTTAATATTTTTAAAACACACAGTGTTTTAAAATACAATGTAATGTTAACTTTTTAATTAACTTCAGTTTTTGGAGTCCTGTATTATTAACTTTAGGTCAGTAGTATAATTTTATACACTATAGAGATTTTGTTGTGTCCTAGCTTTGTATTTTAATGCTTGCTGCGTTCAGTGTAAATGTTTCCTTATCATTTTGTTTTTACCATGAAGATCAGAATTTGTGAGAAAGAGTTAGATGCAAAGGTTAATTGAGCACCTATACATTTGGCTGTTTAATTAAAATTCAGTTCCTCAGTAAACCTTAGTCACATTTTAGATGCTTAGTAGCTTCAGGTGGCAGTGGCTACTGTATTGGACAGCACAAATACAAGAACAAAATGGCTCTGTCACTGCAGAAAGGTCTTTTGAATAGTGCTGCTTTGCAGTGAGTTAGGTTCTGTCTAGACTCTGGGAATACAGAGATAAACATGACTGACAAGGCAAACACTTAGCTCCTGGTGGGGTTGAGAGATGGCAAACAAATAGCTGATGTCCATCATGTCATCATTAGGAAGAAAGATGAAAGTGGGTAAGAGAGAAGATGTAATGAAACAGTGTGTGGGGAGGTACCTGTTAACTAGGTGGTCAGGAAATGCCTTCTTAATATTTGCATGTCAGTGAATGAAGAGAAGGAGCAAGTCTTGTGAAGACGTGTAGGAAGACCCTTCTAGGCACAGGGAACAGCAAGTGCAAAACCCTGAAGTGAGAACAGATTGGACATACTTGAGGAATGGCAGCAAGGCATGTGCAAGTGAGGTCCTGGGAGAATGGTGGGTGATGAGGGGGGACATGACGGACAGTAGCCACATCATGTGGTACCTTGTGGTCTGTGGTAAAGACTTAGAATTTTAACCTGAGTGTGGTGAAAAGACATTGGAGGGTTTTGAGCAGAGGAGTGGCATGATCTAAATTATGTTTATTTAACTTTAATATGCCAGATTTACAAATAAAACAGTTAAAAACCCCCATGCCCTCATTCTCCAACTCTAGCAAAATGGGCCCAACTGAGATCATTGATCCCATGGATGACCTGTCCTTCTTTTATATATATTATCTCCTTTATCCTTCCCTGTAATATTGTGAAGTAGGATTTGTGTTTTAAAAGATCACCCTGGCTGCCGTGTAGAGAGTTAAGTTTAGGGGGGCAAGAGGAAAAGCATGAGGGCCTTTGGGAGCCTGAGACAGCAGTCTTAAGTGAGAGGTGATGGTGGCTTGGAGTCGAATGGCAGGTGGTGGTTGAAGTGATGAGAAGCAGCCAGATTCTGGTGAAACCAGCAGGAATGCTGGTGTATGTAGTTAAGGAAAGAGGAGCAGGGGTGATGCCTGTACTGTGGTCCAGATGATGATGTGACTGCCCATAGGAGAGTTCAGTTTATTCATGTTAAGTTTAAGATACCTAGTAGAAGTCCAGAGGTTGTCAAGGACACATTTTTAGGTTAAGAAAAAGAGGAAAACCCAGTGAAGGTAACTAAGGAGATATGCTGCAATAGCTAGCTGTTGATTTATGGTCTGAGTTTGGCCTCCAGGTTTGCTAGAGCTGGAGCTAGCTATTGTAGTGTCTCATGTCCCATATCCCAAGCAACCCCTCAGCCACTGGCAGACTGGAATGATTGGTCCTCTGGATAGTAGGGAATCAGTGTTTCAGGTAGGAGAACATGATACATTGAAGAATACTGCTGAAGAATTTAGACAAACACATTGATTTGTGAAGGTATTAAATGTCTTTAATGAGCAATAGAATTTCTAGAGAATATAGTTACTCTTAAATGGAACACTAAGTAGAAGATTTTCTTGTATACTTTATAAATATTGCATTAGTAGTTCAAAATCAGAATTTTATTAAATTTTACTTTCTCCCTTTTTTTCTCATTTTAAGTAGATGAAATGCATGTAAAAATGAAAGCACCAAAAAGAACTGTGGGTGAAAGTTGGATGGCCTAACAGTTTATTCAGATTTTAAGATTTATTTACATATTATATCATTAGCAAAAGGTGTGTTATAAGGGTAAATTTGTAAGTGAATATTGACAAGTTGTTAAGTTTCTGCTTAAAGTCTTATTTGCTATTTTAAGTTATTGTTTCTTACAGATTTTCTAATCTGTGCTTATTTTACTAGGAGTCATGGCTTTGAAAGAATTACCTTACTGATTTCAAACACCATTTTAGGAGTAATTTTCCATATGCCTTAAAAGAAATAACCAAGCAAAAAAAGGAAAGGGACAAATAAAGATATTGCCATTCTCATCCACTGTTTAACCTGACATTTTCAGAAAACAGTCTCACACTGAACTTTGTACACTGCAAGTAGTTGTTATCTAGACTGTGAAGTAAAGATAAAAGCTGTAGTATCTGATCTTAAACAAGTCACTTTAAGCCCTGGACTTCCAATTTTACTTAGTTTTCATTTTTATTTGTAATCTGTGAAGTGAATGTTTTGTGCTAAATGAGTGTCAGTTATCAAATTGTATAGATAAGAATTTAATAAAAATTTGCTTAGAGTGGATAGTTTGTTTGTGAGAGGCACTGTGTAATTACTGAATCTTTGAGAGCATAACATCACTAGTTTCTGCTCTCATTTATATACACAAGGAAGCGTAATGTAACTGTTATCAGTATCCTGATGGAAGAGGGATAATTGAAGAAAAGCAGTTCTCTTTTTTAAAATAAGTGAAAAGAACAAATTGTGGATGAAGTTTCACTGGAAAAGTGTAAGCCTGGAAGTTATTTGAAATGTTTACCTGAAGTAAGAGCAGATAAACGTAAAAACAAATTACCAAATAAAACTTGACAAGCAGATACAGATACTCAAGGTGCAATTCCCCAAATGAGCAAACGCTTGAACAGATTTTAAAGTCTTTGTCAGAAGGTTCTTAAACTTATCAAAAGGAAGAAACTACTTGGAGAATCAGTGAGGCTCTTTGGGCAGAGTTCAGAGGATATGCTCAGAAGTGATAAGTATGTTGTAGGCAGATAAACTTCATTCACTGAAGTTTTCTGGTCTCTCACTGTAAGTAAAGTATTATGACAGATAATTAGATGCCCTAAGGTATATTCTTTGATCTCTTAAGTGATTCATAAATTGCAAAAATCAATACAAAATCTTAAAATTGATAAAAATGTGTGTCAGACTCTAGTCATGAGATGGAAATCATACCAGTGATTTTCACAGAGAATTTAATACAACCGGTTGTTAACTAGGCATTTCTACTTAATAGTGGAAAGACAAAAGGGAACAGCAAGGTCTTGTCGGAAGCCACCACTGCCTCCCGACCGGAGAGCAAAGAGAAGAGGGCAAGTGGCTGGAAAGAAAGGCTGCAGCCCAAACTCAGGCCTCGAGGAAGGGGTTTGCACTCAGCTGGGACTAATGTCTTTGGGATCAGGAGAGGGGCCCAGTGGGGTAAGGGTACAGGGCTCAGCGAAGAGGGTTCTGCTGGCTGGCGCTGGTGTTCTAGGGGCACGGTGATACTGGTTCTGTGTCAGGAAGATACAGACTGGAACCAACTCTGGCTGCTAGAATGAACTGCTGCTGGCCTGAAGAGTGGTTGGGTTGCACTGGTGGCAACAGGAAGCAAAAAATAGGACTAGGAAGCAAACAGAAAGTGCCGCATTTTCCTCCTCCAGCTTTCTGGTCTCAAGTACCCCTTGACTTCCAGGTGGCTCAGTGGTGGAGAGCCCTCCTGCCAGTGCAGGGACAGATTTCAATCCCTGGGTTGGTAAGATCTGCTGGAGAAGGAAATGACTACCCATTCCAGTATTCTTGCCTAGAATATCCCATGGAAAGAGGAGCCTGGCGGGCTGTAGTCCACGGGGTTGCTGAAGAGTCTGACACAGCTTAGTGACTAAACAAAAACAAGCACTTTATTGGCAGAGCCTAACAAGAAGCAAACTGTAAAGGAGAAAATGTGACTCACCCCCAGGATCACAAAGTAAGAGCGTGGAAGGGTAGTTTTAAGGCTGAGAAACAAAAGCTCAATAACTTGCAGGAAGAAAAATGAATCTACATCTTTCACACAAGGCATATTTAAGTGTCATTAGAACTTTATAGTCAAGAAATGCTATAGGAATTAATAGGAGAAGACAGATCCTTGTTAGGATAAACAGACAAGGCAGTGTTGGAGAGTAGTGTTTTAATGTGAATGTGATTTTAGCAGGCAGAAGTGAAGTGAGGGATGATTGCAGTAATGGAAGGAGATATTATAGGGTATGAGAAAGCTATAAAATTGCATAATGGAGGACATGGGACAGACCTGGATCAAATTGGTTTCTACTGATGACTAACTTTAATGCTGAAAGTCATTTTTTGTCTCTGACTCTCATTTCTCTTTCATCCTTGATCCTTTAGGCATTGAAGACTATTATTGGTTGGATCAAAACCATGTTTTAGGACCATTAATTTAGAGTTTCTGGAGTTGGAGGTGACAGAGAATCAAATATGGAGATACTTTCTTGAGCAAGTAAGTTGTTACTTGCTCCAGATACAGTTTTCTTATTAACACAGAAGTTTTTAATCAGGTCCATGGATAAGGTTGAGAATATCCTTCAATGCGTGAATATAATGACATGTGATTTTTATGTTGTCAAGGAAGAGGTTTCAGGTGTAATTTTCATCAAAATGAGATTAAATAAAAGGATGTTTGGAATTTGGTAGACCATTAAATGTAAGTAAACTACTCAAAGCATATGGGTGTACTGTCATTATTCACTTTATTGGGCACTTAATATGTTGAAGGCACTTAGGAAAAAGAATGTAGGGTAATAAAAGTATATCAGTATAGTAGGGAGCTGGTCCTGCTCTTTCATGGGGGGCATAGGTCCTAGGGAGGGCTGCCTGCCTAGGTAGTGATTTGTGCTAAGATATAGAAGGTGAAAAAGGAGTTAACGATGAAGACACTGAGGTGGTGAAATTGTGGCATTTTTAACAAAAGTGGATTGACAGTATTACCATAAATTTCCCTAGTGATTTGTTTTGAGGGTCCGCAGGCTGCTCTTGAACTTCCATAAGGAAGCGTGTTGAATATTTCTCAGATAGCCTTTGGAGGCTATCTACTAAATTCACAGATTCAAGTTAGAGGAGCCAATGTGGCCTAAGCTGGTGGTCTTCAATTTTGACCTGATGTCTAGATTTTTTTTAATCTTGGGTTGAACTGTGGCGTTACAAAAGATATTATTTTCATTGTGGTAAGATGTCCATAGCATAAAAATTAGCATTTTAACCATTTTTAAAGTGTACTGATTGGTGGCATTAAGTACATTTCACATTTTTCATGTTACCAGTCTGAAACTCGGTACACATTAAATAACAGCTTCCTATGCTCTTCTCCCTCCAGGTACTGGGAACTGCTATTGCATTTTTCCCCTTTATTAATTTGACTGTTCTGGTACCATGTATCAGTAGAAACTGAAAACACTGTTTTATGTCTGGCTTAACTTCACTTAGCACGATATCTTTAAGGTTTATTCATGTTGTGGCACTACTAGCATTTCATTCCTTTTTTTTTTTTTTTTAAATGGAGTTCATTTTTTAGAGCAATTTTAGATTCATATTAAAATTGAACAGAAAGTACGGAGTCCTCATACACTACTCCTACCCCCATGGATGCACAGCCTCCCTCACGTCAGCGTCCCACACCAGAGTTGTGTATCTGTTGTAAAATACAAACCTCAGTGATACATCATTTACACTGGAGTCCTTGGTTTATGTGAGGGGTCACTCTTCTTGTTGTACAGTCTGAGTTTTGTGTAAAGACATAGTGTCATACGTGGTATTTTCACTGATCCAGAAGCAAGTTGCCCTCCAAATACACATTCTGCATCTATGGATTCAGAAAGCCACAATCCATACACATGATACACCATCTGCAGTTGGTTGAATATGTGGAGGCAGAACGGTATGGAGGGTTAACAGTATTCTTCACCACTATGCATTCACAGTTTAAAAGAACATGCCAGTTTCACTTAAAATTGTTCTTAATTAAGTAAAAAATTACTAATCTTATTAAGTCACAATCCTTGAAAACACGTAATTTTAATATTCTGTGTGGTGAAATGGAAAGTGTGCCTGAAGTATTTTGGCTGCATGCCAAAGAATGATGGTTGTCTCGAGGAAATGCACTTGTCATTCTGTTTGTATTTTCTGCAATGGACATGATTTTAATTTAAATGACTAACTATGCTTATTCAGACTTGGGTATTTGTAGATATTTTCTCAGAAATGAAAAAAATAAGCCTATCAGTTTCAGGAAAATAGTGTCTGTGCTAGAGATAAAATTTGAACTTTCAAGCAAAAATTAATATTTTTGGAGAACTTGTATCCACCATCTGAGTTTTATCTGTATATTCTATTTTTTTGCTCTTCATTTTTTTCATCTCTCTTCATTAGGCTTATTTAGAAGCTGCTAGAGGATTTACACACACACACACAAATACATACATACATACATATATATATATATAATATAAAATGAAGGAGAATATATGTATTCTCCTTTATTTCCAAGGACTGTTTTAACAGAGCACAGTGCTTGAGCTTGGCAGTTTTCTTGTTTGAGCGTACTGACCGTACTGACTGCAACGCTTCGCTCTGTTGGTTCCCACTGCTGTTAGGAAGTCAGCTATGAGTCTGAACTGTTGCTACTTTATAAAAGTTACTTCCCTCCCCACCCCCCCTACCTCCCCCATAAGACTTTGCTCCTTGTCTTTTATTTTCTGCTGTTTGACAATGATGTATCCAGGTGTGGTTTTCTTTTTTATTGATTTTCCTTGGAATTCAGTGAGCTTCTTAAATCTGAGATCTTGAGTGAAGTGTCTAAACACATCTGAAAAATTCTCATCTTTAAAATATTAATGCCATTTTTCTCCTTCCCTTTAAAGACTAATTGATTGTATATAAGACCCACTTACTGAATTTTTTGTTTCTCTTTGTCTCATTCAAACATACATTTGTTGAATTTGTTTTATTTTTATTTTTCAGTTCTAGAGTTTCTGTCCAGTTATTCCAGCACTGTTTGCAGAAAAAGACTCTTGTTTCTCTTTTGGATTGCTTCGGCTCCTTTGTCTGAAATCATCAGTTGACTGTACTTGTAGGCCTGTCTTGGGGCTCTTCCACTGACCTATGTTTGTCTGTTCGTTCACCAGTTCTGTGCTGTCTTGATTACTGTAGTACAGTAAGCCTTGAAATCGAGTGGTGTGAGTCCTCCAACATTGTTCCGCTTTGGTCTTGTGTTGGGTAGTCTAGTGCTTGCCTTTGTGTGTAAACTTCAGAAATCATTTTGTTGATAACTATAAAGTAACTGGCTGGGGTTTTGATTGGAATTGTGTTGAATCTATAGATCTAGTTGGGAAAAATTGTTGCGTTAACTACTGAGATGATGTATAACTGGGATTGTTTTATGTAAGAGCTCTTTTTACTTCCAGTTCACCGTTACTCTGGCAGGGAGCCCTTACAGGTTCAGCTTGAAGTAGGGATAATATACCAGAGTCCCCATGTTTGTCTGGCTCTGGAGTTTGACTTTTCCCTGTGAGGCCTCTGAAAGGTTAGTTCCGTTTTCCAGGCTTTTCGTTGGAATTGGGTATTTGGTTCCACAGCCCGTGGAACCTGAGTACTGTGATCTTGCTTTATTTTGGGGACCCAGCAATTGTTCATCACCTTGTTACCTCTTGAATGCTTTTGAGTTGTTAAAAACTATTTCATCCAGCTTTTAAAGTTATTTTCAGGACGGGAATCAGTTCTAATTTCCTCCTCTATCATTGCTGAAAATGAGTTTCCCCAGTTTCCTGTCTCCCTCATAGAATTGGTGGTCAGTGTATTTAGACTTTAAAATTTTGTGTAAATTCTTGGAGGAGCGGTATGAATTCTCCCAACTTTTGAATGTCTGTTGACACCTTCCAGACAGTAATAGGTAAGTAGATCTTCAAAAGCTCTACCTGTGGTGAATAAATGATGCAGTTGAGTTTTTGTGTGGTCTGGTTAGTATAAAATGTGCCTTGGTTTTGGGCACTGAACAGTTGGGCAAAGAACCTACCAGTAGTTTTGGGTTTGTAGTATAGATTGCTACTCATCTGTCCCAGTTTTCATTCATTCTCTCTCCGTGATAGAATTCCCAGTTTTTTGCTGGGCTGTGCTGTGCTTACTCACTCACTCAGCCAGGTCCCGACTCTCTGCGACACCATGACTGTAGGCCACCAGGCTCCTCTGTCTATGGGGATTCTCCAGGCAAGAATACTGGAGTGAGTTGCCATGCCCTTCTCCAGGGGATCTTCCCAACCCAGGGATGGAACCCAGGGCTCTCACAATGCGGCCATATTCTTTACCAACTGAGGCACCAGGGAAACCCAAGAATACTGAAGTGGGTGGCCTACCCCTTCTCCAGAGGATCTTTCCAACCCAGGAATCGAACTGGGGTCTCCAGCATTGCAGGCGGATTCTTTACCAGCTCAGCTAAAAGCTCACATACATGTATGCATTTAAGCAGACTTCAAATCCAGCTAATTTTTATTCTTGCTATACATCCCCCTTTCTCCTAGTCTGTACCAGCATTGTTTCTTGAGCTTGTCACGTCTTGCCTGTATTGCCCAAGTAGACATACAACTACTTCTTTGTTTAGAGTCTTGTAACTGATATTTTCTTTTTCATCAGCAGAAACGAAAGAACTTTTCAACTATGTTACTCCTGTGCTTGCAGAATTGATTTTAGTGTCCTTAGTTTTCAACTCTTTGTGATCTGGTCCCATTTGTCATTCCTAACCCTACATTTGATACCCTAATAACACCAAATATTAAAAATTTCCCTCCCCTTGTATTTGTGGTTCCTTACGACTGTGTCCTTTCTCATGCCTAATCCAGGGTTAACTTTCTTTTAAAATAAATTAGTTTCAGGTATTTTTTTAGTTTAATCAACTTTACATGTTTCTGAACATGAGAATAAATAGGCTCTGCTGTTGAATGCAGTGTAGCCTGAAATCTACACTGTGTTTATATAGTGTTTATATATCTAGTGGTTTTTATCCTAAGTTGCAAATTTTGTTTTTCTTAAGATAATCTGTTAGAAAAAGTGATTGTAATATGTGAGTCATAAAATTAAATTGTTTCAGAATTGGGCTTATCTAGACCAGTCTCCTGTTTCACATATAAGGAAATTGTGGCCAGGAGAAATTAGTGATTCTGTCAAGTCAAAATTAGTTAGAAGCAGAATCAAGGTCTGTCGTGAGTTTCATCCTAATATAAATATCTGCTTAACGAAAATCTTCAAGTGTGTTGAAGTTTTCAAGTGTTCTTATCCCTGTAGTACATCTAGGATTACCACACCATGTTTCAAGGGCCTGTAGTTCTTGTGTGAATAGCAACTTGGGTAATGAACTGAGCAGTATGCATTCTTAATTTATGCCTTAACAACTCTGATTCTGTAATGAATGGTTTGCTTACAGTCGCTTTAATATACTTACCTTCTTGACAGTTCATTCTGGGAGGAATAGTTAAGTGTTTAAGTGAAACAGGCATGGTAGATACAACACTTAACAGTTATGTGTGTCTTTGTTTTTAGCATCAAGCATTGCACGATTCTCTCGAATAATGTAGATCACCTTTTACTGAATTTAACACTGTCTGATATCATGGTCTCCCTGGCAAATGCCTCAACTTTGCAGAAGGATTCCAGTTGGATAGAAAGGATAAGGAAATTTGTAACAGAAACCCTTGAAGATGGGTCTAGGCTAAACAGTAAGCAGCTGAACAGATTGCTTGGTGTCTCCTGGAGGTTAATGCAGATGCAGTCAGACAGAGGTGGGTGTCAATGCTCTGTCCTTACTTAAGAGAGGGGCTCTTACGCATACTGTTAATGTTGAGCATCTAATTTTGAGTTCATACCTGTCAAACATTTCATAGTCATTTACGTTCGAGCCATAAAAGGTAGCCAGCATAATCATGAAGGAATGTCTGCTTGAACCCTGATGGCTGAGAACACCCCCTTTTCGGTGGGTAGGTCCACTCTGAAGCTGATGGGTAGGTTTTCTACTAGATTACATAGTTGGAGTGAAAGAAGGTAAGTTTTATTAATAGGAAATGACATTGAGCCTAAGGATAAAGAAATACTTTTCTGATCTAGTTTGACTAGAAATTGGTGGATCCTTATCTCTTTACCTTTCTTGTAACTTGAAGTTATGTTGCATTAAGTCAGTTTTTAGTGTGACTTACTAATTCTTTTCATTCAAGCAGAACTTTGCTGTTTGGTTCCTGGCTTATCCACCTTTCTAGTATTGTGGTATTTGTTGTCCTTTCCTAGGTTTGTTGTCTCTTAGGAAAATTTGTACTGTAATCTCCGATTGGTTTGACTTTTTTATTAGGCCATTGATGTAGGATTTTGATGGTAGTCATCAGTTTGTGGCTAAAATCTGCTTCCTCATAGGAACAAGGTGCTTCTGTGCTTTTTAGAAGAATTATGGTGCTGGTGAAGAAACATTTTGACTCACATGCAGCTGTTTTCTCTTGTTTCTTAGAGGCTACAGAGTCTCTCATAAAGGCAGTTTATACATTGTATCAGCAGAGAGGCCTTCTCCTTCCAGTTCCGACTTTGTTACTGAAGTTTTTCAGTAAAAGCTATCAAAAAGAAGAACTGAGATCTTACAGAATGCGGTACAGTTCCTTTGTTATTTTGCTTTTCTTTTTCTTACCAGGTTACTTTGTAATCTGTATGAATAAGATGATAGGGTGATTAAATCTTTGGAGAAAATCTTCTTTTTATCCTTTTTGGTTTTATTATTTTTTTTTTTAAATAAAAAGGCATACATAATAGTTTCAGTAACCTTTATACACATAACTGAGAAGGTAAAAGTCTCTTTGAGCATATATTTCCACTTGTCTGCTTAACAGCTAAAGGACAATTATTGGAACCACATGTAGCAGCCTCAGAATTTTGTTTTGCTTCCCATAAAAATTATGGAGGTTTAACCTCCGGCCCTTAGTGACATATTGGGACACATGGTATAAGAATGAGGGCAGTAGAAGAGGAGAGGTGTACAATAGGTGAAAGAGATTAAAAGGTGCAAACTGAGTTATAAAGTAAATAAGTCATGGGGATATAATATACAGCATAAAGAATATGACCAGTAACTTTTATTAGGACAGGTGGTTACTAGACGTATGGTGACCATTTGCAATGTGTACAGATGTCAGACTATTATGTGATACATACCTGAAACTAACATAATACTGGGTGTCAAAAATGTTTCAATAAATTTTTAAATGGCGGTATCTTAAAGAGCAAAAGTGTCCAGCTTGGTTTGGTGCTGTCTGGTGATGCAGACAACACGAAGAGTAGAACTCAGGAATCAGTCTTAGATGTGGTGAGTTTGAGGTTTACTTGGGATAGTCTGGAAGAGATGTTTGGGTGAAAGATAACGGGATTTGTGGTACCTCAGCATACATAGGTAGTTGTTAGAACATATTCAAGTCTTTACTGTGAGTCAGGTGCTTTTCTTAATTTTTCAGTAATTCTCATACTTTTATGTAGGTACTGTTGGTTTCTGCCTTATAGAAGGAAGCTTAGGTTAAATAAGTTGGTGAGTGTCATGCTGTTAAAGGGCAGCCAGACTGAGACTTAAGTTCAAGTCTGGTAGACTCCAAAGGTTGTGTGTAAATCACTGAACTCTTGGGGGACAGCAAAAGTGATTGCCGTGTCCAAGATGAGACATTAGAGAGTGAGCAAGTATGTGCAAGAATGGAAATAACCCAAGTTTGAAGCCACTTAATGTGGGGGCACCCTATACTGAATTCATAAATGACTTAATATAGTAAAACGGTCATTACAAATTAGTGTAAATAGTTCACAAGCTAAGTAGAGCCTGTGTCCTTTAAGATAAAATTACAATGTACATAGTGCCCCAAACTACATAAACTTTTAAAATACAGTGGGTAAAACCTTAGAGAATACTATAGATGAATATAGTATGCCAGTCATCTTATAGGCTCTCCAATGTTTAAATAAATGTGGTGTATTTCCCTTTTCTTTGATGGCCTTAGATACCGTAGTAAAGTGTTATCACGTTGGTTGGCTGGTTTACCACTGCAGCTTGCACATCTCGGCTCCCGAAATCCTGAGCTTTCAACACAGTTTGTTGACATTATCCATACTGCTGCAGCCCGAGCAAATAAAGAGCTACTCAAAAGTTTACAAGTTACTGCTCTCCGAATCTATGGTAAGAGTGTTGTTTACCTGTGTATGTAATAATCGGTCTACCCCGACTTAAGAACAATGTTTCAAAGGGGAGATCTTTAGGTTTTACTTTTCCTTCAAATTATACATTAATTGTACCATGGTAAAATGAATAAAATATCAAACAGTAAATTCATTTTCAATAGTATTACTTAATACAATAGTTTAAGAAAACTAAAGGTTGTAGATGTCTCTTCAGATCTTAAATTATCTTTTAAGCCACGAAATTCACAAATTCAAAACTGATCAGGTATTTTTATAGAATTCTTTTGAAACTTTGATGGCAAATTTTACTTATTTAATCGTTATTGAGATCTTGTACGGCTTTCATATATTAACGTTTCACTCACCCCTGAAACCTTTTCATTCTTTTAGCAAAAATATCAATAAAAATATACATATATGCATATGTATAATTAGTATTTATTATTAGGACACAGTTTATATACCATAAAATTGGCCATTTTACACTGTGCAATTCATTAATTTTTATCATATTCCCAAGATTGTGCGATAGTCACTATTATCTTATTCCAGAATATTTTTATCACCTCAAAAAGAAACTCTACCATTAGTAGTCCATCCCTATTTCCTCATTTCTTCCTACCTCAGCTCCTGACAACCACTGCTCACCATTTCTGTCTCTCTGTATTTGCCTGTTTTGATCATTTCTCACAGATGACATTGTGTGATGTGGATCTTCTCAGTATGGCTTCCGTCACTTGGCATACTGTTCTTAGGATTTACGAGCATATACGAGTACTGTATTTCTTTTTAATGCTGAGTAACATTCCACTGTTGAATATACACCACTTTATATTTACCCATTTATTAAATGACAAACGTTGGTTTGTGTCTACCTTTTGTGTGTGGTATTTAAAAATCTGTATTTTTCAGTATTGCTTATATATAGGAGTGTGTGTGTATACTCAGATAAGTCTTTGGTTTTAAATTCAGTTCAGTTTAGTTGCTCAGTCGTGTCCAACTCTTTGCAACCCCATGAACTGCAGCATGCCAGACCTCCCTGTCCATCACCAACTCCTGGAGCCCAACTAAACCCATGTCCATGAAGTCGGTGATGCCATCCAAGCATCTCATCCTCTGTTGTCCCCTTCTGCTCCTGCCTTCAATCTTTCCCAGCATCGGGATCTTTTCCAACGAGTCAACTCTTTGCATCAGGTGGCCAAAGTATTGGAGTTTCAGCTTCAGCATCAGTCCTTCCAATGAACACCCAGGACTGATCTCCTTTAGGGTGGACAGGTTGGATCTCCTTGCAGTCCAAGGGACTCTTAAGAGTCTTCTCCAACACCACAGTTCAAAAGCATCAATTGTTCTGCGTTCAGCTTTCTTCACAGTCTAACTCTCACATCCATACATGACCACTGGAAAAACCATAGCCTTGACTAGACAGACCTTTGTTGACAAAGTAATGTCTCTGCTTTTTAATATGCTATCTGAGTTGGTCCTAACTTTCCTTCCAAGGAGTAAGCATCTTTTAATTTCATGGCTGCAGTCACCATCTGCAGTGACTTTGGAGCCCAGAAAAATAAAGTCAGCCACTGTTTCCACTGTTTCCCCATCTATTAGCCATGAAGTGATGGGGCCGGATTAGGTTGATATTATAATTGTCCCTGTTTGGCAAAAGTGCTTGTTTTTTTTTTTTTTTTTTTTTTTTTTTACTGTTTTGCTTTGTTTCTAATACCTTTAACTCCATCAGTTATTATTTCAAATAACACATTTGAATATTATGAAATCGAGTGTTAAATGTTATCTTTAAATAATGATTGTATTTAGTCTTACTCTAGGCAGTACCTTAAGCCATACATATATATATATATTTTTCATGTAGTTGATATGTTAGAATTCAACATAGCACAGTGAAAATGGTCAGTCTGCTTTATTAGTTCTTGTTTGTATATCTTTTAAAATTTAACTTGTCTTCCTGCCTCACTAGATCCACAAGAAGGCACAGTGGTGGTTCTGTCAGCAGAGTCTCAGCAGCTTTTGGTCCAGCTTGTGTATTTTCTACCCAGTCTGCCTGCTGACTTGCTTTCTCGGTTAAGCTGCTGCTGTATTATGGGAAGACTCAGTGCAAATTTGGCTGCCATGCTTATCAGGATACTGCACATGAGGTAGCATGCTAAAGTGAGCTGTATTTCAAGTGTATAATCTTCTCCCTCACCCTTCCCCTGTCACTGGCAGTTTATGAACTGACTTTTTAAAATGCCGCCCCTCCCTTCATTTGCTCTTAAAACAGCAGTTAAAACTGTTGATGATACTGGGTAAGAGGAAGGTCACTGGGGCAAGACTGTTCCAGGTGGTTTGCTTAGCGGTTTGCATTGTCATGGTTGCAGTCACTAAATCCATGGGCTGTAGTCCACCAGGCGCCTCTGCCCATGGGATTTTCCAGGCAAGGATACTGGAGTGGGTTGCTGTTTCTTTTTCCAGGGGATCCTCCTGACCCAGGGATTGAATCTTGTTCTGCTACACCACAGGTGGATTCTTTACCGTTGAACCATCAGGTAGAAACATACAGTGATTTGTGTAGGTGCATTGAAACAAGGGTTAAGATTATCAGAAGTGTGTAGCCATAGTAAGGATTCAGTGACGGATGAGAGTGCTGTGTTTTAAAACTTCTGGTGTTATGAAATTGTAATACAGGTCTTTCTTTTTGGAAGGGAGCTCAGTTCAATGTAGGTGGTGAAATAAAAGCTTGCGGACTCAGACAGGGAATCATTAAAATATCTGTGGGTGGGTGGGTGGGTGTGTGTGTGTGTGGCAAAATATACATAACCTAAAACTTCCCATTTTAACCAGTTTTAGGTATACAGTGAGAATTGTTTGGGGCATTAAGTACATTCACACTGTTGTGCGACTGCTACCACTATTCATCTCCAGCACTGTCATCGTTGCAGACTGAAACTCTGTACTGATTATTTCCCCTTCTCCCAGCCCTTGTTTACCACTATTTTGTCTTCATGATTTTGATATATTCATCTGTTAATGGATACTCGGTTGTTCTGCCTTTTGGCTGTTACAAATAATGCAGCTATAAACATTGGTGTGCAGACACCTGTTTGAATCCTTTTAATTCTTTTGGCTGTATACCCAGAAGTAGAATTGCTGAATCATATGTTAATTTTCTGTTTAATTTTTCAAGGAGCTACTTTCCAGAATGTGACTGTGGTGTTTTACTCTCAAAGGTCTTAAAACTAATAATGTTTCATGTTGCTAGTGTTCAAAGTATCCTTTAAAATGTAATGTTTGTATCAGGCATAGTACTTTCATATTCAGCCATTTGTTACTGATTGTGGCTCAAGGCCAGGGTCTGATACAGTTTTAGGCAGGAGTTGAATCTGGGCTGTAGCTGAAAAATTTAAAAACTAGCTTCTTTGTGGCTTCTTGTGCAGACCCTCTGCCCCAATTAAACAGGAGTGGCTCGCTTTATTAGTAGACTTTCTTTAGCTTTGTTTGCCAGTCTCTTCGTACCAGGATAAGACGTATGTTTGAATGTTGTCGCCCAAATTGTGCTTCATAACTGATAATTACTTTTTCCTTTTAGCAAAAGAGAGCTGTTTGCAATATGTTGTCTATATATGAAACCCCTCTTTGTCTAGTTCAGTACTAAATGCCAGGTCTTTAAGAAATACAATTTAACTTAAGTGGTTTTATGACTGTTAACTTCCAGTAGAGGGCACTCATTTCCCATGATAGAACTTGTGGAGGATCTGTTTTGGCATTCATTTAAAAGTGACTTTTGAACACCTCTTAAAATTAATTCTCTTTAGAACTTGTATTTAGTATCTTTTTTGGCATTAATTACGATTGACTTGTGCTCAATAACTTTGGTCAAGGATTTTTTCACAAGTCTTTTTTTACATTTTTTTGTGGGTTTGTGGTGAGTACTGAGAAAATATTAATTTACAAGTAATGGTAATAGAAGTTTATAATCATCAAAAGCAAGTTGTCATGTAGTTAAAAGTGTACCAAGTTAAACTTTGCCTTTTAGCATTTGCACAGAGTCTTAGTAGACTTCTCTTTCTGTAGATGTATTGTCCCTATTCAAACTAATCTCTTTAAAAATTAAAACAAGATGGGGCCTTTTCAACTTTCCCAGGCCAGTGGTATTATCATTGCATCACTTTTCCTAGATTTAGAATTGAAGAATAATGTTCGGTTATTCTTAAGGAATGATGTTCTTCTAAGGAATACCGTTCCTTAGACATCACCTGGGTTATTTCACGTCTTTGGTTTTCCCCTCCGTCCTTGATGGTGACGGTAAACCAGCTAGCTTTCTCACTGTCTCCCACCTGCACCGTTCACCTGAGGCATCCCACTCCTCAGCTCCGTCTGTGCCAAGGACTGTTGGCAGGCTCCTTTTCCTGAAATATTCCTTCAATAATTTCTGATTCTCATCTGCTATATTAATTGGGCTCTGCGGTCTAGTTCACTCTGGGTGTTAGCGTTCTGACACTGTTGTCTCCAGCAGGGGAAGTTCATCGGAGAGCAGGTCACCACCAGACCATCTCCGTTTGTTCAGTGTGTGAAAAACCCATCACCTTAGAGTTGTTGGTGTTTAGTTTGTCTTAAAAACTGTACTTAGAATTGCTGTTCCTGCCTTTTTCACTATTCACTTAGAGGTTTTTTGAGTTTTTCCTCTCCATCTACCTGTGGTGTTCTGCTGACCGTTACTCTTCTTGCCCTCTCTGCCCCTAGTTCATTTACAGCTGGTTTGGGGAACATGAGACATGCATGTGGAAACGTAGTCTATGCTGTTAGATAAAAATACCAGAGAAGGGAGAAATTACTGAGAAATTCAGCCTGGTTTTGAAGCAGGGTGAATATGTGAGCTGGCCTGCCAGGAGCAGGTCTGGTTTGCTTCTGTTGTCCAAGCATAATTGATATAGCATCCCTTCTAGTCTCAGAACTGTTCTGGTGTGGCCAGTATGTGTGGTCATTGTAGTTTTAAGGACAGAGTGATACATTGCTTGTCTTTTGTCCAAACTAGATTTTTAAATGGATTTGCTACTCTTTTTAGCCACTGGACAGCACAGTGTTCACTGGGTATAAGAGGATATTAGCTTCTTTTCTAATCACCCATTTTGTACTCATTTCCATTGAGCATCTCTGACTTTTTATAACCTCTTAGCTTGTGATATTCTCTCCCATAGCCCTTTAAGCAAAGAGAAGTCCTTTAAGTAGAAGTGATTCAGAAAAATGTTGCCATTATTTTTAACTCCCCAACTTTTAAGAATGTTAATAAATACAGTTGTTTCAGTGGTTAAAAAAAAAAAAAAGTGCTTCTCATTGAATTAGAAACTCCTTATTTTGTCTTGACATTTATTCAGATTTCTATTATAAAAGTTTGTCCCCAAAAAAAAATTTGTCACAAAAAGCTATCCAAAAAGATAGCTTTTTGGATCTGATTATTCTCAGCTTTTTGTTTTTTTGCTGTATTCATGGCTGACATTTGCTGTATTCCTTCTTAGTCTTACCTTGAGGAGAGTTTTTAAAGGTATCACTGGAAACTGATCTCATAGCAGGAACCAGATAATCTTCATTTAATGAGAAGCTGCTTTATGTTTAGCTATTCCCTTAAGTCCACTACCAATACTTTAGCTGCAGTATTGTGACGTAGACTAGTTATAAAGCCTCGCAAAGTATAGGAGTGCATAGTTATTGCAGAGTGGCTTTAAATTGAAGTATTCTTTACCTAGTTAAGATGCTTTGGTTTAGGTAGGAAGCAGGAGCTTGTTTAAACTTAGCTCATTCATATAAACAAGGTAAGACTTTTTTTTTTTTTTTAATGAAGATGAGGTAGTAAATACATAGCAGCTGAACCTACTACTGAAAAGCAGAACTTCACCTTGGCTCCTTGAAACTGAGTTTTGAGTGGTGTGGAAAAATTTTCCAGTTGTACCATATAAGTGGGCTGGTTATGCTTTTCAAGGAAACTTTACATAAACATATGTTAGAAATTATATTTTCCATATTACGATACTTGAACCCCCTTACATGTAAAGATGATACATGCTACGGATTTTTGACTGAGCTCTTAAATTATACTTGTATTCCATAAAGAATAGTCATATATTCTGTGCTTTATTCCTGAGTCTTCAATTTGGTCACTTCTAGTACTAGGTCTCCATTGTTTATTGTAGATCATCATTTTCTGGATGGAAGTCTTCAGTGAAAGAATGGAATGGAAGTGATCAGTTAAACATCAGTAATGAGGACTATTTCAGCTTCTTATTTTCAACACTTACAGGTAACTGCCCTGATCCACCAAGTTAAGGAAAGGAAAAGAACCTAGTATGAAAATTCTCCTGAGATTTACTGTCTTACCTGTTTGGGTCTAAGTTTGGGACCTCACTGCATAGCTTAATAAGATGGGGAACAGAATATCCATTTTAAGCATGTTTAACATGTTTGGTGTGTTAGGAAAAACATCACATTTTAATTAGCCATATTTTGCTTTCCATTGATGTCAGAGAAAAATTAGTAAAATGAGTCTTGATGTGTTAGATTAGTAAGTATTATTACTGTTGTTTTAAATGATCATACTGTCTTTGGTAGTTTTGTTTTGTAACTGGATGATAAAGATGACAGTGTTTGAAATTTTCTGAAGACTTAAAATTAAGAGACTTATTGAAATATGTTGTCAGAATCCAAAAATAGCTTGAAAAGTTCTGATAAGGAGCTGAATGTAGCAAGATAAATATTATATAAAAGAAACAAGTAACAAGTAGACTTGTACATGTTTGTTTGATAGTTTTGGATGTATGCGTTTGAGATGGATGTGAGGGCTTTATGTTTTAATTAGTAGTACCTGTCAAAGGGTTTAGTGGTTTTAGGAAACTCATTAGGAATCAGCCAGGAGTGTGATATGGCTTCCCAACTAGATGATGGCTCTTTAGGGCATGTTCATGGAAGTACAGTGATCTGAAAACATCAAAGCAGGTAGCTAGGGTCAGACCACATTGTGCTCGTATTCTGATCATTCTAAGAGCTGTCTTTCAGGAGGGACTTGGGCAAGTTGTTTGTATAGGTCAGACTAGGTGTGATAGAGGTGGTAAGAGAATCAGAAATCTTATTATATGGAATAGGTAGAAGGAAGTACACAGTAATTGTTGAAGAAATAGACTTAGGGGGGATGGAATAGTTTTAAGACACTTGAAAGGCTATTATGTAAGAATACAGAGTTTGGTATATGTATGAAGGAGCATATTGTTTTTCTTGTTCATTTGCTTTTTTAAACCTGACATTAATTAGAATGATTATGTCTTTCACACTTATTTAAGTATAAAGGTGGCAAAGCCCTCAGTTTAAGGGATATAATATTGTTTCTTGATGTATTACACATTTGATTCAGGTCAAATCTTTGTGTACATAATTATATGAATTTTACTACATCGCTGGCATTTCATTTTTTAAAATAATACATAAAGTACAGAAATTCAGAGAAAATAGCTTGTTAGCTTGAAGAATTTAACTTGAAGATACATGTCTATTTTTTAAAAATTACTTAAGAATGTTACTTGCTTTGTGATTTATTTTAAATTGGATTTCTTTATACTCAAATTAGGGTTTTCAAAAGAGGAACTGACTTGGCTTCAGAGCCTTTGAGGAGTGCCCCATGTCATCCAGACGCAGCTTTCTCCCGTGCTACTTTACCTCACTGACTTGGATCAGTTTTCACACCATTGGGACATAACAGAGGTAATGGTCCATTTGGAAAGGCATGGAAGATTGTTAGAATTCAGTTCATCCACCGCCAATAGTTACTGTGTGCTAGCGTTGCCTTGTGTAAGATGTTTCTAGAGGTTGAGAGCAGTATAAAGCACAGTCCCTGTTCTGAAAGTGCGTGTGACCCTTGGATAGGCGATGTGGATTCCTGAAAGAAGAGTTTTCATAAAGTTATGCCACTAGGATAGAATAAATTAGCAGTTTGAATGATAGAGACACATTTATTTTCTTTTTGCCTAGTATAGGGTAAAAGGAAAAAGAGGAAAGACTTCATGGAAAAGGAAGAATTTTACGTAGATACTGAAGGATTAATAAGAGTTAAGTAGGATTTTGTATCCTTGAAGGTGGGTTTTTCTAAACAGAAATAATTATTTGGAAGCTCCTTTGGTTTTAAAGAATTAGTATGTAGTTTATCAAAGTTACATTTTAAACCCCAAATTTCCCTTAAATTTTAAAGTTCAACTTAACAAATCTTTTTAGATACATATAGTAAGTTTAGGGAATCATTTTAAAAGGAGACTTAAACTATATTGCATCCCTTTTACATACATATTTAAAACTTTAAAAAACTGTTTAAATAACTTAATATATTCACTATTTGGTAAGTAGTTCAGTTTTCAGACAAACCTTCACAAATGTTATGGTAAATCTTAAAACATTTAATAAACTTACAAGCATGGTACATATTAATATCTTAAGTTTCAGTACTATTTATAGTGAAATTCAAATTAAAATTACAAGTCTAGGTTAGCTGTTAATTCTGTTTTAAATTGAAATTATAGGGCTGATATTTTACGCTAATAGTCAGAATTGTTTTACGTTACAAATATATAAATATGTAAAGCATCATAAATACTGGTACTAAGGATTTGAGTCTGTAAGATATTTATATATTAGTTAATGTCTTTTATTTATTTCTTCAGTTTCTTTCCTTGCATTGAAAGGTACTTGCCCAGTAGAATTGTAGTTGTGTCATTCCAAATAATGTTGGTTGGAAGCTTTCTTGCACATTCCGAGGTTGTGTTCTGTGCTAGCATTTTTTTTTTTTTTTTAATGATTCATAAGGTTTTGGTTGGGGCACTGAAGTCCTTGGGAACTTCTTTCCTTGTAACTCGTAATTGCTCGGCCATAGCCTTTCCAAACAAAAGATAACCTTTGTAAGTGTTCTCAACAGGGTCGTCTCTAGAACCTGAATCTGTTTTATTGCTGTACCAATTGATTTTATTCAGCTGATCTATTGACGACTTCTTTGATTCGTTTCCAGAATACTCTTTACATTCTTCCTGTATCTTAGGGCTACACCTTTTGTAGACATTTAACACATTTCTCTCATGGTTTTGTTTGACTGTGATCACAATACTTGGGTCATGCCAGGGACACTTTCTTCTCTGTATCACCTAGTGCCTAACTATGTTCATATATTGGCTTTCAAAAAATAGTGGATTAGAAACAATGAAAACTAAGGAGTTGGGTAACCAACCTGCATATTTAATATCTGGCATTTTATCTTAATCCATAGTACATGCAGAGAGTGAAGCCTTGCACACTGCTGGATTTGAAGGGTTGGGTTTAGTGTCAGTAAGTGTTCTGTAAGCTTGTTTCTGATGTTTCTAAACTACCTCATGCATGGATTGGGGAAAGCGTGGTATGGGGATTGATCAGTGGGCCCCAGATTCCAGACAGAGACTTGTTAAGTGTCTAGTTTGATAACTTGAACAACTCCAATAATCTCTCTCTGACAATTGTAATTTTTCTGAATCACGTCATCTGTGTAAAGACACAGATGTCGTGAAAATGTGATTGGTTATATTTCTGAGTGTACATTGGCAAGAACATGTATTAAACTTCAAGGATGCTGTCTTTGAAATGTTAAGACATAAATTAGGAAAAATCTGAAAGTTTCTTTCTTAGCTTTTGAAGTTAAATGAAGATTCCAGTTCTATTTTCGATAAAATTTGCCTTTAAGTTGGCCTTATCACATGAAATTATTTGAAATATATGTAGTTTTTGACAGCCTTAGTGTAAAAATTGATTTTTTATTATTATTTCATTTGAAAAAGTTACTAGTCAATGGCGTGAGTTTGCTTAGTTTGTTCTATCTGCTTAGTCTGAAGTGTTGTTTTTTTTTTTTTTTAAATCGGACCTTTTTTTTTCTGAGTAGATTTTCTTCACAAAGTATAATTTATTTACTTACCTACTTAACACATTTAAGAATTTACTTATGTATATACGGCAGTATGAGGTCTTCACCATGTACAGGCTTTCTCCAGTTGCAGCAAGTGGGGATTACTATCTGGGGCTGCTCTTCAGCTGTGGGACGCGGGCCCCTCTCTGCGGCGGCTCCTCTTGTTGCAGAGCATGGGCTCGAGGGCTTCGTTAGTTCTGGCACACAGGCTTAGCTGCCCTGTGGAGCCTCCCCAGACCAGGGATTGAACCTGTATCCCCTACTGGGTGGCATATTCTGGACCACTGGACCACTAGGAAAGTCCCACAGGACAGTGTAGAAGAACAGAAGGATAACAGTAAAAGTGTCCGTCCAGTCTCTGTCTGCCAGCCATCCATGTCCCTTCCTTAGTTTCTAAATGTATTCTTTTGGATAACTTCTGTGTCTTCACAAATGATTATATATATATTCTTTTGGCTTCTCCTTTTATAGACACAACATACTCTGATTTGGACCTTGCAGTTTTCATTTAGTATCTTCATGATCATTTCTTCCAAACACTGAAGGAAGAATTGTATGATCTTGCCATTAATGATGGAAATAGTAGTTAAAAGGGAAAAGGAATCTTTGGACAGAGATATCATTCCCAAATGGAAGTGTCTTTTCCAGAGCCAGTGCAAGGTTTTAAGGTTAATTTTAATTGTCATTTATAAAATTTTGAATGGTTTGAAAAGACTACTTTTTAACTAAATTCTGAAGAATAATAATAAAACATTACTCTAGTTTAAGAAATAGAACATTTTTCTTTGTTTTTGAAACCTCTGATTTTATTAACAGTTTTATGTGTGTGACATTTCTGTATAAAATTAGGTAGAAAATACTTCAGTGTAGAAAGTAAGTGTACAAAATCTTGTTAAAATTTTTTATATTTTTAAAAAACTCTCAATTTCCACACTGTAGCAAACTGCCATGCCTGTTCTGGAGTTGTGCACTTATGAAGTCAGGATTCTGATGTACGCAAATTTCAGTTAACACTAGTTGCAAAAGTGAAGACTCCCTGTATATATGTATGTTTGTGTGTCTCTGTTTGTATTTTTGTTTACTTTTGTTTTGAAACAATCTCAGACTTGGAGAAAAATTACAATTGCAGTACAAAGAACTTCTCTTTTCTTAAACTGTTTGACAAAATGCCCATTGTCGATACTTTAGCATACAAGTAGACCGTGTTTTATTGTACCTGCAAATTCAGTTTTTGGAAACTGAAGTTCTGCGGCAGCCCTGCACTGAGGGTGTCCGTCATCTTTCCAGTAGCATTTGCACACTCTGGGTCTCTGTGTCAGTTTGGTGATTCTCGCAGTATTTCACACTTTTTCATTGTTATTTCTTAGAGTGAGCTGTGATCGGTGACTTTTGATAATACTGTTGTCATTGTTTCGGAGTTTGTAATTAATTGTAACCATGAACCGTGCCCACAGGAGATAGTGCAGTGATCTTAGTAAAATATGTGTGTTCTGACTGCCCCACCAGCCAGCCATTCCCTATCTCTCTCCTTCTCCTCAAGTCTCCCTATTCCCTGAGACTCAGCAGTATTGAAATTAGGGCAGTTAATAACCCTGCAGTGGCCTCTGAGTGTATGTGTGTTTGTCACTCAGTTGTATCCAACTCTTTGTGACCCCTGGATTGTAGCTCGCCAGGCTTCTCTGTCCATGGAGTTCTGCAGGTAAGAATACTGGAGTGGGTTGCCATTTCCCTCTCTGGGGGATCCTCCTGACCAAGGGATCAAACCCCAGCCTACTGCATTGGGTCAGATTCTTTACCATCTGAGGCACCAGGTGTTCAAGTGAAAGGCAGAGTTGCGTATCTCTTACTTGAAACCAAAAGCTAGAAATGATTATGAGCTTAGTGAGAAAAGTGTGTTGACAGCCAAGATAGGCTGACAACTAGAACTCTGTGCTGGTTAGTCAAGTTGTGAGTGCAAAAGAAAAGTTCTTGAAAGTAAAAGGGCTATTTCGTGAACACAGGAATAATAAGAAAGTGAAACAACCTGATTGATGATGCGGAAAAAGTTTGAATGACCCTTACGCCAAAGCCAAATCTTGAGCAAACCCTGATGATGATTTAGTCATTAAGTCGCATCTGACTCTCTGCAACCCCATGGACAGTGGCCTGCCAGGCTCCTATGTCTGTGGGATTCTCCAGACAAGAGTACTGGGAGTGGTTGGCATTTCCTTCTCCAGTGGATCTTCATGACACAGGGATTGAACCCGGGTCTCCCGCATTGAGGGCAGATTTACCGACTGAGCTACAAGGGAAGCCTTAAAACTCTCGAAAGTCTCTTCAGTTCTCTGAAGGCTGAGAGAGGTGAGGAAGCTGCAGAAGAGTTTGAAGGTAGCAGAGACTGATTCATGAGGCTTGAGGGAAGAAGCCATACCCCCAACATTTGCTATTAATGCAAATCCAGCACAGGCTGGTTAGGTTGAGTTGAGAAGCAGTGTGGTTTGCAAGTGAACATGCCTCGTTTAGGGAGAGATCAATAGCCATACAGGGAGATATGATTAGAAAGAGGAAGAACATCATATGATGCATTTTACTTATCTGAGGCAGGATTGATGGGGTTCTGCTTGAACAAGAGCCTGAGATCTTCAACAGGTTCACAGGAATAGCTGTCCTCTGGCTTTGGAGTCTCAGTTTCTGTCTCCCCCTCCTGTAGGCCATAGGGTTTTATTCTAGAATTGTGGACCCAGGCAGAGAGACACTTCACTTTTACAGCAGTTGAAGTCACTAGAACAACCTGATATGGCCCTGTCCATTTCTCGGACAGCTGGTTTGGACTCCCTTTTTCTTGCCAGGTCTTTACTGATACTTGATCCCCTGGCTTTACCTGGGGATTTTTCAAGTCTTCCTGTGGTTTAGGGAGGATTTGTTCTCCATACCGTTGGAGTTCTTGTTGAAACCTTCCCAGGTCAAATATATGTTTTAAGAGTGTATTGGCATCCTCGTCAAAAAACAAATCAGAAGTTAAGAATGGACCTCCATACATCATTTCATAAGGAATTAATAATAGTGGCCGTTTGGGGGATGTCCATACCCTCATGAGGGCTATGGGTAGCCTATGTGTCCACTTATTATGTGTTTCTTGACATAGCTTAGCCAGAGCCCTTTTAAGAGTCTGGTTGGCTCTCTCTACATTTCCTGAAGCTTGAGGCCTCCAGGATGAGCGGAGCCGGTATTTTATGCGTAAGCATGCGGCTAGGTTCTGGGATATCGTGGCTGTAAATGAGGGCGCATTGTCACTCTGAAGTGACCGAGGCAGCACACACCTAGGCACTGTCTCCTTCAGCTGAGCTATACAGACTTCTGTAGCTCTCTCTGTCTCAGTAGGGAACGCTTCGATCCATCCTGTAAATGTGTCAATAAAGACTAGCAAATAAGAACACCCTTGGGTCTTTGGCATGGCTGTAAATTCTACTTGCCAGTCCGCTCCTGGGTATGATCCCCGATGTTGGACAGGTGTAATTAGAGGAGGTCTGGTTTTTGGGTTATTTTTTAGACAGGTGTAACAATTTTGTGTGACCTGTTTAACAACCTTAGCTAACTGGGGATGGTAGAGAATAGACTTAAGCAAGATTTCTAGATTATCTCTTCCAAAATGGGTACTCTTATGTAAGGTGTTAGTAATTTTTTAAACCTGAGAATCAGGGAGTATTATTTGGGCCTGATCAGGCTGAAACCACGCATGTGACCCAATCTCCCAGCTCTGCTCAGCATATCGGGAATGTCCCCCTGGGGTAAAATCTGGAGTCAGGGTTTCCTTGGGGAAAAGGGGGCAGATAGCAGTGGCAGAGGTAGCTTCCCCGGCAGCTCGTCCTGCCTCTTGATCAGCTTTCCTATTTCCTTGAGCTTCTTTTTCTTGCCCCTTTTGGTGACTCTTGCAGTGGATGACAGCTAATTTTGCAGGAAGTTTGACTGGTTCCAGGAGCCTAAGAATGAGCTCTTTGTGTTCAATAGGAGACCTTCGGGCACTGAGCATCTCTCTTTCTTTCCAAATTGCTGCATGGGCATGCAGGATGAGGAAAGCATACTTAGAGTCCATATACACATTAATCATCTTTCCTTCGCCTAACTCCAAAGCTCTTGTCAGGGAAAAAGTTCAGCTTTCTGGGCTGAGGTGTCTGGCGGAAGAGACCCACTTTCCTTAGTTTCTTCCAGGCTCGCTACACCATATTCTGCTTTCCTCTCTCCCTTTTCTACAAAACTGCTGCCATATGTGTACCAGTTTTGCTCTGGGTCAGATAAAGGTGTCTCTGATAGGTCCCAGTGAGAAGAGTATAACTCGTCTGTGATTTGTATGCATTGGTGATCCAGAGGGAAATTGGAGGATCTGGCAGTAAGGTTGCTGGATTTAAAGTCTGGCAGACCCTCAACTTTATTTCTGGAGTGTCAAGGAGGAGGGCTTGGTATTGGGTGATCCTTCCCCCTGTCATCCACCTGTCCCCTTTCGTTTCCAAGACTGCTTGCACCCGGTGAGGCATATACACTGTGGTGGGCTGAACCAGGGTCAGCTTAGATGCCTCCTTAACCATAAGAGCGGTGGCTGCTACTGCCCGGAGGCAAGTGGGCCACCCTCTGGCCACCTCATCTAGTTATTTTGAGAGATAAGCCACAGGTTGTAATACGGGCCCCATCATCGGCCCTAACACCCCAAGAGCAGTTCCTGTCCTTCCAGAAACATAGAGTCTAAAAGGCTTCTCCAGGTTGGGGAGGCCTAAAGCTTGGGCTGTAGTGATGGACTCTTTTGGGGCATTAAATGCCACCTTGCAGGTTTCATGCCAGTCGAGTGGCTCTTCCTCTATCCCCCTTAAATTCTCATATAGGGGTCTGGCCAGATTGCCATAATTTGGAATCCAGATCCTGCAAAACCCGGTCCTTCCTAAAAATCCCCCAAGCTGTTGTTTTGTTTGGGGGTACAGGGTATTTAAGATGAGGGATCTCCCCTCGGGGTCAGGCATTCTTTTTCTCTCCGTAATTATAAATCCAAGGGATTTTTCTTGGGTTAAGCTAATCTGAGCCTACTTGGGGGATACTCGATAACCCTATTCATACAGGAAAGTTAACGTTTTAAATAGTGTCCATTTGAGAGCTGGTAAAATCTGGCCTAGCTATGAGCAAGTCATCCACATACTGTATAAGACTACTGTTTGTGAAATTAATTCCCTTAGTTCTCTCCCCGAGGAAGTCCCGAAGTTATGAGGGCTGTCCCTAAACCCTTGGGGTAGTCGAGTCCAGTCGAGAGTTGTATGGTCTCTCTTGATTCCAAGTCCCGCCACTCAAAAGCAAAGAGATTTTGGGATTCAGGATGGAGAGGAATGCAAAAGAAAGCACCTTGAAGGTCCAAGACTGAGAAGTACTTGGCATTTCCTGGGACTTGGGATAGGAGGGTATATGGGTTTGGGACTATGGGGTGGATGGGAACCACAGCTTCATTAACAGCTCTTAGATCCTGGACGAATCAGTAAAATCCATCTGGTTTTTGAACGGGCAAGATTGGGGTGTTGCAGGGGGACTCACAGCTGATTCGAGTTCCAGTATCTCGGTATTTGTTAACTAATGGTCTAAGACCCTCACGAGCCACTGGTTTTAAGGGATATTGTCTTTTCCAGGGCTAGGGAGCATTTGGTCTCAGAGAAATCTTTACTGGTGGAATATTTATGGCTAAACCAGGGCTGGAGACATCCCACACCTGGGGATTGACATCATCTAGACAAGGGACAGACCCCCCTTTTCTACCTCTGACTGTAAATATTCAGACATAGGCAAAGAAAATTATCGACTTCTACCTTTGTGTCCCCAAGTCACTCTGGTTTGGAGGCGAAAGTATTATTCTCACCATGGAAAATTTGGAAGCTTCAAACATGAAAAATTTAAAGAGTCACGCAGAGGCTAGTCACTCTAAGCTAACCCCAAAGACATTTATTGACTGATTTCTAGCTTTACTTCTTTAACCTTTTTTATCTACAGTAATCCTGTGTGTTCCTTTTAGTCAGGGATTCATTTTTAGACTATCCTGACTCTTCCACTACGTTCCAGTTTTGGGTCTGATACACTTACAGATGTGCCAAGTGCTTCCTGAACACTCTAGAACATATTTTATGTTTAAAATACTTCCATGCTTATGTAGTGAGTCAATGATTTTAAGTTTATTTGTTACACATTTCAATGTAAAATCAATGTGTGAACTAACATATTCACGACTTGGAAAAGTTGGCTTTTTTTTGCTGTGTGCTTGAACTCCTCACCCAACCAAAGGTCATGGAGAGGTCTATTGTTTTTCTAAAATGGTTATATTGTTGTTTATTTTCTGGTAATTGAATTAGGGTGTGAGTTGCAAAGCTTGTGTTTCTGTTCATTTCATTCCATCTGTTCGGGTTTCTTTCTCTCTCCTGAGTCAGACAGTAATTTCCCATTGGTTGTTCAGTTACCAAGGTTGGTGTCCATGCATCCGTGCTGGTCTCTCCATACATGCCCGGGTGTCCTGTGAAACACTAAGCTTAATTTATTTGGAAATGACCTAGCTGTTCAATACACTGTCGTCACTCAGTTGAGCAGAGGGAGAGAAATTCAAGTGACAAAACTCCAGAGAAGCTAGTGTCAGAGCGCCCCGGCGTGGCATGCGTGCAGGGGGTTGGGGGGAGGGGGCGGTGCATGGAGCGCGGAGGTCTCAGGTGTCCTCCAACCCTGGGCCTCTCCAGGTCAGCCGCTGCTCAGTGGCCTCCCCCCGCCCCCATCGCTTTGGCTGCTCAGGGCCGGGTGGTATCTGTAGCTGCCCGGCATCCTGCCCGAGGCCCCCCCTGCCCACACGCTGTCTTCCAGTCTCTCTCTGAACCCTCGACTCTTTCTGCCTCTGTCTCACCTGGCGTGGGTGCGTGCGAGTGTCTGTCCGTTTACCTGGCTGTCGCTCGCCTGCTCTCCAGGAAGGTCCTGTGCTGGGCCCGCGGCGTGGGGGCAGGGCGGGCCTCGGTTTGGGGACAAGGTGTGGCTGAGGCACTCCAGGGGGTTTGCACAGCCGGCAGGACGGGCGCCTGGGGCCCCGGCTGGGCTGCCCCTAAGCCCCAGGAGGCTCCGGGGACCGCGGACCCGGGCCGAAGCCCCGCTCTTCCGGAGCCACCTGACCCTGAGCAGCGAACGGGATGGTAGGTGACAGGGGATGAGGGGGCACCGAGATGTCCTCGCTGCTCTGCCCACCCCCCATCCCCCCACCCCAGGTTCCGCAGGCACGCCAGGCCCCGGCCGGCCGTGCCAGACGGGTGCTGGCCTGGGCTCGCGGTGTGCGGAGCGGGGGCGCCCTCCGCTGGCCGCCGAGCTGCAGGCTCTGGCCGGCCGGAGTCCAGTCGCGGGTCGTGCGGCTCAAGTGCAGCGCGCGCCCGCTGGATAACTGCAGCCCCAGGCCCGACCGGCAGGTCAGATCGCAAGGGAGGCGCAACGCGTGGCTCCTGGGGCGCCTGGCAGCCGCCTCGGTCTAAGGCCATACCACCCTGAACGTGCCCTCTCTCCTGTGATCTGGGAAACTGAGCAGGGTCGGGCATGGTCAGTACTTGGATGGGAGTCCACCTAGTAGTTAGGCGATTTTTTTTGATTTTTTCTGAATTCCTATTTCAGAAAGTTAGAATTGGATGACTTCACACAGTAAAACGAATCATATTTTCATACATAATCTTAAGAATCCAGCAGCTGGTCATTCTTTTTCCTGTCCTAACACAGCTAAGTGGAAATCAGTTGTAGTAAGTTCTACTGACTTAAGACCCTCATCCCTAAGGGAAGATATGTAGGAATACCCATAATATATCTAAATAAACATGAAAGATACAATGATGAGAAAGAAAAAAATTTCTCAGTGACATCTTAGTTGGTATCGGAAACACGATGATTATGAAAGCACAGCCCATAATCAAGTCCAGGCCATGGAAGCCTGTGACTTTCACTGAGTGTTGACTTCCCTTTCAGCTGAGGTCGTAAAAAGTGCTTTGTAAAATTCTGAGGTTTGAAGCACTTGTAACCTCCCAAAGAGACTGCAATCAGAAGGGTTTCTAGAATATCGTGACGCTGTGGTGAGCCCAAGCAATATATACTCCAGAGGATGGAAGACAGACATGTTGGGAAGTGGGGATGACTTCTACTGCACTTAGGGAGGAAGGGCATGTACAAGTGGAGAAGCAACACCTCAGTGATGGAATCTTTAAAGACTCCATACATGGAGAAGGAAATGGCAACCCACTCCAGTATTCTTGCCTGGAAAAATCCATGGGCAGAGTAGTCTGGCGGGCTGAAGTCCACAGGATTCCATGACTGACCGTGTGTGCACGAGGGTGGAGGGAGACGGGTTGGTAGCAAGAAACTTGTAGAAGTAAAAAATAAGAAAAAATATAAAATAAAGACTCGATAAATATGACAACGACTGGTAGGAATAAACCTTCAGAAGTGCCTTCTCAGACCTCCCGTCAGAAGCACAAGCGTAATAAAGACACTGAGTTTTCACGGTCTCACACAAAATTAGACTGGCTTATGACAATGGGCAGAGAGGCTCCTCTAGGACATCGGGGCTGGGATTTACTGGAGGATGCACATCGATTGAGTGCATGGCTGTGTGTTATGGAAATATGTCTTACTGGCAGGGCGAAGGCATCTTCTTGAAGAACACAGCAAATAACACCACAAATTCACGGAACTTGGCTACAATGACAATAGCTGATTTCCTGATGGCTACTGCTTGGCAGAGCTGGGATTGCCTCTGCCATTAAGTACCTCAGTGGCCAGCTGTGATAATAGCCATTACTTTCTCACTTAGAATCTTGCCATGTGCACTAGCGCAAGAACAGTGAAAGCTCCCCAGAGAAGCAAGTCAGGCAGACATGCTTCTGTTTTTTCACAGAAGCTGCTTATGACCGGCCCTGCTCACAGACAGATTGCTAATTGCAAATCGATAGACAGTTATGCAGATATTCTTTAGCAACTGAGCCACCAGGGAAGCCCTACTAGCTCAGTTGCTAAAGAATCTGCCTGCAACACAGGAGACCCCGCTTTGAGTCCTGGGTCGGGTAGATCCCCTGGAGAAGGGATAGGCTACCCACTCCATTATTCTGGCGTAGAGAATTCCATGGACTGTGTAGTCCTTGGGGCCGCAAAGATTCAGGCACGACCTGAGCCACTTTCACCTGCACATGCGGAAATCACTTAAAAAAAAAATAAATGTGGTAACAGATCTAGAACCTCTGTCAAGCTCATGAGCGAGTAGTATAAATGTACAGAATCAGCTTTGTCCTGCATAGTTACTACCGTCCTGTATTTGCTTTGAGAGGAGTTGAGCTACTCTTGGTACAGAGGAATGATTCTTTACCAACTGAGCCACAAGGGAAGCCCACTAATCCTGGAGTGGGTAGACTATCCCTTCTCCAGCGGATCTTCCTGACCCAGGAATTGAACCAGGGTCTCCTGCCTGAGTAACACATATTGCGTAAAAATCGGTGAGGGAGCAGAATTAGGGACATTGATTGGTAAAATCAGTTTTCCTTGTCTAGATGGCTAGCGGAGGCGAAAGAAATGTTGGTGTGGATTTAAAAAATTCTTCTGATACTATACAAAAAATTTACTAGTTCTCTGCAGAAGTCTTTAATGAAGCACAGATATTGTCATTAGATTGCTTTGGTCATATCCGTCTTATCCACATTTATTTTTTAAAATCACATAGAGTGGCTTCAATCACTTGAAGAAACGACAAAAGGTTTCTTTGGTCTCCATTCTCTACTGGATCGAGAGAAGGCAGTTGATCAGCATGATGCAGGAGCTCAAGATGTTTTTGGGAAAAACTTGACTAGTCTGTTTAATGATATGGAAGAATGAATTAAGGATGGCAGCACGAAACAGAAGGCCATGCTAGAAGTACACAAGACCTTGTTTGGTAAGTCCAAACATGACTTTTTCTTTCAATTGAAGGATAGTTGCTTTACAGAATTTTGTTGCCAAACATCAACGTGAATGAGCCACAGGTTTACATAGGTCTCCTCCCTCCTGAACCTCTCTCCCGTCTCCTCCTCCCCATTCCACCCCTCTAGCTTGTTGCAGAGCCCCTGTTTGAGTCCCCTGAGTCATACAGCAAATTGCATTGGCATCTCTTTTAACGTATGGTACTATGTTTCCATGTCCTCTGCATTCATCTCACCCTCTCCTTCCTCCCCCCTCCCCGTGTCCATAAGTCTGTTCTCTACATCTGTGACTCCTTGGCTGCCCTGCAAATAATTTCATCAGTACCACCTTTAGTTCAAGCATTTCTTCCCCCCCCCCCAAACATTTCTTATTTCTTATTCCACTCTTACTGTCTTTAGTGTGAGACTGATCTCGAAACTGATATGAAAGTATTATTCTCAGCATGGAAAATTTGGAAGATGCAAACATGAAAAATTTAAAAAGTAACGCAGAGGCTAGTCACTCTAGGCTAACCCCTAAAACATTTATTGACTGATTTCTAGTTTCTCTTCTTTAATCTTTTTGATCTACGTAATCCTGTGTATTCCTTTTAGTTAGGGATTCATTTTTAGACTATCCTGACTCTTCCATTAAGTTCCAGTTTGGGGTCTGATACACTTACAGAGTGCCAAGTGCTTCCTGAATACTATAGAACATATTTTATGTTTAAAATACTTCCATGGGTATGTAGTGTGTCAATGATTTTAAGTTTATTTGTTACACATTTCAATGTAAAATCAATGTGTGAACTAACATATTCTCGATTTGGAAAAGGTGGCTTTTTTTGTTGTGTGTAAGAATTCCTCACCGGACCAAAGGTCATGGAGAGGTCTATTGTTTTTCTAAAATGGTTATAGTGTTGTTGTTATTTTCGGTAATTGAATTGGGGTGTGAGTTGCAAAGTTTGTGTTTCTGTTCAATTTTTCCATCTGTTCGGGTTTCTTTCTCTCTCCTGAGTCAGACAGTAATTTCCCATTGGTTGTCCAGTTACCAAGGTTGGTGTCCATGCATCCGTGCTGGTCTCTGCATTCATGTCCGGGTGTCCTGTGAAACACTAAGCTTAATTTATTTGGAAATGACCTAGCTATGCAATATACTGTCATCACTCAGTTGAGCAAAAGGATAGAAATTCAGGTGATCAAACTCCGGAGAAGGTTTCGTCGGAGAGGGGCGTGCGTTCAGGGGGTTGGGTTGGGAGGGGCGCGGACCGCGGATATCTCAGATGCCCTCCCAACCTGGGCCTCTGCAGGCCTGCCTCTGCTCGGCAGCCTCCCCCCGCCCCCATCGCGTTTGCTGCTCAGGGCCGGGTGGTCTCTGAAGCTGCCCGGCATCCTGCCCGAAGCCCCCCCTGCCCACACGCTGTCTTCCGGTGTCTCTCTGAACCCTCATCTCTTTCTGCCTCTGTCTCACCTGACGTGGGTGCGTGCGAGTGCCTGTCCGTGTGCCTGGCTGTCGCTCGTCCGCTCTCTCAGGAAGGTCCTGTGCTGGGCCTGTGGCGTGGGGTCAGGGCCGGCCTCGGTTGGGGGACAGGGTGGGGCTGAGGCACTCCAGGGGGTTTGCACAGCCGGTAGGATGGGCGCCTGGGGCCCCGGCTGGACTGCCCCTAAGCCCGCAGGAAACTCCGGGGACCGCGGCCCCGGGCCGACGCCCCGCTCTTCCGGAGCCACGTGACCCTGAGCAGCGAACGGGATGGTGGGGGGCGGGGGGTGGGGGGGCACCGAGACGTCCTCCCCGCTCAAGCCACCCCCCTCCCCAACCCCCGCCAGAGCTCCCGCAGCCTCGCCAGGCCGCTCGGGGTCTGGGAAACGCCCCGGGCCGTGCCAGGCGCGTGCTGGCTGGGGGTGGCGTCGGCTGGTCTCCCAGCTGCAGGGCCTGTCCCGGTTTTTCCCATCAGTTTCAACAGTGACGGTCACCCCACATTGTGAGTCGTCTAGATTTCTCACTGACACCCCTGTTAGGGAGTGGCTTTTTAGAGAGATAGGGAAGGTCACTTGGGGGATGTTAGTCATGAGAGAAAATAAGGGCTCAGGTGGGATTGCAGATGTAATCCAGGTGGTAAATAGAGACAGTTGTTGCTGGTACCAAGACATGAAGTTTTTTTTCCCCCTTTCCCCAAAAGGCCATATTACGACCACATGGGGGCGCTGAGTAACAGCCCATAGCTCGGCTGGAAGGGTGGGCCTTTGATAGTGATACCCTGGGATGGGTTGGACATACCCCCAGCCTTTGTCATTAATGCAGATGCAGCCCGGGCTGCTTAGGTTCAGTTGAGAAGCAGTGTGGTTTGCAAGTGAACATGCCTCGTTTAGGGAGAGATCAATAGCCATACAGGGAGATATGATTAGAAAGAGGAAGACCATAATATGATGCATTTTACTTATCTGAGGCAGGATTGATGGGGTTCTGCTTGAACAAGAGCCTGAGATCTTCAACAGGTTCACAGGAATAGCTGTCCTCTGGCTTTGGAGTCTCAGTTTCTGTCTCCCCCTCCTGTAGGCCATAGGGTTTTATTCTAGAATTGTGGACCCAGGCAGATAGACCCTTCACTTTTACAGCAGTTGAAGTCACTAGAACAACCTGATATGGCCCTGTCCATTTCTCGGACAGCTGGTTTGGTCTCCCTTTTTCTTGCCAGGTCTTTACTGATACTTGATCCCCTGGCTTTACCTGGGGATTTTTCAAGTCTTCCTGTGGTTTGTTCTCCATACCGTTGGAGTTCTTGCGGAAAACTTCCCAGGTCAATTATATGTTTTAAGAGTGTATTGGCATCCTCGTCAAGAAACAAATCCGACGTTAAGAATGGTCGTCCATACATCATTTCATAAGGACTTAACAATAGTGGCCGTTTGGGGGATGTCCGTATCCTCATGAGGGCTAAGGGCAGCATATGTGTCCACTTATTATGTGTTTCTGACAAAGCTTAGCCAGAGCCCTTTTAAGAGTCTGGTTGGCTCTCTCTACCTTTCCTGAAGCTTGAGGCCTCCAGGATGAGCGGAGCTGGTATTTTATGCCTAAGCATGCGGCTAGGTTCTGGGGTATCGTGGCTGTAAGTGAGGGCCCGTTGTCACTCTGAAGTGACCGAGGCAGCCCAAACCTAGGCACTATCTCCTTCAGCAGAGCTTTACAGACTTCTGTAGCTCTCTCTGTTCAGTAGGGAACGCTTCGATCCATCCTGTGAATGTGTCAATAAAGACTAGCAAGTAAGAAAACCCTTGGGTCTTGGGCATGGCTGTAAATTCTACTTGCCAGTCCGCTCCTGGGTATGATCCCCGATGTTGGACAGGTGTAATTAGAGGAGTTCTGGTTTTTGGGTTATTTTTTAGACAGGTGTCACAATTTTGTGTGACTTGTTTAACAACCTTAGCTAACTGTGGATGGGAGAGAATAGGCTTAAGCAAGATTTCTAGATTATCTTTTCCAAAATGGGCGCTCTTATGTAAGGAGTTAGTAATGTTTTAAACCTGAGATCAGGGAGTATTATTTGGGACTGATCAGGCTGAAACCACCCATGTGACCCAATCTCCCAGCCCCACTCAGCATATCGGGAATGTCCCCCTGGGGTAAAATCTTGAGTCAGGGTTTCCTTGGGGAAAAGGGGGCAGATAGCAGTGGCAGAGGTAGCTTCCCCGGCAGCTCGTCCTGCCTCTTGATCAGCTTTCCTATTTCCCTGAGCCTCTTTTTCTTGCCCCTTTTGGTGACTCTTGCAGTGGATGACAGCTAATTTTGCAGGAAGTTTGACTGCCTCCAGGAGCCTGAGAATGAGCTCTTTGTGTTTAATAGCAGAGCTTCGGGCACTGAGAATCCCTCTTTCTTTCCAAAATGCTGCACAGGCATGCAGAATGAGGAAAGCATACTTAGAGTCCATACACACATTAATCCTCTTTCCTTCTCCTAACTCCAAAGCTCTTGTCAGGGCAAAAAGTTCAGCTTTCTGGGCTGAGGTGTCTGGGGGAAGAGACCCACTTTCCTTAGTTTCTTCCAGGCTCGCTACACCATATCCTGCTTTCCTCTCTCCCTTTTCTACAAAACTGCTGCCATCTGTGTGCCAGATTTCCTCTGGGTCAGATAAAGGTGTCTCTGATAGGTCCCGGCGAGAAGAGTATAACTCGTCTGTGATTTGTATGCATTGGTGATCCACAGGGGAGGTAGGGGGATCTGGCAGTAAGGTTGCTGGATTTAAAGTCTGGCAGACCCTCAACTTTATTTCTGGAGTGTCAAGGAGGAGGGCTTGGTATTGGGTGATCCTTCCCCCTGTCATCCACCTGTCCCCTTTCGTTTCCAAGACTGCTTGCACCCGGTGAGGCGTATACACTGTGGTGGGCTGACCCAGGGTCAGCTTAGATGTCTCCTTTACCATAAGAGCAGTGGCTGCTACTGTCCGGAGGCAAGTGGGCCACCCTCTGGCCACCTTATCTAGTTATTTTGAGAGATAAGCCACAGGTTGTAATACGGGCCCCATCATCTGCTCTAACACCCCAAGAGCAGTTCCTGTCCTTCCAGAAACATAGATTCTGAAAGGCTTCTCCAGATTGGGGAGGCCTAAATCTGGGGCTGTAGTGATGGACCCTTTTAGGGCATTAAAGGCCACCTTGCAGGTCTCATGCCAGTCGAGTGGCTCTTCCTCTTTCCCCCTTAAATTTTCATATAGGGGTCTGGCCAGATTGCCATAATTAGGAATCCAGATCCTGCAAAACCCGGTCCTTCCTAAAAATCCCCTAAGCTGTTGTTTTGTTTGGGGATACGGGGTATTTAAGATGAGGGATCTCGCCTCGGGGTAGGCATTCTTTTTCTCTCCGTCATTATAAATCCAAGGTATTTTACTTGGGTTAAGCTAAAATGAGCCTACTTGGGGGATACTCGATAACCCTTTTCATACAGGAAAGTGAGCGTTTTAAATAGTGTCCATTTGAGAGCTGGTAAAATCTGGCCTAGCTATGAGCAAGTCGTACACATACTGTATTAGACTACTGTTTGTTAAAGTTAATTCCCTTATTTCTTTCCCCGAGGAAGTCCCGAAGATAGGAGGGCTGTCCCTAAACCCTTGGGGTAGTCGAGTCCAGTCGAGAGTTGTATGGTCTCTCTTGTTTCCAAGTCCCGCCACTCAAAAGCAAAGAGTTTTTGGGATTCAGGATGGAGAGGAATGCAAAAGAAATCACCTTGAAGGTCCAAGACTGAGAAGTACTTGGCATTTCCTGGGACTTGGGATAGGAGGGTATATGGGTTTGGGACTATGGGGTGGATGGGAACCACAGCTTCATTAACAGCTCTTAGATCCTGGACGAATCGGTAAGATCCATCTGGTTTTTGAACGGGCAAGATTGGGGTGTTGCAGGGGGACTCACAGCTGATTCGAGTTCCAGTATCTTGGTATTTGTTAACTAATGGTTTAAGACCCTCAAGAGCTACTGGTTTTAAGGGATATTGTCTTTTCCAGGGCTAGGGAGCATTTGGTCTCAGAGAAATCTTTACTGGTGGAACATTTATGGCTAGACCAGGGCTGGAGACATCCCACACCTGGGGATTGACATCATCTAGACAAGGGACAGACTCCTCCTTTTCTACCTCTGACTGTAAATATTCAGACAGAGGCAAAGAAAATTATCGACTTCTACCTTTGTGTCCCCAAGTCACTCTGGTTTGGAGGCGAAAGTATTATTCTCAAAATGGAAAATTTGGAAGCTGCAAACATGAAAAATTTAAAGAGTCACGCAGAGGCTAGTCACTCTAAGCTAACCCCTAAGACATTTATTGACTGATTTCTAGCTTCTCTTCTTTAACCTTTTTTATCTACAGTAATCCTGTGTGTTCCTTTTAGTTAGGGATTCATTTCTAGACTATCCTGACTCGTCCACTACGTTCCAGTTTTGGGTCTGATACACTTAGAGATGTGCCAAGTGCTTCCTGAATACTATAGAACATATTTTATATTTAAAATACTTCCATGCTTATGTAGTGAGTCAATGATTTTAAGTTTATTTGTTACACATTTCAATGTAAAAGTCAATGTGTGAACTAACATATTCACGACTTGGAAAAGTTGGCTTTTTTTTGCTGTGTGTTTGAACTCCTCACCCGACCAAAGGTCATGGAGAGGTCTATTGTTTTTGTATAATGGTTATAGTGTTGTTTATTTTCTGGTAATTGAATTAGGGTGTGAGTTGCAAAGCCTGTGCTTCTTTTCATTTCATTCCATCAGTTCGGGTTTCTTTCTCTCTCCTGAGTCAGACAGTAATTTCCCATTGGTTGTCCAGTTACCAAGGTTGGTGTACATGCATCCGTGCTGGTCTCTCCAAACATGTCCGGGTGTCCTGTGAAACACTAAGCTTAATTTATTTGGAAATGACCTAGCTGTTCAATACACTGTCATCACTCAGTTGAGCAGAGGGAGAGAAATTCAAGTGACAAAACTCCAGAGAAGCTAGTGTCAGAGCGCCCCGGCGTGGCATGCGTGCAGGGGGTTGGGGGGAGGGGGACGGGGCTCGGAGCGAGGAGATCTCAGGTGTCCTCCCACCCTGGGCCTCTCCAGGCCCGCCGCTGCTCAGTGGCCTCCCCCCGCCCCCATCGCTTTGGCTGCTCAGGGCCGGGTGGTCTCTGCAGCTGCCCGGCAACTTGCCCGAGACCCCCCTGCCCACACGCTGTCTTCCAGTCTCTTTGTGAACCCTCGACTCTTTCTGCCTCTGTCTCACCTTGCGTGGGTGCGTGCGAGTGCCTGTCCGTGTGCCTGGCTGTCGCTCGTCCGCTCTCTCAGGAAGGTCCTGTGCTGGGCCCGTGGCGTGGGGGCAGGGCGGGCCTCGGTTTGGGGACAGGGCGGGGCTGAGGCACTCCAGGGGTTTGCACAGCCTGCAGGATGGGCGCCTGGGGCCCGGGCTGGGCTGCCCCTAAGCCTGCAGGAGGCTCTGTGGACCGCGGCCCCGGGCCGACGCCCCGCTCGTCCGGAGCCACCTGACCCTGTGCAGCGAACGGGATGGTGGGGGGCGGGGGGTGGGGGGGAACCGAGACATCCTCCCCGCTCAAGCCACCCCCCTCCCCAACCCCCGCCAGAGCTCCCGCAGCCTTGCCAGGCCGCTTGGGGTCCGGGAAGCGCCCCGGGCCGGGCCAGGCGCGTGCTGGCCGGGGGTGGCGTCGGCTGGTCTCCCAGCTGCAGGGCCTGTCCCGGTTTTTCCCATCAGTTTCAACAGTGACGTTCACCCCACATTGTGAGTCGTCTAGATTTCTCACTGACACCCCTGTTAAGGAGTGGCTTTTTAGAGAGATAGGGAAGTTCACTTGGGGGATGTTAGTCATGAGAGAAAATAAGGGCTCAGGTGGGATTGCAGATGTCATCCAGGGGGTAAATAGAGACAGTTGTTGCTGGTACCAAGACATGAAGTTTTTTTTCCCCCTTTCCCCAAAAGGCCATATTACGACCACATGGGTGCGCTGAGTAACAGCCCATAGCTCGGCTGGAAGGGTGGGCCTTTGATAGTGATACCCTGGGATGGGTTGGACATACCCCCAACCTTTGTCATTAATGCAGATGCAGCCCGGGCTGCTTAGGTTCAGTTGAGAAGCAGTGTGGTTTGCAAGTGAACATGCCTCGTTTAGGGAGAGATCAATAGCCATACAGGGAGATATGATTAGAAAGAGGAAGAACATCATATGATGCATTTTACTTATCTGAGGCAGGATTGATGGGGTTCTGCTTGAACAAGAGCCTGAGATCTTCAACAGGTTCACAGGAATAGCTGTCCTCTGGCTTTGGAGTCTCAGTTTCTGTCTCCCCCTCCTGTAGGCCATAGGGTTTTATTCTAGAATTGTGGACCCAGGCAGATAGACCCTTCACTTTTACAGCAGTTGAAGTCACTAGAACAACCTGATATGGCCCTGTCCATTTCTCGGACAGCTGGTTTGGACTCCCTTTTTCTTGCCAGGTCTTTACTGATACTTGATCCCCTGGCTTTACCTGGGGATTTTTCAAGTCTTCCTGTGGTTTGTTCTCCATACCGTTGGAGTTCTTGCTGAAACTTTCCCAGGTCAATTATATGTTTTAAGAGTGTATTGGCATCCTCGTCAAAAAACAAATCAGAAGTTAAGAATGGTCGTCCATACATCATTTCATAAGGACTTAACAATAGTGGCCGTTTGGGGGATGTCCGTAGCCTCATGAGGGCTATGGGCAGCATATGTGTCCACTTATTATGTGTTTCTGACAAAGCTTAGCCAGAGCCCTTTTAAGAGTCTGGTTGGCTCTCTCTACCTTTCCTGAAGCTTGAGGCCTCCAGGTTGAGCGGAGCTGGTATTTTATGCCTAAGCATGTGGCTAGGTTCTGGGGTATCATGGCTGTAAGTTAGGGCCCGTTGTCACTCTGAAGTGACCGAGGCAGCCCAAACCTAGGCACTATCTCCTTCAGCAGAGCTTTACAGACTTCTGTAGCTCTCTCTGTCTCAGTAGGAAACGCTTCGATCCATCCTGTGAATGTGTCAATAAAGACTAGCAAGTAAGAAAACCCTTGGGTCTTGGGCATGTCTGTAAATTCTACTTGCCAGTCCACTCCTGGGTATGATCCCCGATGAAGGACAGGTGTAATTAGAGGAGGTCTGGTTTTTGGGTTATTTTTTAGACAGGTGTCACAATTTTGTGTGACCTGTTTAACAACCTTAGCTAACTGGGGATGGGAGAGAATAGGCTTAAGCAAGATTTCTAGATTATCTTTTCCAAAATGGGCGCTCTTATGTAAGGAGTTAGTAATGTTTTAAACCTGAGAATCAGGGAGTATTATTTGGGCCTGATCAGGCTGAAACCACCCATGTGACCCAATCTCCCAGCCCCGCTCAGCATATCGGGAATGTCCCCCTGGGGTAAAATCTGGAGTCAGGGTTTCCTTGGGGAAAAGGGGGCAGATAGCAGTGGCAGAGGTAGCTTCCCCGGCAGCTCGTCCTGCCTCTTGATCAGCTTTCCTATTTCCCTGAGCCTCTTTTTCTTGCCCCTTTTGGTGACTCTTGCAGTGGATGACAGCTAATTTTGCAGGAAGTTTGACTGCCTCCACGAGCCTGAGAATGAGCTCTTTGTGTTTAATAGCAGAGCTTCGGGCACTGAGCATCCCTCTTTCTTTCCAAATTGCTGCACGGGCATGCAGAATGAGGAAAGCATACTTAGAGTCCATACACACATTAATCCTCTTTCCTTCTCCTAACTCCAAAGCACTTGTCAGGGCAAAAAGTTCAGCTTTCTGGGCTGAGGTGTCTGGGGGAAGAGACCCACTTTCCTTAGTTGCTTCCAGGCTCACTACAGCATATCCTGCTTTCCTCTCTCCCTTTTCTTCAAAACTGCTGCCATCTGTGTGCCAGTTTTCCTCTGGGTCAGATAAAGGTGTCTCTGATAGGTCCCGGCGAGAAGAGTATAACTCGTCTGTGATTTGTATGCATTGGTGATCCAGAGGGGAGGTAGGGGGATCTGGCAGTAAGGTTGCTGGATTTAAAGTCTGGCAGACCCTCAACTTTATTTCTGGAGTGTCAAGGAGGAGGGCTTGGTATTGGGTCATCCTTCCCCCTGTCATCCACCTGTCCCCTTTCGTTTCCAAGACTGCTTGCACCCGGTGAGGCGTATACACTGTGGTGGGCTGACCCAGGGTCAGCTTAGATGCCTCCTTAACCATAAGAGCGATGACTGCTACTGCCCGGAGGCAAGTGGGCCACCCTCTGGCCACCTCATCTAGTTATTTTGAGAGATAAGCCACAGGTTGTCATACGGGCCCCATCATCTGCTCTAACACCCCAAGAGCAGTTCCTGTCCTTCCAGAAACATAGAGTCTAAAAGGCTTCTCCAGGTTGGGGAGGCCTAAAGCTGGGGCTGTAGTGATGGACTCTTTTAGGGCATTAAAGGCCACCTTGCAGGTCTCATGCCAGTCGAGTGGCTCTTCGTCTTTCCCCCTTAAATTTTCATATAGGGGTCTGGCCAGATTGCCATAATTAGGAATCCAGATCCTGCAAAACCCGGTCCTTCCTAAAAATCCCCTAAGCTGTTGTTTTGTTTGGGGGTACGGGGTATTTAAGATGAGGGATCTCGCCTCGGGGTAGGCATTCTTTTTCTCTCCGTCATTATAAATCCAAGGTATTTTACTTGGGTTAAGCTAAAATGAGCCTACTTGGGGGATACTCGATAACCCTTTTCATACAGGAAAGTGAGCGTTTTAAATAGTGTCCATTTGAGAGCTGGTAAAATCTGGCCTAGCTATGAGCAAGTCGTACACATACTGTATTAGACTACTGTTTGTTAAAGTTAATTCCCTTATTTCTCTCGCCGAGGAAGTCCCGAAGATAGGAGGGCTGTCCCTAAACCCTTGGGGTAGTCGAGTCCAGTCGAGAGTTGTATGGTCTCTCTTGTTTCCAAGTCCCGCCACTCAAAAGCAAAGAGCTTTTGGGATTCAGGATGGAGAGGAATGCAAAAGAAATCACCTTGAAGGTCCAAGACTGAGAAGTACTTGGCATTTCCTGGGACTTGGGATAGGAGGGTATATGGGTTTGGGACTATGGGGTGGATGGGAACCACAGCTTCATTAACAGCTCTTAGATCATGGACGAATCGGTAAGATCCATCTGGTTTTTGAACGGGCAAGATTGGGGTGTTTCAGGGGGACTCACAGCTGATTCGAGTTCCAGTATCTCGGTATTTGTTAACTAATGGTTTAAGACCCTCAAGAGCTACTGGTTTTAAGGGATATTGTCTTTTCCAGGGCTAGGGAGCATTTGGTCTCAGAGAAATCTTTACTGGTGGAACATTTATGGCTAAACCAGGGCTGGAGACATCCCACACCTGGGGATTGACATCATCTAGACAAGGGACAGACTCCTCCTTTTCTACCTCTGACTGTAAATATTCAGACAGAGGCAAAGAAAATTATCGACTTCTACCTTTGTGTCCCCAAGTCACTCTGGTTTGGAGGCGAAAGTATTATTCTCAAAATGGAAAATTTGGAAGCTGCAAACATGAAAAATTTAAAGAGTCACGCAGAGGCTAGTCACTCTAAGCTAACCCCTAAGACATTTATTGACTGATTTCTAGCTTCTCTTCTTTAAACTTTTTTATCTACAGTAATCCTGTGTTTTCCTTTTAGTTAAGGATTCATTTTTAGACTATCCTGACTCTTCCACTACGTTCCAGTTTTGGGTCTGATTCACTTACAGATGTGCCAAGTGCTTCCTGAATACTATAGAACACATTTTATGTTTAAAATACTTCCATGCTTATGTAGTGAGTCAATGATTTTAAGTTTATTTGTTACACATTTCAATGTAAATGTCAATGTGTGAACTAACATAATCACGACTTGGAAAAGTTGGCTTTTTTTTGCTGTGTGCTTGAACTCCTCACCCACCCAAAGGTCATGGAGAGGTCTATTGTTTTTCTAAAATGGTTATAGTGTTGTTTATTTTCTGGTAATTGAATTAGGGTTGAGTTGCAAAGCTTGTGTTTCTTTTCATTTCATTCCATCTGTTCGGGTTTCTTTCTCTCTCCTGAGTCAGACACTAATTTCCCATTGGTTGTCCAGTTACCAAGGTTGGTGTCCATGCATCCGTGCTGGTCTCTCCATACATGTCCGGGTGTCCTGTGAAACACTAAGCTTAATTTATTTGGAAATGACCTAGCTGTTCAATACACTGTCATCACTCAGTTGAGCAGAGGGAGAGAAATTCAAGTGACAAAACTCCAGAGAAGCTAGTGTCAGAGCGTCCAGGCGTGGCATGCGTGCAGGGGGTTGGGGGGAGGGGGGCGGGGAGCGGAGCGCGGAGATCTCAGGTGTCCTCCCACCCTGGGCCTCTCCAGGCTCGCCGCTGCTCAGTGGCCTCCCCCCGCCCCCATCGCTTTGGCTGCTCAGGGCCGGGTGGTCTCTGCAGCTGCCCGGCATCCTGCCCGAGGCCACCCCTGCCCACACGCTGTCTTCCAGTCTCTCTCTGAACGCTCGACTCTTTCTGCCTCTGTCTCACCTGGCTTGGGTGCGTGCGAGTGCCTGTCCGTGTGCCTGGCTGTCGCTCGTCCGCTCTCTCAGGAAGGTCCTGTGCTGGGCCCGTGGCGTGGGGGCAGGGCGGGCCTTGGTTTGGGTACAGGGAGGGGCTGAGGCACTCCAGGGGGTTTGCACAGCCGGCAGGATGGGCGCCTGGGGCCCCGGCTGGGCTGCCCCTAAGCCTGCAGGAGGCTCCGGGGACCGCGGCCCCGGGCCGAAGCCCCGATCTTCCGGAGCCACGTGACCCTGAGCTGCGAACGGGATGGTGGGGGGCGGGGGGTGGGGGGCTACCGAGACCTCCTCCCCGCTCAAGCCACCCCCCTCCCCAACCGCCGCCAGAGATCCCACAGCATCGCCAGGCCCCTCGGGTTCCGGGAAGCGCCCCGGGCCGGGCCAGGCGCGTGCTGGCCGGGTGTGGCTTCGGCTGGTCTCCCAGCTGCAGGGCCTGTCCCGGTTTTTCCAATCAGTTTCAACAGTGACGGTCACCCCACATTGTGAGTCTTCTAGATTTCTCACTGACACCCCTGTTAGGGAGTGGCTTTTTAGAGAGATAGGGAAGGTCACTTGGGGGATGTTAGTCATGAGAGAAAATATGGGCTCAGGTGGGATTGCAGATGTCATCCAGGGGGTAAATAGAGACAGTTGTTGCTGGTACCAAGACATGAAGTTTTTTTTTCCCCTTTCCCCAAAAGGCCATATTACGACCACATGGGGGCACTGAGTAACAGCCCATAGCTCGGCTGGAAGGGTGGGCCTTTGATAGTGATACCCTGGGATTGGTTGGACATACCCCCAACCTTTGTCATTAATGCAGATGCAGCCCAGGCTACTTAGGTTCAGATGAGAAGCAGTGTGGTTTGCAAGTGAACATGCCTCGTTTAGGGAGAGATCAATAGCCATACAGGGAGATATGATTAGAAAGAGGAAGAACATCATATGATGCATTTTACTTATCTGAGGCAGGATTGATGGGGTTCTGCTTGAACAAGAGGCTGAGATCTTCAACAGGTTCACAGGAATAGCTGTCCTCTGGCTTTGGAGTCTCAGTTTCTGTCTCCACCTCCTGTAGGCTATAGGGTTTTATTCTAGAATTGTGGACCCAGGCAGATAGACCCTTCACTTTTACAGCAGTTGAAGTCACTAGAACAACCTGATATGGCCCTGTCCATTTCTCGGACAGCTGGTTTGGACTCCCTTTTTCTTGCCAGGTCTTTACTGATACTTGATCCCCTGGCTTTACCTGGGGATTTTTCAAGTCTTCCTGTGGTTTGTTCTCCATACCGTTGGAGTTCTTGCTGAAACCTTCCCAGGTCAATTATATGTTTTAAGAGTGTATTGGCATCCTCGTCAGGAAACAAATCAGAAGTTAAGAATGGTCGTCCATACATCATTTCATAAGGACTTAACAATAGTGGCCGTTTGGGGGATGTCCGTATCCTCATGAGGGCTATGGGCAGCATATGTGTCCACTTAGTATGTGTTTCTGACATAGCTTAGCCAGAGCCCTTTTAAGAGTCTGGTTGGCTCTCTCTACCTTTCCTGAAGCTTGAGGCCTCCAGGATGAGCGGAGCTGGAATTTAATGCCTAAGCATGTGGCTAGGTTCTGGGGTATCGTGGCTGTAAGTGAGGGCCCGTTGTCACTCTGAAGTGACCGAGGCAGCCCAAACGTAGGCACTATCTCCTTCAGCAGAGCTTTACAGACTTCTGTAGCTCTCTCAGTCTCAGTAGGGAACGCTTCGATCCATCCTGTGAATGTGTCAATAAAGACTAGCAAGTAAGAAAATCCTTGTGTTTGGGCATGGCTGTAAATTCTACTTGCCAGTCTCCTCCTGGGTATGATCCCCGATGTTGGACAGGTATAATTAGAGGAAGTCTGGTTTTTGGGTTATTTTTTAGACAGGTGTCACAATTTTGTGTGACCTGTTTAGCAACCTTAGCTAACTGGGGATGGGAGAGAATAGGCTTAAGCAAGATTTCTAGATTATCTTTTCCAAAATGGGCGCTCTTATGTAAGGAGTTAGTAATGTTTTAAACCTGAGAATCAGGGAGTATTATTTGGGCCTAATCAGGCTGAAACCACCCATGTGACCCAATCTCCCAGCCCCGCTCAGCATATCGGGAATGTCCCCCTGGGGTAAAATCTGGAGTCAGGGTTTCCTTGGGGAAAAGGGGGCAGATAGCAGTGGCAGAGGTAGCTTCCCCAGCAGCTCGTCCTGCCTCTTGATCAGCTTTCCTATTTCCCTGAGCCTCTTTTTCTTGCCCCTTTTGGTGACTCTTGCAGTGGATGACAGCTAATTTTGCAGGAAGTTTGACTGCCTCCAGGAGCCTGAGAATGAGCTCTTTGTGTTTAATAGCAGAGCTTCGGGCACTGAGCATCCCTCTTTCTTTCCAAATTGCTGCACGGGCATGCAGAATGAGGAAAGCATACTTAGAGTCCATACACACATTAATCCTCTTTCCTTCTCCTAACTCCAAAGCTCTTGTCAGGGAAAAATTTCAGCTTTCTGGGCTGAGGTGTCTGGGGAAAGAGACCCACTTTCCTTAGTTGCTTCCAGGCTCACTACAGCATATCCTGCTTTCCTCTCTCCCTTTTCTACAAAACTGCTACCATCTGTGTGCCAGTTTTCCTCTGGGTCAGATAAAGGTGTCTCTGATAGGTCCCGGCGAGAAGAGTATAACTCGTCTGTGATTTGTATGCATTGGTGATCCAGAGGGGAGGTAGGGGGATCTGGCAGTAAGGTTGCTGGATTTAAAGTCTGGCAGACCCTCAACTTTATTTCTTGAGTGTCAAGGAGGAGGGCTTGGTATTGGGTGATCCTTCCCCCTGTCATTCACCTGTCCCCTTTCGTTTCCAAGACTGCTTGCACCCGGTGTGGCGTATACACTGTGGTGGGCTGACCCAGGGTCAGCTTAGATGCCTCCTTAACCATGAGAGCGGTGGCTCCTACTTCCCGGAGGCAAGTGGGCCGCCCTCTGGCCACCTCATCTAGTTATTTTGAGAGATAAGCCACAGGTTGTAATACGGGCCCCATCATCTGCCCTAACACCCCAAGTGCAGTTCCTGTCCTTCCAGAAACATAGAGTCTAAAAGGCTTCTCCAGGTTGGGGAGGCCTAAACCTGGGGCTGTAGTGATGGACTCTTTTAGGGCATTAAAGGCCACCTTGCAGGTCTCATGCCAGTCGAGTGTCTCTTCCTCTCTTCCTCTTTCCCCCTTAAATTCTCATATAGGGGTCTGGCCAGATTGCCATAATTTGGAATCCAGATCCTGCAAAACCCGGTCCTTCCTAAAAATCCCCTAAGCTGTTGTTTTGTTTGGGGGTACGGGTATTTAAGATGAGGGATCTCCCCTCGGGGTCAGGCATTCTTTTTCTCTCCGTAATTATAAATCCAAGGTATTTTACTTGGGTTAAGCTAATCTGAGCCTACTTGGGGGATACTCGATAACCCTTTTCATACAGGAAAGTTAGCGTTTTAAATAGTGTCCATTTGAGAGCTGGTAAAATCTGGCCTAGCTATGAGCAAGTCATCCACATACTGTATTAGACTACTGTTTGTTAAAGTTAATTCCCTTAGTTCTCTCCCCGAGGAAGTCCCGAAGATATGAGGGCTGTCCCTAAACCCTTGGGGTAGTCGAATTCAGTCGAAAGTTGTATGGACTCTCTTGTTTCCAAGTCCCGCCACTCAAAAGCAAAGAGTTTTTGGGATTCAGGATGGAGAGGAATGCAAAAGAAAGCACCTTGAAGGTCCAAGACTGAGAAGTACTTGGGATTTCCTGGGACTTGGGATAGGAGGGTATATGGGTTTGGGACTATGGGGTGGATGGCAACCACAGCTTCATTAACAGCTCTTAGATCCTGGACGAATCGGTAAGATCCATCTGGTTTTTGAACGGGCAAGATTGGGGTGTTGCAGGGGGACTCACAGCTGATTCGAGTTCCAGTATCTCGGTATTTGTTAACTAATGGTTAAAGACCCTCAAGAGGTACTGGTTCTAAGGGATATTGACTTTTCCAGGGCTAGGGAGCATTTGGTCTCAGAGAAATCTTTACTGGTGGAACATTTATGGCTAAACCAGGGCTGGAGACATCCCACACCTGGGGATTGACATCATCTAGACAAGGGACAGACTCCTCCTTTTCTACCTCTGACTGTAAATATTCAGACAGAGGCAAAGAAAATTATCGACTTCTACCTTTGTGTCCCCAAGTCACTCTGGTTTGGAGGCGAAAGTATTATTCTCAAAATGGAAAATTTGGAAGCTGCAAACATGAAAAATTTAAAGAGTCACGCAGAGGCTAGTCACTCTAAGCTAACCCCTAAGACATTTATTGACTGATTTCTAGCTTCTCTTCTTTAACATTTTTTATCTACAGTAATCCTGTGTGTCCTTTTTGGTTAGGGATTCACTTTTAGACTATCCTGACTCTTCCACTACGTTCCAGTTTTGGGTCTGATACATTTAGAGATGTGCCAAGTGCTTCCTGAATACTATAGAACATATTTTATATTTAAAATACTTCCATGCTTATGTAGTGATTCAATGATTTTAAGTTTATTTGTTACACATTTCAATGTAAAAGTCAATGTGTGAACTAACATATTCACGACTTGGAAAAGTTGGCTTTTTTTTGGTATGTGTTTGAAATCCTCACCGGACCAAAGGTCATGGAGAGGTCTATTGTTTTTCTAAAATGGTTATAGTGTTGTTTATTTTCTGGTAATTGAATTAGGGTGTGAGTTGCAAAGCCCGTGTTTCTGTTCATTTCATTCCATCTGTTCGGGTTTCTTTCTCTCTCCTGAGTCAGACAGTAATTTCCCATTGGTTGTCCAGTTACCAAGGTTGGTGTCCATGCATCCGTGCTGGTCTCTCCATACATGTCCGGGTGTCCTGTGAAACACTAAGCTTTATTTATTTGGAAAAGACCTAGCTGTTCAATACAGTGTCATCACTCAGTTGAGCAGAGGGAGAGAAATTCAAGTGACAAAACTCCAGAGAAGCTAGTGTCAGAGCGCCCAGGCGTGGCATGCGTGCAGGGGGTTGGGGGGAAGGGGGCGGGGCGCGGAGCGCGGAGATCTCAGGTGTCCTCCCACCCTGGGCCGCTCCAGGCCCGCCGCTGCTCAGTGGCCTCCCCCCGACACCATCACTTTGGCTGCTCAGGGAGGGTGGTCTCTGCAGCTGCCCGGCATCCTGCCCGAAGCCCCCACCTGCCCACACGCTGTCTTCCAGTCTCTCTCTGAACACTCGACTCTTTCTGCCTCTGTCTCACCTGGCGTCGTGCGTGCGAGTGCCTGGCCGTGTGCCTGGCTGTCGCTCGTCCGCTGTCTCAGGAAGGTCCTGTGCTGGGCCCGTGGCGTGCCGGCAGGGCGGGCCTTGCTTTGGAGAAAGGGCGGGGCTTAGGCACTCCAGGGGGTTTGCACAGCCGGCAGGATTGGCTCCTGGGGCCCCGGCTGGGCTGCTCTTAAGCCCGCAGGAGGCTCTGGGGACCGCGGCCCCGGGCCAACACCCCGCTCCTCCGGAGCCACGTGACCCTGAACAGCGAAAGGGATGGTGGGGGGCGGGGGGTTGGTGGGCAACGATACGTCCTCCCCGCTCAAGCCACCCCCCTCCCCAACCCCCGCCAGAGCTCCCGCAGCCTCGCCAGGCCGCTCGGGGTCCGGCAAGCGCCCCGGGCCGGGCCAGGCGGGTGCTGGCCGGGGGTGGTGTCGGCTGGTCTCCCAGCTGCAGGTCCAGTCCCAGTTTTTCCTATCAGTTTCAACAGTGACGTTCACCCCACATTGTGAGTCGTCTAGATTTCTCACTGACACCCCTGTTAGGGAGTGGCTTTTTAGAGAGATAGGGAAGGTCACTTGGGGGATGTTAGTCATGAGAGAAAATAAGGGCTCAGGTGGGATTGCAGATGTCATCCAGGGGGTAAATAGAGACAGTTGTTGCTGGTACCAAGACATGAAGTTTTTTTTCCCCCTTTCCCCAAAAGGCCATATTACGACCACATGGGGGCGCTGAGTAACAGCCCATAGCTCGGCTGGAAGGGTGGGCCTTTGATAGTGATACCCTGGGATGGGTTGGACATACCCCCAACCTTTGTCATTAATGCAGATGCAGCCCGGGCTGCTTAGGTTGAGTTGAGAAGCAGTGTGGTTTGCAAGTGAACATGCCTCGTTTAGGGAGAGATCAATAGCCATACAGGGAGATATGATTAGAAAGAGGAAGAACATCATATGATGCATTTTACTTATCTGAGGCAGGATTGATGGGCTTCTGCTTGAACAAGAGCCTGAGATCTTCAACAGGTTCACAGGAATAGCTGTCCTCTGGCTTTGGAGTCTCAGTTTCTGTCTCCCCCTCCTGTAGGCCATAGGGTTTTATTCTAGAATTGTGGACCCAAGCAGATAGACCCTTCACTTTTACAGCAGTTGAAGTCACTAGAACAACCTGATATGGCCCTGTCCATTTCTCGGACAGCTGGTTTGGACTCCCTTTTTCTTGCCAGGTCTTTACTGATACTTGATCCCCTGGCTTTACCTGGGGATTTTTCAAGTCTTCCTGTGGTTTGTTCTCCATACCGTTGGAGTTCTTGCTGAAACCTTCCCAGGTCAATTATATGTTTTAAGAGTGTATTGGCATCCTCGTCAAGAAACAAATCAGAAGTTAAGAATGGTCGTCCATACATCATTTCATAAGGACTTAACAATAGTGGCCGTTTGGGGGATGTCCGTATCCTCATGAGGGCTATGGGCAGCATATGTGTCCACTTAGTATGTGTTTCTGACATAGCTTAGCCAGAGCCCTTTTAAGAGTCTGGTTGGCTCTCTCTACCTTTCCTGAAGCTTGAGGCCTCCAGGATGAGCGGAGCTGATATTTTATGCCTAAGCATGTGGCTAGGTTCTGGGGTATCGTGGCTGTAAGTGAGGGCCCGTTGTCACTCTGAAGTGACCGAGGCAGCCCAAACCTAGGCACTATCTCCTTCAGCAGAGCTTTACAGACTTCTGTAGCTCTCTCAGTCTCATTAGGGAACCCTTCGATCCATCCTGTGAATGTGTCTATAAAGACTAGCAAGTAAGAAAACACTTGGGTCTTGGGCATGGCTGTAAATTCTACTTGCCAGTCCGCTCCTGGGTATGATCCCCGATGTTGGACAGGTGTAATTAGAGGAGGTCTGGTTTTTGGGTTATTTTTTAGACAGGTGTCACAATTTTGTGTGACCTGTTTAACAACTTTAGCTAACTGGGGATGGGAGAGAATAGGCTTAAGCAAGATTTCTAGATTATCTTTTCCAAAATGGGCGCTCTTATGTAGGGAGTTAATAATGTTTTAAACCTGAGAATCAGGGAGTATTATTTGGGACTGATCAGGCTGAAACCACCCATGTGACCCAATCTCCCAGCCCTGCTCAGCATATCGGGAATGTCCCCCTGGGGTAAAATCTGGAGTCAGGGTTTCCTTGGGGAAAAGGGGGCAGATAGCAGTGGCAGAGGTAGCTTCCCCGGCAGCTCGTCCTGCCTCTTGATCAGCTTTCCTATTTCCCTGAGCCTCTTTTTCTTGCCCCTTTTGGTGACTCTTGCAGTGGATGACAGCTAATTTTGCAGGAAGTTTGACTGCCTCCAGGAGCCTGAGAATGAGCTCTTTGTGTTTAATAGCAGAGCGTCGGGCACTGAGCATCCCTCTTTCTTTCCAAATTGCTGCACGGGCATGCAGAATGAAGAAAGCATACTTAGAGTCCATACACACATTAATCCTCTCTCCTTCTCCTAACTCCAAAGCTCTTGTCAGGGCAAAAAGTTCAGCTTTCTGGGCTGAGGTGTCTGGGGGAAGAGACCCACTTTCCTTAGTTTCTTCCAGGCTCGCTACAGCATATCCTGCTTTCCTCTCTCCCTTTTCTACAAATCTGCTGCCCTCTGTGTGCCAGTTTTCCTCTGGGTCAGATAAAGGTGTCTCTGATAGGTCCGGCGAGAAGAGTATAACTCTTCTGTGATTTGTATGCATTGGTGATCCAGAGGGGAGGTAGGGGGATCTGGCAGTAAGGTTGCTGGATTTAAAGTCTGGCAGACCGTCAACTTTATTTCTGGAGTGTCAAGGAGGAGGACTTGGTATTGAGTGAAGTTTCCCCCTGTCATTCACCTGTCCCCTTTCGTTTCCAAAACTGCTTCCACCCGGTGAGGCGTATACACTGTAGTGGGCTGACCCAGGGTCAGCTTAGATGCCTCCTTAACCATAAGAGCGGTGGCTGCTACTGCCTGGAGGCAAGTGGGCAACCCTCTGGCCACCTCATCTAGTTATTTTGAGAGATAAGCCACAGGTTGTAATACGGGCCCCATCATCTGCCCTAACACCCCAAGAGCAGTTCCTGTCCTTCCGGAAACATAGAGTCTAAAAGGCTTCTCCAGGTTGGGGAGGCCTAAAGCTGGGGCTGTAGTGATGGACTCTTTTAGGGCATTAAAGGCCACCTTGCAGGTCTCATGCCAGTCGAGTGGCTCTTCCTCTTTCCCCCTTAAATTTTCATATAGGGGTCTGGCCAGATTGCCATAATTAGGAATCCAGATCCTGCAAAACCCGGTCCTTCCTAAAAATCCCCTAAGCTGTTGTTTTGTTTGGGGGTACGGATTATTTAAGATGAGGGATCTCCCCTCGGGGTCAGGCATTCTTTTTCTCTCCGTAATTATAAATCCAAGGTATTTTACTTGGGTTAAGCTAATCTGAGCCTACTTAGGGGATACTCGATAACCCTTTTCATACAGGAAAGTGAGCGTTTTAAATAGTGTCCATTTGAGAGCTGGTAAAATCTGGCCTAGCTATGAGCAAGTCATCCACATACTGTATTAGACTACTGTTTGTTAAAGTTAATTCCCTTAGTTCTCTCCCCGAGGAAGTCCCGAAGATATGAGGGCTGTCCCTAAACCCTTGGGGTAGTCGAGTCCAGTCGAGAGTTGTATGGACTCTCTTGTTTCCAAGTCCCGCCACTCAAAAGCAAAGAGTTTTTGGGACTCAGGATGGAGAGGAATGCAAAAGAAAGCACCTTGAAGGTCCAAGACTGAGAAGTACTTGGGATTTCCTGGGACTTGGGATAGGAGGGTATATGGGTTTGGGACTATGGGGTGGATGGGAACCACAGCTTCATTAACAGCTCTTAGATCCTGGACGAATCGGTAAGATCCATCTTGTTTTTGAACGGGCAAGATTGGGGTGTTGCAGGGGGACTCACAGCTGATTCGAGTTCCAGTATCTTGGTATTTGTTAACTAATGGTTTAAGACCCTCAAGAGCTTCTGGTTTTAAGGGATATTGTCTTTTCCAGGGCTAGGGAGCATTTGGTCTCAGAGAAATCTTTACTGGTGGAACATTTATGGCTAAACCAGTGCTGGAGACATCCCACACCTGGGGATTGACATCATCTAGACAAGGGACAGACTCCTCCTTTTCTACCTCTGACTGTAAATATTCAGACATAGGCAAAGAAAATTATCGACTTCTACCTTTGTGTCCCCAAGTCACTCTGGTTTGGAGGCGAAAGTATTATCCTCACCATGGAAAATTTGGAAGCTGCAAACATGAAAAATTTAAAGATTCACGCAGAGGCTAGTCACTCTAAGCTAACCCCAAAGACATTTATTGACTGATTTCTAGCTTCTCTTCTTTAACCTTTTTTATCTACAGTAATCCTGTGTGTTCCTTTTAGTTAGGGATTCATTTTTAGACTATCCTGACTCTTCCACTACGTTCCAGTTTTGGGTCTGATACACTTAGAGATGTGCCAAGTGCTTCCTGAACACTATAGAACATATTTTATGTTTAAAATACTTCCATGCTAATGTAGTGAATCAATGATTTTAAGTTTATTTGTTACACATTTCAATGTAAAAGTCAATGTGTGAACTAACCAAGTCACAACTTGGAAATGTTGGCTTTTTTTTTTGGTGTGTGTTTGAACTCCTCACCCGACCAAAGGTCATGGAGAGGTCTATTGTTTTTCTAAAATGGTTATAGTGTTGTTTATTTTCTGGTAATGGAATTAGGGTGTGAGTTGCAAAGCCTGTGTTTCCCTTCATTTCATTCCATCTGTTCGGGTTTCTTTCTCTCTCCTGAGTCAGACAGTAATTTCCCATTGGTTGTCCAGTTACAAAGGTTGGTGTCCATGCATCCGTGCTGGTCTCTCCATACATGCCCGGGTGTCCTGTGAAACACTAAGCTTAATTTATTTGGAAATGACCTAGCTGTTCAATACAGTGTCATCACTCAGTTGAACAGAGGGAGAGAAATTCAAGTGACAAAACTCCAGAGAAGCTAGTGTCAGAGCGCCCAGGCGTGGCATGCGTGCAGGGGGTTGGGGGAAGGGGGGCGGGGAGCAGAGCGCGGAGATCTCAGGTGTCCTCCCACCCTGGGCCTCTCCAGGCCCGCCGATGCTCAGTGGCCTCCCCCCGCCCCCATCGCTTTGGCTGCTCAGGGCCGGGTGGTCTCTGCAGCTGCCCGGCATCCTGCCCGAGGCCCCCCCTGCCCACACGCTGTCTTCCAGTCTCTCTCTGAACCCTCGACTCTTTCTGCCTCTGTCTCACCTGGCGTGGGTGCGTGCGAGTGCCTGTCCGTGTGCCTGGCTGTCGCTCGTCCGCTCTCTCAGGAAGGTCCTGTGCTGGGCCCGTGGCGTGGGGTCAGGGCGGGCCTTGGTTTGGGGACAAGGCGGGGCTGAGGCACTCCAGGGGGTTTGCACAGCCGGCAGGATAGGAGCCTGGGGCCCCGGCTGGGCTGCCCCTAAGCTCCAGGAGGCTCCGGGGACAGAAGACCCGGGCCGAAGCCCCGCTCGTCCGGAACCACCTGACCCTGAGCAACGAACGGGATGGTGGTTGACAGGGGGTGAGGGGGCACCGAGATGTCCTCGCTGATCTCCCCAACCCCCCTCCCCCCACCCCAGGTTCCGCAGGCACGCCAAGCCCCGGCCGGCCGGGCCAGACTGGTGCTGGCCTGGGCTCGCGGTGTGCGGAGCGGGGGCGCCCTCCGCTGGCCGCCGAGCTGCAGGCTCTGGCCGGCCGGAGTCCAGTCGCGGGTCGTGCGGCTCAAGTGCTGCGCGAGCCCGCTCGAGAAATGCAGCCCCAGGCCCGACCGGCAGGTCATTCCGCAAGGGAGGCGCAACGCGGGGCTCTTGCAGCGCCTGGCAGCCGCCCCGGTCTAAGGCCATACCACCCTGAACGTGCCCTCTCTCCTCTGATCTGGGAAACTGAGCAGGGTCGGGCCTGGTCAGTACTTGGATGGGAGATCGCCTAGTAGTTAGGCGATTTTTTTTGATTTTTCTGAATGCCTACTTCAGAAAGTTAGAATCGGATGACTTCACACAGTAAAACGAATCATATTTTCATACATAATCTTAAGAATCCAGCAGCTGGTCATTCTTTTTCCTGTCCTAACACAGCTAACTGGAAATCAGTTGCAGTAAGTTCTACTGAATTCAGACCCTCATCCCTAAGGGAAGATATATAGGAAAACCCATAATATATCTAAATAAACATGAAAGATACAATGATGAGAAAGAAAAAAATTTCTCAGTGACATCTTAGTTGGTATCGGAAACACGATGATTATGAAAGCACAGCCCATAATCGAGTCCAGGCCATGGAAGCCTGTGACTGTCACTGAGTGTTGACTTCCCTTTCAGCTGAGGTCGTAAAAAGTGCTTTGTAAAATTCTGAGGTTTGAAGCACTTGTAACCTCCCGAAGAGACTGCAATCAGAAGGGTTTCTAGAATATCCTGACGCTGTGGTGAGCTCAAGCAATACATACTCCAGAGGACGGAAGACAGACATGTTGGGAAGTGGGGATGACTTCTACTGCACTTAGGGAGGAAGGGCATGTACAAGTGGAGAAGCAACACCTCAGTGATGGAATCTTTAAAGACTCCACACAAGGAGAAGGAAATGGCAACCCACTCCAGTATTCTTGCCTGGAAAACTCCATGGGCAGAGGAGTCTGGCGGGCTGAAGTCCACGGGATTCCATGACTGACCGAGTGTGCACGAGGGTGGAGGGAGACGGGCTGGTAGCAAGAAACTGGTAGAAGTAAAAAATAAGAAAAAAATATAAAATAAAGACTCGATAAATATGACAACGACTGGTAGGAATAAACCTTCAGAAGTGCCTTCTCAGACCTCCCGTCAGAAGCACAAGCGTAATAAAGACACTGAGTTTTCACGGTCTCACACAAAATTAGACTGGTTTATGACAATGGGCAGAGAGGCTCCTCTAAGACATCGGGTCTGGGCTTTACTGGAGGATGCACTTCGATTGAGTGCATGGCTGTGTGTTATGGAAATATGTCTTACTGGCAGGGCGAAGGCATCTTCTTGAAGAACACAGCAAATAACACCACAAATTCACGGAACTTGGCTACAATGACAATAGCTGATTTCGTGATGTCTACTGCTTGGCAGAGCTGGGATTGCCTCTGCCATTAAGTACCTCAGTGGCCAGCTGTGATAGTAGCCATTACTTTCTCACTTAGAAACTTGCCATGTGCACTAGCGCAAGAACAGTGAAAGCTCCCCAGAGAAGCAAGTCAGGCAGACATGCTTCTGTTTTCTCACAGAAGCTGCTAATGACCGGCCCTGCTCACAGACAGATTGCTAATTCCAAACCGATAGACAGTTATGCAGATATTCTTTAGCAACTGAGCCACCAGGGACGCCCTACTAGCTCAGTTGCTAAAGAATCTGCCTGCAATGCAGGAGACCCCGCTTTGAGTCCTGGGTCGGGAAGATCTGCTGGAGAAAGGATAGGCTACCCACTCCATTATTCTGGCCTAGAGAATTCCATGGACTGTGTAGTCCTTGGGGCCGCAAAGAGTCAGGCACTAACTGAGCCACTTTCACCTGCACATGCGGATATCACTTAAAAAAAAAAATGTGGTAACAGATCTAGAACCTCTGGCAAGCTCATGAGCGAGTAGTATAAATGTACAGAATCAGCTTTGTCCTGCATAGTTACTACCGTCCTGTATTTGCTTTGAGAGGAGTTGAGCTAATCTTGGTACAGAGGAATGATTCTTTACCAACTGAGCCACAAGGGAAGCCCACTAATCCTGGAGTGGGTAGCCTATCCCTTCTCCAGCGGATCTTCCTGACCCAGGAATTGAACCAGGGTCTCCTGCCTGAATAACACATATTGCGTAAAAATTGGTGAGGGAGCAGAACTAGGGACATTGATTGGTAAAATCAGTTTTCCTTGTCTAGATGGCTAGCGGAGGCGAAAGAAATGTTGGTGTGGATTTAAAAAATTCTTCTGATACTATACAAAAAATTTACTAGTTCTCTGCAGAAGTCTTTAATGAAGCACAGATATTGTCATTAGATTGCTTTGGTCATATCCGTCTTATCCACATTTATTTTTTAAAATCACATAGAATGGCTTCAATCACTTGAAGAAATGACAAAAGGATTCTTTGGTCTCCATTCTATACTGGATCGAGAGAAGGCAGTTGATCAGCATGATGCAGGAGCTCAAGATGTTTTTGGGAAAAACTTGACTAGTCTGTTTAACGATATGGAAGAATGAATTAAGGATGGCAGCACGGAACAGAAGGCCATGCTAGAAGTACACAAGACCTTGTTTGGTAAGTCCAAACATGACTTTTTCTTTCAATTGAAGGATAGTTGCTTTACAGAATTTTGTTGCCAAGCATCAACGTGAATGAGCCACAGGTGTACATATGTCTCCTCCCTCCTGAACCTCTCTCCCGTCTCCTCCTCCCCATTCCACCCCTCTAGCTTGTTGCAGAGCCCCTGTTTGAGTCCCCTGAGTCATACAGCAAATTGCATTGGCATCTCTTTTAACGTATGGTACTATGTTTCCATGTTCCTCTGCATTCATCTCACCCTCTCCTTCCTCCCCCCTGCCCGTGTCCATAAGTCTGTTCTCTACATCTGTGACTCCTTGGCTGCCCTGCAAATAATTTCATCAGTACCACCTTTAGTTCAAGCAATTCTTCCCCCCACCCCAAGCATTTCTTATTTCTTATTCCACTCTTATTGTCTTTAGTGTGAGACTGATCTCGAAACTGATATGAAAGTATTATTCTCAGCATGGAAAATTTGGAAGATGCAAACATGAAAAATTTAAAAAGTAACGCAGAGGCTAGTCACTCTAGGCTAACCCCTAAAACATTTATTGACTGATTTCTAGATTCTCTTCTTTAACCTTTTTGATCTACGTAATCCTGTGTATTCCTTTTAGTTAGGGATTCATTTTTAGACTATCCTGACTCTTCCATTAAGTTCCAGTTTGGGGTCTGATACACTTACAGAGTGCCAAGTGCTTCCTGAATACGATAGAACATATTTTATGTTTAAAATACTTCCATGCGTATGTAGTGAGTCAATGATTTTAAGTTTATTTGTTACACATTTCAATGTAAAATCAATGTGTGAACTAACATATTCTCGATTTGGAAAAGGTGGCTTTTTTTGTTGTGTGTAAGAATTCCTCACCGGACCAAAGGTCCTGGAGAGGTCTATTTTTTCTCTAAAATGGTTATAGTGTTGTTGTTTTTTCGGTAATTGAATTGGGGTGTGAATTGCAAAGTTTGTGTTTCTGTTCAATTTTTCCATCTGTTCGGGTTTCTTTCTCTCTCCTGAGTCAGACAGTAATTTCCCATTGGTTGTCCAGTTACCAAGGTTGGTGTCCATGCATCCGTGCTGGTCTCTGCATTCATGTCCGGGTGTCCTGTGAAACACTAAGCTTAATTTATTTGGAAATGACCTAGCTGTTCAATACACTGTCATCACTCAGTTGAGCAGAGGGAGAGAAATTCAAGTGACAAAACTCCAGAGAAGCTAGTGTCAGAGCGCCCCGGCGTGGCATGCGTGCAGGGGGTTGGAGGGAGGGGGGCGGGGCGCGGAGCGAGGAGATCTCAGGGGTCCTCGCACCCTGGGCCTCTCCAGGCCCGCCTCTGCTCAGTGGCCTCCCCCCGCCCCCATCGCTTTGGCTGCTCAGGGCCGGGTGGTCTCTGCAGCTGCCCGGCATCCTGCCCGAGGCCCCCCCTGCCCACACGCTGTCTTCCAGTCTCTCTCTGAACCCTCGTCTCTTTCTGCCTCTGCCTCACCTGGCGTGGGTGCGTGCGAGTGCCTGTCCGTGTGCCTGGCTGTCGCTCGTCCGCTCTCTCAGGAAGGTCCTGTGCTGGGCCCGTGGCGTAGGGGCAGGGCGGGCCTCGGTTTGGGGACAGGGCGGGTCTGAGGCACTCCAGGGGGTTTGCACAGCCGGCAGGATGGGCGCCTGGGGCCCCGGCTGTGCTGCCCCTAAGCCCGCAGGAGGCTCCGGGGACCGCGGCCCCGGGCCGACGCCCCGCTCGTCCGGAGCCACGTGACCCTGAGCAGCGAACGGGATGGTGGGGGGCGGGGGGTGGGGTGGCATGGAGACGTCCTCCCCGCTCAAGCCACCCCCCTCCCCAAACCCCGCCAGAGCTCCCGCAGCCTCGCCAGGTCGCTCGGGGTCCGGGAAGCGCCCCGGGCCGCGCCAGGCGCATGCTGGCCGGGGGTGGCGTCGGCTGGTCTCCCAGCTGCAGGGCCTGTCCCGGTTTTTCCCATCAGTTTCAACAGTGACGGTCACCCCACATTGTGAGTCGTCTAGATTTCTCACTGACACCCCTGTTAGGGAGTGGCTTTTTAGAGAGATAGGGAAGGTCACTTGGGGGATATTAGTCATGAGAGAAAATAAGGGCTCAGGTGGGATTGCAGATGTCATCCAGGGGGTAAATAGAGACAGTTGTTGCTGGTACCAAGACATGAAGTTTTTTTTCCCCCTTTCCCCAAAAGGCCATATTACGACCACATGGGGGCGCTGAGTAACAGCCCATAGCTCGGCTGGAAGGGTGGGCCTTTGATAGTGATACCCTGGGATGGGTTGGACATACCCCCAACCTTTGTCATTAATGCAGATGCAGCCCCGGCTGCTTAGGTTCAGTTGAGAAGCAGTGTGGTTTGCAAGTGAACATGCCTCGTTTAGGGAAAGATCAATAGCCATACAGGGAGCTATGATTAGAAAGAGGAAGAACATCATATGATGCATTTTACTTATCTGAGGCAGGATTGATGGGGTTCTGCTTGAACAAGAGCCTGAGATCTTCAACAGGTTCACAGGAATAGCTGTCCTCTGGCTTTGGAGTCTCAGTTTCTGTCTCCCCCTCCTGTAGGCCATAGGGTTTTATTCTAGAATTGTGGACCCAGGCAGATAGACCCTTCACTTTTACAGCAGTTGAAGTCACTAGAACAACCTGATATGGCCCTGTCCATTTCTCGGACAGCTGGTTTGGACTCCCTTTTTCTTGCCAGGTCTTTACTGATACTTGATCCCCTGGCTTTACCTGGGGATTTTTCAAGTCTTCCTGTGGTTTGTTCTCCATACCGTTGGAGTTCTTGCTGAAACCTTCCCAGGTCAATTATATGTTTTAAGAGTGTATTGGCATCCTCGTCAAGAAACAAATCAGAAGTTAAGAATGGTCGTCCATACATCATTTCATAAGGACTTAACAATAGTGGCCGTTTGGGGGATGTCCGTAGCCTCATGAGGGCTATGGGCAGCATATGTGTCCACTTATTATGTGTTTCTGACATAGCTTAGCCAGAGCCCTTTTAAGAGTCTGGTTGGCTCTCTCCACCTTTCCTGAAGCTTGAGGCCTCCAGGATGAGCGGAGCTGGTATTTTATGCCTAAGCATGCGGCTAGGTTCTGGGGTATCGTGGCTGTAAGTGAGGGCCCGTTGTCACTCTGAAGTGACCGAGGCAGCCCAAACCTAGGCACCATCTCCTTCAGCAGAGCTTTACAGACTTCTGTAGCTCTCTCAGTCTCAGTAGGGAACGCTTCGATCCATCCTGTGAATGTGTCAATAAAGACTAGCAAGTAAGAAAACCCTTGGGTTTGGGCATGGCTGTAAATTCTACTTTCCAGTCCGCTCCTGGGTATGATCCCCGATGTTGGACAGGTGTAATTAGAGGAGTTCTGGTTTTTGGGTTATTTTTTAGACAGGTGTCACAATTTTGTGTGACCTGTTTAACAACCTTAGCTAACTGGGGATGGGAGAGAATAGGCTTAAGCAAGATTTCTAGATTATCTTTTCCAAAATGGGCGCTCTTATGTAAGGAGTTAGTAATGTTTTAAACCTGAGAATCAGGGAGTATTATTTGGGCCTGATCAGGCTGAAACCACCCATGTGACCCAATCTCCCAGCCCCGCTCAGCATATCGGGAATGTCCCCCTGGGGTAAAATCTGGAGTCAGGGTTTCCTTGGGGAAAAGGGGGCAGATAGCAGTGGCAGAGGTAGCTTCCCCGGCAGCTCGTCCTGCCTCTTGATCAGCTTTCCTATTTCCCTGAGCCTCTTTTTCTTGCCCCTTTTGGTGACTCTTGCAGTGGATGACAGCTAATTTTGCAGGAAGTTTGACTGCCTCCAGGAGCCTGAGAATGAGCTCTTTGTGTTTAATAGCAGAGCTTCGGGCACTGAGCATCCCTCTTTCTTTCCAAATTGCTGCACGGGCATGCAGAATGAGGAAAGCATACCTAGAGTCCATACACACATTAATCCTCTTTCCTTCTCCTAACTCCAAAGCACTTGTCAGGGCAAAATGTTCAGCTTTCTGGGCTGAGGTGTCTGGGGGAAGAGACCCACTTTCCTTAGTTGCTTCCAGGCTCACTACAGCATATCCTGCTTTCCTCTCTCCCTTTTCTACAAAACTGCTGCCATCTGTGTGCCAGTTTTCCTCTGGGTCAGATAAAGGTGTCTCTGATAGGTCCCGGCGAGAAGAGTATAACTCGTCTGTGATTTGTATGCATTGGTGATCCAGAGGGGACGTAGGGGGATCTGGCAGTAAGGTTGCTAGATTTAAAGTCTGGCAGACCCTCAACTTTATTTCTGGAGTGTCAAGGAGGAGGGCTTGGTATTGGGTGATGCTTCCACCTGTCATCCACCTGTCCCCTTCGTTTCCACGACTGCTTCCACCCGGTGAGGAGTATACACTGTGGTGGGCTGACCCAGGGTCAGCTTAGATGCCTCCTTAACCATAAGAGCGGTGGCTGCTACTGCCCGGAGGCAAGTGGGCCACCCTCTGGCCACCTCATCTAGTTATTTTGAGAGATAAGCCACAGGTTGTAATACGGGCCCCATCATCTTCCCTAACAACCCAAGAGCAGTTCCTGTCCTTCCAGAAACATAGAGTCTAAAAGGTTTCTCCAGGTTGGGGAGGCCTAAAGCTGGGGCTGTAGTGATGGACTCTTTTAGGGCATTAAAGGCCACCTTGCAGATCTCATGCCAGTCGAGTGGCTCTTCCTCTTTCCCCCTTAAATTTTCATATAGGGGTCTGGCCAGATTGCCATAATTAGGAATCCAGGTCCTGCAAAACCCGGTCCTTCCTAAAAATCCCCTAAGCTGTTGTTTTGTTGGGGGTACGGAGTATTTAAGATGAGGGATCTCCCCTCGGGGTCAGGCATTCTTTTTCTCTCCGTAATTATAAATCCAAGGTATTTTACTTGGGTTAAGCTAATCTGAGCCTACTTGGGGGATACTCGATAACCCTTTTCATACAGGAAAGTTAGCGATTTAAATAGTGTCCATTTGAGAGCTGGTAAAATCTGGCCTAGCTATGAGCAAGTCATCCACATACTGTATTAGATTACTGTTTTTTAAAGTTAATTCCCTTAGTTCTCTCCGCGAGGAAGTCCCGAAGATATGAGGGCTGTCCCTAAACCCTTGGGGTAGTCGAGTCCAGTCGAGAGATGTATGGTCTCTCTTGTTTCCAAGTCCCGCCACTCAAAAGCAAAGAGTTTTTGGGACTCAGGATGGAGAGGAATGCAAAAGAAAGCACCTTGAAGGTCCAAGACTGAGAAGCACTTGGCAATTCCTGGGACTTGGGATAGGAGGGTATATGGGTTTGGGACTATGGGGTGGATGGGAACCACAGCTTCATTAACAGCTCTTAGATCCTGGACGAATCGGTAAGATCCATCTGGTTTTTGAACGGGCAAGTTTGGGGTGTTGCAGGGGGACTCACAGCTGATTCGAGTTCCAGTATCTCGGTATTTGTTAACTAATGGTTTAAGACCCTCAAGAGCTACTGGTTTTAAGGGATATTGTCATTTCCAGGGCTAGGGAGCATTTGGTCTCAGAGAAATCTTTACTGGTGGAACATTTATGGCTAAACCAGGGCTGGAGACATCCCACACCTGGGGATTGACATCATCTAGACAAGGGACAGACTCCTCCTTTTCTACCTCTGACTGTAAATATTCAGACATAGGCAAAGAAAATTATCGACTTCTACCTTTGTGTCCCCAAGTCACACTGGTTTGGAGCCGAAAGTATTATTCTCACCATGGAAAATTTGGAAGCTGCAAACATGAAAAATTTAAAGAGTCACACAGAGGCTAGTCACTCTAAGCTAACCCCTAAGACATTTATTGACTGATTTCTAGCTTCTCTTTTTTAACCATTTTTATCTACAGTAATCCTGTGTGTTCCTTTTAGTTAGGGATTCATTTTTAGACTATCCTGACTCTTCCACTACGTTCCAGTTTTGGGTGTGATACACTTACAGATGTGCCAAGTGCTTCCTGAATACTATAGAACATATTTTATATTTAAAATACTTCCATGCTTATGTAGTGAGTCAATGATTTTAAGTTTATTTGTTACACATTTCAATGTAAAAGTCAATGTGTGAACTAACATATTCACGACTTGGAAAAGTTGGCTTTTTTTTTGGTGTGTGTTTGAACTCCTCACCCGACCAAAGGTCATGGAGAGGTCTATTGTTTTTCTAAAATGGTTATAGTGTTGTTATTTTCTGGTAATTGAATTAGGGTGTGAGTTGCAAAGCTTGTGTTTCTTTTCATTTCATTCCATCTGTTCGGGTTTCTTTCTCTCTCCTGAGTCAGACAGTAATTTCCCATTGGTTGTCCAGTTACCAAGGTTGGTGTCCATGCATCCGTGCTGGTCTCTCCATACATGCCCGGGTGTCCTGTGAAACACTAAGCTTAATTTATTTGGAAATGACCTAGCTGTTCAATACACTTTCATCACTCAGTTGAGCAGAGGGAGAGAAATTCAAGTGACAAAACTCCAGAGAAGCTAGTGTCAGAGCGCCCCGGCGTGGCATGCTTGCAGGGGGTTGGGGGGAGTGGGGCGGGGAGCTGAGCGCGGAGATCTCAGGTGTCCTCCCACCCTGGGCCTCTCCAGGCCCGCCGCTGCTGTGTGGCCTCCCCCCGCCCCCATCGCTTTGGCTGCTCAGGGCCGGGTGGTTTCTACAGCTGCCCGGCATCCTGCCCGAGGCCCACCCTGCCCACACGCTGTCTTCCAGTCTCTCTCTGAACCCTCGACTCTTTCTGCCTCTGTCTCACCTGGCGTGGGTGCGTGCGAGTGCCTGTCCGTGTGCCTGGCTGTCGCTCGTCCGCTCTCTCAGGAAGGTCCTGTGCTGGGCCCGTGGCGTGGGGGCAGGGCGGACCTCGTTTTGGGGACAGGGCGGGGCTGAGGCACTCCAGGTGGTTTGCACAGCCGGTTGGATGGGAGCGTGGGGCCCCGGCTGGGCTGCCCTTAAGCTCCAGGAGGCTCCGGGGACCGCGGCCCCGGGCCGACGCCCCGCTCGTCCAGAGCCACCTGACCCTGAGCAGCGAACGGGATGGTGGGTAACAGGGGCTGAGGGGGCACCGAGATGTCCTCGCTGCTCTACCCACCCCCCCTCCCCCCACCCCAGGTTCCGCAGGCACGCCATGCCCCGGCCGGCCGGGCCAGACTGGTGCTGGCCTGGGCTCGCGGTGTGCGGAGCGGGGGCGCCCTCCGCTGGCCGCCGAGCTGTAGTCTCTGGCCGGCCGGAGTCCAATCGCGGGTCGTGCGGCTCAAGTGCAGCGCGAGCCCGCTCAAGAACTGCAGCCCCAGGCCCGACCGGCAGGTCAGACCGCAAGGGAGGCGCAACGCGGGGCTCCTGCAGCACCTGGCAGCCGCCTCGGTCTAAGGCCATACCACCCTGAACGTGCCCTCTCTCCTCTGATCTGGGAAACTGAGCAGGGTCGGGCCTGGTCAGTACTTGGATGGGAGACTGCCTAGTAGTTAGGCGATTTTTTTTGATTTTTCTGAATGCCTACTTCAGAAAGTTAGAATCGGATGACTTCACACAGTAAAACGAATCATATTTTCATACATAATCTTAAGAATCCTGCAGCTGGTCATTCTTTTTCCTGTCCTAACACAGCTAACTGGAAATCAGTTGTAGTAAGTTCTACTGACTTCAGACCCTCATCCCTAAGGGAAGATATATAGGAAAACCCATTATATATCTAAATAAACATGAAAGATACAATGATGAGAAAGAAAAAAATTTCTCAGTGACATCTTAATTGGTATCGGAAACACGATGATTATGAAAGCACAGCCCATAATCAAGTCCAGGCCATGGAAGCCTGTGACTGTCACTGAGTGTTGACTTCCCTTTCAGCTGAGGTCGTAAAAAGTGCTTTGTAAAATTCTGAGGTTTGAAGCACTTGTAACCTCCCAAATAGACTGCAATCAGAAGGGTTTCTAGAATATCCTGACGCTGTGGTGAGCTCAAGCAATACATACTCCAGAGGACGGAAGACAGACATGTTGGGAAGTGGGGATGACTTCTACTGCACTTAGGGAGGAAGGGCATGTACAAGTGGAGAAGCAACACCTCAGTGATGGAATCTTTAAAGACTCCACATATGGAGAAGGAAATGGCAACCCACTCCAGTATTCTTGCCTGGAAAACTCCATGGGCAGAGGAGTCTGGCGGGCTGAAGTCCACGGGATTCCATGACTGACCGTGTGTGCACGAGGGTGGAGGGAGACGGGCTGGTAGCAAGAAACTGGTAGAAGTAAAAAATAAGAAAAAAATATAAAATAAAGACTCGATAAATATGACAACGACTGGTAGGAATAAACCTTCAGAAGTGCCTTCTCAGACCTCCCGTCAGAAGCACAAGCGTAATAAAGACACTGAGTTTTCACGGTCTCACACAAAATTAGATTGGTTTATGACAATGGGCAGAGAGGGTCCTCTAAGATATCGGAGCTGGGCTTTACTGGAGGATGCACATCGATTGAGTGCATGGCTGTGTGTTATGGAAATATGTCTTACTGGCAGGGCGAAGGCATCTTCTTGAAGAACACAGCAAATAACACCACAAATTCACGGAACTTGGCTACAATGACAATAGCTGATTTCGTGATGTCTACTGCTTGGCAGAGCTGGGATTGCCTCTGCCATTAAGTACCTCAGTGGCCAGCTGTGATAGTAGCCATTACTTTCTCACTTAGAAACTTGCCATGTGCACTAGCGCAAGAACAGTGAAAGCTCCCCAGAGAAGCAAGTCAGGCAGACATGCTTCTGTTTTCTCACAGAAGCTGCTTATGACCGGCCCTGCTCACAGACAGATTGCTAATTCCAAATCGATAGAAAGTTATGCAGATATTCTTTAGCAACTGAGCCACCAGTGAAGCCCTACTAGCTCAGTTGCTAAAGAATCTGCCTGCAACGCAGGAGACCCCGCTTTGAGTCCTGGGTCGGGAAGATCTGCTGGAGAAAGGATAGGCTACCCACTCCAGTATTCTGGCCTAGAGAATTCCATGGACTGTATAGTCCTTGGGGCCGCAAAGAGTCAGGTACGAACTGAGCCACTTTCACCTGCACATGAGGATATCACTTAAAAAAAAAATGTGGTAACAGATCTAGGACCTCTGTCAAGCTCATGAGTGAGTACTATAAATATACAGAATCAGCTTTGTCCTGCATAGTTACTACCATCCTGTATTTGCTTTGAGAGGAGTTGAGCTACTCTTGGTACAGAGGAATGATTCTTTACCAACTGAGCCACAAGGGAAGCCCACTAATACTGGAGTGGGTAGCCTATCCCTTCTCTAGCAGATCTTCCTGACCCAGGAATTGAACCAGGGTCTCCTGCCTGAGTAACACATATTGGGTAAAAAATGGTGAGGGGGCAGAACTATGGACATTGATTGGTAAAATCAGTTTTCCTTGCCTAGATGGCTAGCGGACGCGAAAGAAATGTTGGTGTGGATTTAAAAAATTCTTCTGATACGAAACAAAAAATTTACTAGTTCTCTGCAGATCTTTAATGAAGCACAGATATTGTCATTAGATTGCTTTGGTCATATCCGTCTTATCCACATTTATTTTTTAAAATCACATAGAGTGGCTTCAATCACTTGAAGAAACGACAAAAGGTTTCTTTGGTCTCCATTCTATACTGGATCGAGAGAAGGCAGTTGATCAGCATGATGCAGGAGCTCAAGATGTTTTTGGGAAAAACTTGACTAGTCTGTTTAATGATATGGAAGAATGAATTAAGGATGGCAGCACGAAACAGAAGGCCATGCTAGAAGTACACAAGACCTTGTTTGGTAAGTCCAAACATGACTTTTTATATCAATTGAAGGATAGTTGCTTTACAGAATTTTGTTGCCAAACATCAACGTGAATGAGCCACAGGTGTACATATGTCTCCTCCCTCCTGAACCTCTCTCCCGTCTCCTCCTCCCCGTTCCACCCCTCTAGCTTGTTGCAGAGCCACTGTTTGAGTCCCCTGAGTCATACAGCAAATTCCATTGGCATCACTTTTAACGTATGGTACTATGTTTCCATGTTCCTCTGCATTCATCTCACCCTCTCCTTCCTCCCCCCTGCCCGTGTCCATAAGTCTGTTCTCTACATCTGTGACTCCTTGGCTGCCCTGCAAATAATTTCATCAGTACCACCTTTAGTTCAAGCATTTCTTCCCCCCCCCCAAGCATTTCTTATTTCTTATTCCACTCTTACTGTCTTTAGTGTGAGACTGATCTCGAAACTGATATGAAAGTATTATTCACAGCACGGAAAATTTGGAAGATGCAAACATGAAAAATTTAAAAAGTAACGCAGAGGCTAGTCACTCTAGGCTAACCCTTAAAACATTTATTGACTGATTTCTAGTTTCTCTTCTTTAACCTTTTTGATCTACGTGATCCTGTGTATTCCTTTTAGTTAGGGATTCATTTTTAGACTATCCTGACTCTTCCATTAAGTTCCAGTTTGGGGTCTGATACACTTACAGATGTGAAAAGTGCTTCCTGAATACTATAGAACATATTTTATGTTTAAAATACTTCCATGCGTATGTAGTGAGTCAATGATTTTAAGTTTATTTGTTACACATTTCAATGTAAAATCAATGTGTGAACTAACATATTCTCGATTTATAAAAGGTGGCTTTTTTTGTTGTGTGTAAGAATTCCTCACCGGTCCAAAGGTCATGGAGAGGTCTATTGTTTTTCTAAAATCGTTATAGTGTTGTTGTTTTTTTCGGTAATTGAATTGGGGTGTGAGTTGCAAAGTTTGTGTTTCTGTTCAATTTTTCCATCTGTTCGGGTTTCTTTCTCTCTCCTGAGTCAGACAGTAATTTCCCATTGGTTGTCCAGTTACCAAGGTTGGTGTCCGTGCATCCGTGCTGGTCTCTGCATTCATGTCCGGGTGTACTGTGAAACACTAAGCTTAATTTATTTGGAAATGACCTAGCTGTGCAATATACTGTCATCACTCAGTTGAGCAAAAGGATAGAAATTCAGGTGATCAAACTCCGGAGAAGGTTTCGTCGGAGAGGGGCGTGCGTTCAGGGGGTTGGGTTGGGAGGGTCGCGGACCGCGGATATCTCAGATGCCCTCCCAACCTGGGCCTCTGCAGGCCTGCCTCTGCTCGGCAGCCTCCCCCCGCCCCCATCGCGTTTGCTGCTCAGGGCCGGGTGGTCTCTGAAGCTGCCCGGCATCCTGCCCGAAGCCCCCCCTGCCCACACGCTGTCTTCCGGTGTCTCTCTGAAACCTCATCTCTTTCTGCCTCTGTCTCACCTGACGTGGGTGCGTGCGAGTGCCTCTCCGTGTGCCTGGCTGTCGCTCGTCCGCTCTCTCAGGAAGATCCTGTGCTGGGCCTGTGGCGTGGGGGCAGGGCCGGCCTCGGTTGGGGGACAGGGCGGGGCTGAGGCACTCCAGGGGGTTTGCACAGCCGGTAGGATGGGCGCCTGGGGCCCCGGCTGGGCTGCCCCTAAGCCCGCAGGAGACTCCGGGGACCGCGGCCCCGGGCCGACGCCCCGCTCTTCCGGAGCCACGTGACCCTGAGCAGCGAACGGGATGGTGGGGGGCGGGGGGTGGGGGGGCACCGAGACGTCCTCCCCGCTCAAGCCACACCCCTCCCCAACCCCCGCCAGAGCTCCCGCAGCCTCGCCAGGCCGCTCGGGGTCTGGGAAGCGCCCCGGGCAGTGCCAGGCGCGTGCTGGCTGGGGGTGGCGTCGGCTGGTCTCCCAGCTGCAGGGCCTGTCCCGGTTTTTCCCATCAGTTTCAACAGTGACGGTCACCCCACATTGTGAGTCGTCTAGATTTCTCACTGACACCCCTGTTAGGGAGTGGCTTTTTAGAGAGATAGGGAAGGTCACTTGGGGGATGTTAGTCATGAGAGAAAATAAGGGCTCAGGTGGGATTGCAGATGTCATCCAGGTGGTAAATAGAGAGAGTTGTTGCTGATACCAAGACATGAAGTTTTTTTTCCCCCTTTCCCCAAAAGGCCATATTACGACCACATGGGGGCGCTGAGTAACAGCCCATAGCTCGGCTGGAAGGGTGGGCCTTTGATAGTGATACCCTGGGATGGGTTGGACATACCCCCAGCCTTTGTCATTAATGCAGATGCAGCCCGGGCTGCTTAGGTTCAGTTGAGAAGCAGTGTGGTTTGCAAGTGAACATGCCTCGTTTAGGGAGAGATCAATAGCCATACATGGAGATATGATTAGAAAGAGGAAGAACATCATATGATGCATTTTACTTATCTGAGGCAGGATTGATGGGGTTCTGCTTGAACAAGAGCCTGAGATCTTCAACAGGTTCACAGGAATAGCTGTCCTCTGGCTTTGGAGTCTCAGTTTCTGTCTCCCCCTCCTGTAGGCCATAGGGTTTTATTCTAGAATTGTGGACCCAGGCAGATAGACCCTTCACATTTACAGCAGTTGAAGTCACTAGAACAACCTGATATGGCCCTGTCCATTTCTCGGACAGCTGGTTTGGTCTCCCTTTTTCTTGCCAGGTCTTTACTGATACTTGATCCCCTGGCTTTACCTGGGGATTTTTCAAGTCTTCCTGTGGTTTGTTCTCCATACCGTTGGAGTTCTTGCTGAAACCTTCCCAGGTCAATTATATGTTTTAAGAGTGTATTGGCATCCTCGTCAAGAAACAAATCCGACGTTAAGAATGGTCGTCCATACATCATTTCATAAGGACTTAACAATAGTGGCCGTTTGGGGGATGTCCGTATCCTCATGAGGGCTAAGGGCAGCATATGTGTCCACTTATTATGTGTTTCTGACAAAGCTTAGCCAGAGCCCTTTTAAGAGTCTGGTTGGCTCTCTCTACGTTTCCTGAAGCTTGAGGCCTCCAGGATGAGCGGAGCTGGTATTTTAAGCCTAAGCATGCGGCTAGGTTCTGGGGTATCGTGGCTGTAAGTGAGGGCCCGTTGTCACTCTGAAGTGACCGAGGCAGCCCAAACCTAGGCACTATCTCCTTCAGCAGAGCTTTACAGACTTCTGTAGCTCTCTCAGTCTCAGTAGGGAACGCTTCGATCCATCATGTGAATGTGTCAATAAAGACAAGCAAGTAAGAAAATCCTTGGGTCTTGGGCATGGCTGTAAATTCTAAATGCGGAGCGGCATTGCCAGTCCGCTCCTGGGTATGATCCCCGATGTTGGACAGGTGTAATTAGAGGAGGTCTGGTTTTTGGGTTATTTTTTTAGACAGGTGTCACAATTTTGTGTGACATGTTTAACAACCTTAGCTAACTGGGGATGGGAGAGAATAGGCTTAAGCAAGATTTCTAGATTATCTTTTCCAAAATGGGCGCTCTTATGTAAGGAGTTAGTAATGTTTTAAACCTGAGAATCATGGAGTATTATTTGGGCCTGATCAGGCTGAAACCACCCATGTGACCAATCTCCCAATCCCGCTCAGCATATCGGGAATGTCCCCCTGGGGTAAAATCTGGAGTCAGGGTTTCCTTGGGGAAAAGGGGGCAGATAGCAGTGGCAGAGGTAGGTTCCCCGGCAGCTCGTCCTGCCTCTTGATCAGCTTTCCTATTTCCCTGAGCCTCTTTTTCTTGCCCCGTTTGGTGACTCTTGCAGTGGATGACAGCTAATTTTGCAGGAAGTTTGACTGCCTCCAGGAGCCTGAGAATGAGCTCTTTGTGTTTAATAGCAGAGCTTCGGGCACTGAGCATCCCTCTTTCTTTCCAAATTGCTGCATGGGCATGCAGAATGAGGAAAGCATACTTAGAGTCGATACACACATTAATCCTCTTTCCTTCTCCTAACTCCAAAGCTCTTGTCAGGGCAAAAAGTTCAGCTTTCTGGGCTGAGGTGTCTGGGGGAAGAGACCCACTTTCCTTAGTTTCTTCCAGGCTCACTACAGCATATCCTGCTTTCCTCTCTCCCTTTTCTACAAAACTGCTGCCATCTGTGTGCCAGTTTTCCTCTGGGTCAGATAAAGGTGTCTCTGATAGGTCCCGGCGAGAAGAGTATAACTCGTCTGTGATTTGTATGCATTGGTGATCCAGAGGGGAGGTAGGGGGATCTGGCAGTAAGGTTGCTGGATTTAAAGTCTGGCAGACCCTCAACTTTATTTCTGGAGTGTCAAGGAGGAGGGCTTGGTATTGGGTGATCCTTCCCCCTGTCATCCACCTGTCCCCTTTCGTTTCCAAGAGTGCTTGCACCCGGTGAGGCATATACACTGTGGTGGGCTGACCCAGGGTCAGCTTAGATGCCTCCTTAACCATAAGAGCGGTGGCTTCTACTGCCCGGAGGCAAGTGGGCCACCCTCTGGCCACCTCATCTAGTTATTTTGAGAGATAAGCCACAGGTTGTAATACGGGCCCCATCATCTGCTCTAACACCCCAAGAGCAGTTCCTGTCCTTCCAGAAACTTAGAGTATAAAAGGCTTCTCCAGGTTGGGGAGGCCTAAAGCTGGGGCTGTAGTGATGGACTCTTTTAGGGCATTAAAGGCCACCTTGCAGGTCTCATGCCAGTCGAGTGGCTCTTCCTCTTTCCCCCTTAAATTTTCATATAGGGGTCTGGCCAGATTGCCATAATTAGGAACCCAGATCCTGCAAAACCCGGTCCTTCCTAAAAATCCCCAAAGCTGTTGTTTTGTTTGGGGGTACGGGGTATTTAAGATGAGGGATCTCCCCTCGGGGTCAGGCATTCTTTTTCTCTCCGTAATTATAAATCCAAGGTATTTTACTTGGCTTAAGCTAATCTGAGCCTACTTGGGGGATACTCGATAACCCATTTCATACAGGAAAGTTAGCGTTTTAAATAGTGTCCGTTTGAGAGCTGGTAAAACCTGGTCTAGCTATGAGCAAGTCATCCACATACTGTATTAGACTACTGTTTGTTAAAGTTAATTCCCTTAGTTCTCTTCCCAAGGAAGTCCCGAAGATATGAGGGCTGTCCCTAAACCCTTGGGGTAGTCGAGTCCAGTCGAGAGTTGTATGGTCTCTCTTGTTTCCAAGTCCCGCCACTCAAAAGCAAAGAGTTTTGGGATTCAGGATGGAGAGGAATGCAAAAGAAAGCACCTTGAAGGTCCAAGACTGAGAAGTACTTGGCATTTCCTGGGACTTGGGATAGGAGGGTATATGTGTTTGGGACTATGCGGTGGATGGGAACCACAGCTTCATTAAGAGCTCTTAGATCCTGGACGAATCGGTAAGATCCATCTGGTTTTTGAACGGGCAAGATTGGGGTGTTGCAGGGGGACTCATAGCTGATTCGAGTTCCAGTATCTCGGTATTTGTTAACTAATGGTTTAAGACACTCAAGAGCTTCTGGTTTTAAGGGATATTGTCTTTTCCAGGGCTAGGGAGCATTTGGTCTCAGAGAAATCTTTACTGGTGGAACATTTATGGCTAAACCAGTGCTGGAGTCATCCCACACCTGGGGATTGACCTCATCTAGACAAGGGACAGACTCCTCCTTTTCTACCTCTGACTGTAAATATTCAGACATAGGCAAAGAAAATTATCGACTTCTACCTTTGTGTCCCCAAGTCACTCTGGTTTGGAGGCGAAAGTATTATTCTCAAAATGGAAAATTTGGAAGCTGCAAACATGAAAAATTTAAAGAGTCACGCAGAGGCTAGTCACTCTAAGCTAACCCCTAAGACATTTATTGACTGATTTCTAGCTTCTCTTCTTTAACCTTTTTTATCTACAGTAATCCTGTGTGTTCCTTTTAGTTAGGGATTCATTTTTAGACTATCCTGACTCTTCCACTACGTTCCAGTTTTGGGTCTGATACACTTAGAGATGTGCCAAGTGCTTCCTGAATACTATAGAACATATTTTATATTTAAAATACTTCCATGCTTATGTAGTGAGTCAATGATTTTAAGTTTATTTGTTACACATTTCAATGTAAAAGTCAATGTGTGAACTAACATATTCACGACTTGGAAAAGTTGGCTTTTTTTTGCTGTGTGTTTGAACTCCTCACCCGACCAAAGGTCATGGAGAGGTCTATTGTTTTTCTAAAATGGTATAGTATTGTTTATTTTCTGGTAATTGAATTAGGGTGTGAGTTGCAAAGCCTGTGTTTCTGTTCATTTCATTCCATATGTTCGGGTTTCTTTCTCTCTCCTGAGTCAGACAGTAATTTCCCATTGGTTGTCCAGTTACCAAGGTTGGTGTCCATGCATCCGTGCTGGTCTCTCCATACATGTCCGGGTATCCTGTGAAACACTAAGCTTAATTTATTTGGAAATGACCTAGCTGTTCAATACACTGTCATCACTCAGTTGAGCAGAGGGAGAGAAATTCAAGTGACAAAACACCAGAGAAGCTAGTGTCAGAGCGACCCGGCGTGGCATGCATGCAGGGGGTTGGGGGGAGGGGGGCGGGGCGTGGAACGCGGAGATCTCAGGTGTCCTCCCACCCTGGGCCTCTCCAGGCCCGCCGCAGCTCAGTGGCCTCCCCCTGCCCCCATCGCTTTGGCTGCTCAGGTCCGGGTGGTCTCTGCAGCTGCCCGGCATCCTGCCTGAGGCCACCCTGCCCACACGCTGTCTTCCAGCCTCTCTCTGAACCCTCGACTCTTTCTGCCTCTGTCTCACCTGGCGTGGGTGCGTGCGAGTGCCTGTCCGTGTGCCTGGCTGTCGCTCGTCCGCTCTCTCAGGAAGGTCCTGTGCTGGGCCCGTGGCGTGGGGGCAGGGCGGGCCTCGGTTTGGGGAAAGGGCGGGGCTGAGGCACTCCATGGGGTTTGCACAGCTGGCAGGATGGGCGCCTGGGGCCCCGGCTGGGCTGCCCCTAAGCCCGCAGGAGGCTCTGCGGACCGTGGCCCCGGGCCGAGGCCCCGATCTTCCGGAGACACGTGACCCTGAGCAGTGAACGGGATGGTGGGGGCGGGGGGTGGAGGGGCACCGAGAAGTCCTCCCCGCTCAAGCCACCCCCCTCCCCAACCCCCGCCAGAGCTCCCGTAGCCTCGCCAGGCCGCACGGGGTCCGGGAAACGCCCCGGGCCGGGCCAGGCGCGTGCTGGCCGGGGGTGGCGTCGCCTGGTCTCCCAGCTGCAGGGCCTGTCCCGGTTTTTCCCATCAGTTTCAACAGTGACGGTCACCCCACATTGTGAGTCTTCTAGATTTCTCACTGACACCCCTGTTAGGGAGTGGCTTTTTAGAGAGATAGGGAAGGTCACTTGGGGGATGTTAGTCATGAGAGAAAATATGGGCTCAGGTGGGATTGCAGATGTCATCCAGGGGGTAAATAGAGACAGTTGTTGCTGGTACCAAGACATGAAGTTTTTTTTTCCCCTTTCCCCAAAAGGCCATATTACGACCACATGGGGGCACTGAGTAACAGCCCATAGCTCGGCTGGAAGGGTGGGCCTTTGATAGTGATACCCTGGGATTGGTTGGACATACCCCCAACCTTTGTCATTAATGCAGATGCAGCCCAGGCTACTTAGGTTCAGATGAGAAGCAGTGTGGTTTGCAAGTGAACATGCCTCGTTTAGGGAGAGATCAATAGCCATACAGGGAGATATGATTAGAAAGAGGAAGAACATCATATGATGCATTTTACTTATCTGAGGCAGGATTGATGGGCTTCTGCTTGAACAAGAGCCTGAGATCTTCAACAGGTTCACAGGAATAGCTGTCCTCTGGCTTTGGAGTCTCAGTTTCTGTCTCCCCCTCCTGTAGGCCATAGGGTTTTATTCTAGAATTGTGGACCCAGGCAGATAGACCCTTCACTTTTACAGCAGTTGAAGTCACTAGAACAACCTGATATGGCCCTGTCCATTTCTCGGACAGCTGGTTTGGACTCCCTTTTTCTTGCCAGGTCTTTACTGATACTTGATCCCCTGGCTTTACCTGGGGATTTTTCAAGTCTTCCTGTGGTTTGTTCTCCATACCGTTGGAGTTCTTGCGGAAACCTTCCGGGTCAATTATATGTTTTAAGAGTGTATTGGCATCCTCGTCAAGAAACAAATCAGAAGTTAAGATTGGTCGTCCATATATCATTTCATAAGGTCTTAACAATAGTGGCCGTTTGGGGGATGTCCGTAGCCTCATGAGGGCTATGGGCAGCATATGTGTCCACATATTATGTGTTCCTGACATAGCTTAGCCAGAGCCCTTTTAAGAGTCTGGTTAGCTCTCTCTACCTTTCCTGAAGCTTGAGGCCTCCAGGATGAGCGTAGCCGGTATTTTCTGCCTAAGCATGCGGCTAGGTTCTGGGGTATCGTGGCTGTAAGTGAGGGCCCGTTGTCACTCTGAAGTGACCGAGGCAGCCCAAACCTAGGCACTATCTCCTTCAGCAGAGCTTTACAGACTTCTGTAGCTCTCTCAGTCTCAGTAGGGAACGCTTCGATCCATCCTGTGAATGTGTCAATAAAGACAAGCAAGTAAGAAAACCCTTGGGTCTTGGGCATGGCTGTAAATTCTAAATGCGGAGCGGCATTGCCAGTCCGCTCCTGGGTATGATCCCCGATGTTGGACAGGTGTAATTAGAGGAGGTCTGGTTTTTGGGTTATTTTTTTAGACAGGTGTCACAATTTTGTGTGACATGTTTAACAACCTTAGCTAACTGGGGATGGGAGAGAATAGGCTTAAGCAAGATTTCTAGATTATCTTTTCCAAAATGGGCGCTCTTATGTAAGGAGTTAGTAATGTTTTAAACCTGAGAATCATGGAGTATTATTTGGGCCTGATCAGGCTGAAACCACCCATGTGACCAATCTCCCAACCCTGCTCAGCATATCGGGAATGTCCCCCTGGGGTAAAATCTGGAGTCAGGGTTTCCTTGGGGAAAAGGGGGCAGATAGCAGTGGCAGAGGTAGGTTCCCCGGCAGCTCGTCCTGCCTCTTGATCAGCTTTCCTATTTCCCTGAGCCTCTTTTTCTTGCCCCTTTTGGTGACTCTTGCAGTGGATGACAGCTAATTTTGCAGGAAGTTTGACTGCCTCCAGGAGCCTGAGAATGAGCTCTTTGTGTTTAATAGCAGAGCTTCGGGCACTGAGCATCCCTCTTTCTTTCCAAATTGCTGCACGGGCATGCAGAATGAGGAAAGCATACTTAGAGTCGATACACACATTAATCCTCTTTCCTTCTCCTAACTCCAAAGCTCTTGTCAGGGCAAAAAGTTCAGCTTTCTGGGCTGAGGTGTCTGGGGGAAGAGACCCACTTTCCTTAGTTTCTTCCAGGCTCACTACAGCATATCCTGCTTTCCTCTCTCCCTTTTCTACAAAACTGCTGCCATCTGTGTGCCAGTTTTCCTCTGGGTCAGATAAAGGTGTCTCTGATAGGTCCCGGCGAGAAGAGTATAACTCGTCTGTGATTTGTATGCATTGGTGATCCAGAGGGGAGGTAGGGGGATCTGGCAGTAAGGTTGCTGGATTTAAAGTCTGGCAGACCCTCAACTTTATTTCTTGAGTGTCAAGGAGGAGGGCTTGGTATTGGGTGATCCTTCCCCCTGTCATCCACCTGTCCCCTTTCGTTTCCAAGAGTGCTTGCACACGGTGAGGCGTATACACTGTGGTGGGCTGACCCAGGGTCAGCTTAGATGCCTCCTTAACCATAAGAGCGGTGGCTGCTACTGCCCGGAGGCAAGTGGGCCACCCTCTGGCCACCTCATCTAGTTATTTTGAGAGATAAGCCACAGGTTGTAATACGGGCCCCATCATCTGCTCTAACACCCCAAGAGCAGTTCCTGTCCTTCCAGAAACATAGAGTCTAAAAGGCTTCTCCAGGTTGGGGAGGCCTAAAGCTGGGGCTGTAGTGATGGACTCTTTTAGGGCATTAAAGGCCACCTTGCAGGTCTCATGCCAGTCGAGTGGCTCTTCCTCTTTCCCTCTTAAATTTTCATATAGGGGTCTGGCCAGATTGCCATAATTAGGAACCCAGATCCTGCAAAACCCGGTCCTTCCTAAAAATCCCCTAAGCTGTTGTTTTGTTTGGGGGTACGGGGTATTTAAGATGAGGGATCTCCCCTCGGGGTCAGGCATTCTTTTTCTCTCCGTAATTATAAATCCAAGGTATTTTACTTGGGTTAAGCTAATCTGAGCCTACTTGGGGGATACTCGATAACCCTTTTCATACAGGAAAGTTAGCGTTTTAAATAGTGTCCATTTGAGAGCTGGTAAAATCTGGCCTAGCTATGAGCAAGTCATCCACATACTGTATTAGACTACTGTTTGTTAAAGTTAATTCCCTTAGTTCTCTCCCCGAGGAAGTCCCGAAGATATGAGGGCTGTCCCTAAACCCTTGGGGTAGTCGAGTCCAGTCGAGAGTTGTATGGTCTCTCTTGTTTCCAAGTCCCGCCACTCAAAAGCAAAGAGTTTTTGGGATTCAGGATGGAGAGGAATGCAAAAGAAAGCACCTTGAAGGTCCAAGACTGAGAAGTACTTGGCATTTCCTGGGACTTGGGATAGGAGGGTATATGGGTTTGGGACTATGGGGTGGATGGGAACCTCAGCTTCATTAAGAGCTCTTAGATCCTGGACGAATCGGTAAGATCCATCTGGTTTTTGAACGGGCAAGATTGGGGTGTTGCAGGGGGACTCACAGCTGATTCGAGTTCCAGTATCTCGGTATTTGTTAACTAATGGTCTAAGACCCTCAAGAGCTACTGGTTTTAAGGGATATTGTCTTTTCCAGTGCTAGGGAGCATTTGGTCTCAGAGAAATCTTTACTGGTGGAACACTTATGGCTAAACCAGGGCTGGAGACATCCCACACCTGGGGATTGACATCATCTAGACAAGGGACAGACTCCTCCTTTTCTACCTCTGACTGTAAATATTCAGACAGAGGCAAAGAAAATTATCGACTTCTACCTTTGTGTCCCCAAGTCACTCTGGTTTGGAGGCGAAAGTATTATTCTCAAAATGGAAAATTTGGAAGCTGCAAACATGAAAAATTTAAAGAGTCACGCAGAGGCTAGTCACTCTAAGCTAACCCCTAAGACATTTATTGACTGATTTCTAGCTTCTCTTCTTTAACCTTTTTTATCTACAGTAATCCTGTGTGTTCCTTTTAGTTAGGGATTCATTTTTAGACTATCCTGACTCTTCCACTACGTTCCAGTTTTGGGTCTGATACACTTAGAGATGTGCCAAGTGCTTCCTGAATACAATAGAATATATTTTATATTTAAAATACTTCCATGCTTATGTAGTGAGTCAATGATTTTAAGTTTATTTGTTACACATTTCAATGTAAAAGTCAATGTGTGAACTAATATATTCACGACGTGGAAAAGTTGGCTATTTTTGCTGTGTGTTTGAACTCCTCACCCGACCAAAGGTCATGGAGAGGTCTATTGTTTTTCTAAAATGGTTATATTGTTGTTTATTTTCTGGTAATAGAATTAGGGTGTGAGTTGCAAAGCCTGTGTTTCTGTTCATTTCATTCCATCTGTTCGGGGTTTTTTCTCTCTCCTGAGTCAGACAGTAATTTCCCATTGGTTGTCCAGTTACCAAGGTTGGTGTCCATGCATCCGTGCTGGTCTCTCCATACATGTCCGGGTGTCCTGTGAAACACTAAGCTTAATTTATTTGGAAATGACCTAGCTGTTCAGTACACTGTCATCACTCAGTTGAGCAGAGGGAGAGAAATTCAAGTGACAAAACTCCAGAGAAGCTAGTGTCAGAGCGCCCCGGCGTGGCATGCGTGCAGGGGGTTGGGGGGAGGGGGGCGGGGCGCGGAGCGCGGAGATCTCAGGTGTCCTCCCACCCTGGGCCTCTCCAGGCCCGCCGCTGCTCAGTGGCCTCCCCCCGCCCCCATCGCTTTGGCTGCTCAGGGCCGGGTGGTCTCTGCAGCTGCCCGGCATCCTGCCCGAGGCCCCCCCTGCCCACACGCTGTCTTCCAGTCTCTCTCTGAACCCTCGACTCTTTCTGCCTCTGTCTCACCTTGCGTGGGTGCGTGCGAGTGCCTGTCCGTGTGCATGGCTGTCTCTCGTCCGCTCTCTCAGGAAGGTCCTCTGCTGGGCCCGGGGCGTTGGACAGGGCGGGCCTCGGTTTGGGGACAGGGCGGGGCTGAGGCACTCCAGGGGGTTTGCACAGCCGGCAGGATGGGCGCCTGGGGCCCCGGCTGGCCTGCCCCTATGCCCGCAGGAGGCTCCGGGGACCGAGGCCCCGGGCCGACGCCCCACTCGTCTGGAGCCACGTGACCCTGAGCAGCGAAGGGGATGGTGGGGGGCGGGGGTTGGGGGGGCAACGAGACGTCCTTCCCGCTCAAGCCACCCCCCTCCCCAACCCCCGCCAGAGCTCCCGCAGCCTCGCCAGGCCGCTCGGGGTCCGGGAAGCGCCCCGGGCCGGGCCAGGCGCGTGCTGGCCGGGGGTGGCGTCGGCTGGTCACCCAGCTGCAGGGCCTGTCCCGGTTTTTCCCATAAGTTTTTCAACAGTGACGTTCACCCCACATTGTGAGTCGTCTAGATTTCTCACTGACACCCCTGTTAGGGAGTGGCTTTTTAGAGAGATAGGGAAGGTCACTTGGGGGATGTTAGTCATGAGAGAAAATAAGGGCTCAGGTGGGATTGCAGATGTCATCCAGGGGGTAAATAGAGACAGTTGTTGCTGGTACCAAGACATGAATTTTTTTTTCCCCCTTTCCCCAAAAGGCCATATTACGACCACATGGGGGCGCTGAGTAACAGCCCATAGCTCGGCTGGAAGGGTGGGCCTTTGATAGTGATACCCTGGGATGGGTTGGACATACCCCCAACCTTTGTCATTAATGCAGATGCAGCCCGGGCTGCTTAGGTTCAGTTGAGAAGCAGTGTGGTTTGCAAGTGAATATGCCTCGTTTACGGAGAGATTAATAGCCATACAGGGAGATATGATTAGAAAGAGGAAGAACATCATATGATGCATTTTACATATCTGAGGCAGGATTGATGGGGTTCTGCTTGAACAAGAGCCTGAGATCTTCAACAGGTTCACAGGAATAGCTGTCCTCTGGATTTGGAGTCTCAGTCTCTGTCTCCCCCTCCTGTAGGCCATAGGGTTTTATTCTAGAATTGTGGACCCAGGCAGATAGACCCTTCATTTTACAGCAGTTGAAGTCACTAGAACAACTTGATATGGCCCTGTCCATTTCTCGGACAGCTGGTTTGGACTCCCTTTTTCTTGCCAGGTCTTTACTGATACTTGATCCCCTGGCTTTACCTGGGGATTTTTCAACTCTTCCTGTGGTTTGTTCTCCATACCGTTGGAGTTCTTGCTGAAACATTCCCAGGTCAGTTATATGTTTTAAGAGTGTATTGGCATCCTCGTCAAGAAACAAATCAGAAGTTAAGAATGGTCGTCCATACATCATTTCATAAGGACTTAACAATAGTGGCCGTTTGGGGGATGTCCGTAGCCTCATGACGGCTATGGGCAGCATATGTGTCCACTTATTATGTGTTTCTGACATAGCTTAGCCAGAGCCCTTTTAAGAGTCTGGTTGGCTCTCTCTACGTTTCCTGAAGCTTGAGGCCTCCAGGATGAGCAGAGCTGGTATTTTATGCCTAAGCATGTGGCTAGGTTCTGGGGTATCGTGGCTGTAAGTGAGGGCCCGTTGTCACTCTGAAGTGACCGAGGCAGCCCAAACCTAGCCACTATCTCCTTCAGCAGAGATTTACAGACTTCTGTAGCTCTCTCTGTCTCAGTAGGGAACGCTTCGATCCATCCTGTGAATGTGTCAATAAAGACTAGCAAGTAAGAAAACCTTTGGGTCTTGGGCATGTCTGTAAATTCTACTTGCCAGTCCACTCCTGGGTATGATCCCCGATGATGGACAGGTGTAATTAGAGGAGGTCTGGTTTTTGGGTTATTTTTTGACAGGTGTCACACTTTTGTGTGACATGTTTAACAACCTTAGCTAACTGGGGATGGGAGAGAATAGGCTTAAGCAAGATTTCTAGATTATCTTTTCCAAAATGGGCGCTCTTATGTAAGGAGTTAGTAATGTTTTAAACCTGAGAATCAGGGAGTATTATTTGGGCCTGATCAGGCTGAAACCACCCATGTGACCCAATCTCCCAGCCCCGCTCAGCATATCGGGAATGTCCCCCTGGGGTAAAATCTGGAGTCAGGGTTTCCTTGGGGAAAAGGGGGCAGATAGCAGTGGCAGAGGTAGCTTCCCCGGCAGCTCGTCCTGCCTCTTGATCAGCTTTCCTATTTCCCTGAGCCTCTTTTTCTTGCCCCTTTTGGTGACTCTTGCAGTGGATGACAGCTAATTTTGCAGGAAGTTTGACTGCCTCCAGGAGCCTGAGAATGAGCTCTTTGTGTTTAATAGCAGAGCTTCGGACACTGAGCATCCATCTTTCTTTCCAAATTGCTGCACGGGCATGCAGAATGAGGAAAGCATACTTAGAGTCGATACACACATTAATCCTCTTTCCTTCTCCTAACTCCAAAGCTCTTGTCAGGGCAAAAAATTCAGCTTTCTGGGCTGAGGTGTCTGCGGGAAGAGACCCACTTTCCTTAGTTTCTTCCAGGCTCACTACAGCATATCCTGCTTTCCTCTCTCCCTTTTCTGCAAAACTGCTGCCATCTGTGTGCCAGTTTTCCTCTGGGTCAGATAAAGGTGTCTCTGATAGGTCCCGGCGAGAAGAGTATAACTCGTCTGTGATTTGTATGCATTGGTGATCCAGAGGGGAGGTAGGGGGATCTGGCAGTAAGGTTGCTGGATTTAAAGTCTGGCAGACCCTCAACTTTATTTCTGGAATGTCAAGGAAGAGGTTTGGTATTGGGTGATCCTTCCCCCTGTCATCCACCTGTCCCCTTTCTTTTCCAAGAGTGCTTGCATCCGGTGAGGCGTATACACTGTGGTGGGCTGACCCAGGGTCAGCTTAGATGCCTCCTTAACCATAAGAGCGATGACTGCTACTGCCCGGAGGCAAGTGGGCCACCCTCTGGCCACCTCATCTAGTTATTTTGAGAGATAAGCCACAGGTTGTAATACGGGCCCCATCATCTGCTCTAACAACCCAAGAGCAGTTCCTGTCCTTCCAGAAACATAGAGTCTAAAAGGTTTCTCCAGGTTGGGGAGGCCTAAAGCTGGGGCTGTAGTGATGGACTCTTTTAGGGCATTAAAGTCCACCTTGCAGGTCTCATGCCAGTCGAGTGGCTCTTCCTCTTTCCCCCTTAAATTTTCATATAGGGGTCTGGCCAGATTGCCATAATTAGGAATCCAGATCCTGCAAAACCCGGTCCTTCCTAAAAATCCCCTAAGCTGTTGTTTTGTTTGGGGGTACGGGGTATTTAAGATGAGGGATCTCGCCTCGGGGTAGGCATTCTTTTTCTCTCCGTCATTATAAATCCAAGGTATTTTACTTGGGTTAAGCTAAAATGAGCCTACTTGGGGGATACTCGATAACCCTTTTCATACAGGAAAGTGAGCGTTTTAAATAGTGTCCATTTGAGAGCTGGTAAAATCTGGCCTAGCTATGAGCAAGTCGTACACATACTGTATTAGACTACTGTTTGTTAAAGTTAATTCCCTTATTTCTCTCGCCGAGGAAGTCCCGAAGATAGGAGGGCTGTCCCTAAACCCTTGGGGTAGTCGAGTCCAGTCGAGAGTTGTATGGTCTCTCTTGTTTCCAAGTCCCGCCACTCAAAAGCAAAGAGTTTTTGGGATTCAGGATGGAGAGGAATGCAAAAGAAATCACCTTGAAGGTCCAAGACTGAGAAGTACTTGGCATTTCCTGGGACTTGGGATAGGAGGGTATATGGGTTTGGGACTATGGGGTGGATGGGAACCACAGCTTCATTAACAGCTCTTAGATCCTGGACGAATCGGTAAGATCCATCTGGTTTTTGAACGGGCAAGATTGGGGTGTTGCAGGGGGACTCACAGCTGCTTCGAGTTCCAGTATCTCGGTATTTGTTAACTAATGGTTTAAGACCCTCAAGAGCTACTGGTTTTAAGGGATATTGTCTTTTCCAGGGCTAGGGAGCATTTTGTCTCAGAGAAATCTTTACTGGTGTAACATTTATGGCTAAACCAGGGCTGGAGTCATCCCACACCTGGGGATTGACCTCATCTAGACAAGGGACAGACTCCTCCTTTTCTACCTCTGACTGTAAATGTTCAGACATAGGCAAAGAAAATTATCGACTTCTACCTTTGTGTCCCCAAGTCACTCTGGTTTGGAGGCGAAAGTATTATTCTCAAAATGGAAAATTTGGAAGCTGCAAACATGAAAAATTTAAAGAGTCACGCAGAGGCTAGTCACTCTAAGCTAACCCCTAAGGCATTTATTGACTGATTTCTAGCTTCTCTTCTTTAACCTTTTTTATCTACAGTAATCCTGTGTGTTCCTTTTAGTTAGGGATTCATTTTTAGACTATCCTGACTCTTCGACTACGTTCCAGTTTTGGGTCTGATACACTTAGAGATGTGCCAAGTGCTTCCTGAATACTATAGAACATATTTTATATTTAAAATACTTCCATGCTTATGTAGTGAGTCAATGATTTTAAGTTTATTTGTTACACATTTCAATGTAAAAGTCAATGTGTGAACTAACATATTCACGACTTGGAAAAGTTGGCTATTTTTTGCTGTGTGTTTGAACTCCTCACCCGACCAAAGGTCATGGAGAGGTCTATTGTTTTTGTATAATGGTTATAGTGTTGTTTATTTTCTGGTAATTGAATTAGGGTGTGAATTGCAAAGCCTGTGTTTCTTTTCATTTCATTCCATCTGTTCGGGTTTCTTTCTCTCTCCTGAGTCAGACAGTAATTTCCCATTGGTTGTCCAGTTACCAAGGTTGGTGTACATGCATCCGTGCTGGTCTCTGCAAACATGTCCGGGTGTCCTGTGAAACACTAAGCTTAATTTATTTGGAAATGACCTAGCTGTTCAATACACTGTCATCACTCAGTTGAGCAGAGGGAGAGAAATTCAAGTGACAAAACTCCAGAGAAGCTAGTGTCAGAGCGCCCCGGCGTGGCATGCGTGCAGGGGGTTGGGGGGAGGGGGGCGGGGCGCGGAGCGAGGAGATCTCAGGTGTCCTCCCACCCTGGGCCTCTCCAGGCCCGCCGCTGCTCAGTGGCCTCCCCCCGCCCCCATCGCTTTGGCTGCTCAGGGCCGGGTGGTCTCTGCAGCTGCCCGGCAACTTGCCCGAGACCCCCCCTGCCCACACGCTGTCTTCCAGTCTCTTTGTGAACCCTCGACTCTTTCTGCCTCTATCTCACCTTGCGTGGGTGCGTGCGAGTGCCTGTCCGTGTGCCTGGCTGTCGCTCGTCCGCTCTCTCAGGAAGGTCCTGTGCTGGGCCCGTGGCGTGGGGGCAGGGCGGGCCTCGGTTTGGGGACAGGGCGGGGCTGAGGCACTCCAGGGTGTTTGCACAGCCGGCAGGATGGGCGCCTGGGGCCCGGGCTGGACTGCCCCTAAGCCTGCAGGAGGCTCTGTGGACCGCGGCCCCGGGCCGACGCCCCGCTCGTCCGGAGCCACCTGACCCTGTGCAGCAAACGGGATGGTGGGGGGCGGGGTGTGGGGGGGAACCGAGACGTCCTCCCCGCTCAAGCCACCCCCCTCCCCAACCCCCGGCAGAGCTCCCGCAGCCTTGCCAGGCCGCTTGGGGTCCGGGAAGCGCCCCGGGCCGGGCCAGGCGCGTGCTGGCCGGGGGTGACGTCGGCTGGTCTCCCAGCTGCAGGGCCTGTCCCGGTTTTTCCCATCAGTTTCAACAGTGACGGTCACCCCACATTGTGAGTCGTCTAGATTTCTCACTGACAACCCTGTTAGGGAGTGGCTTTTTAGAGAGATAGGGAAGGTCACTTGGGGGATGTTAGTCATGAGAGAAAATAAGGGCTCAGGTGGGATTGCAGATGTCATCCAGGGGGTAAATAGAGACAGTTGTTGCTGGTACCAAGACATGAAGTTTTTTTTCCCCCTTTCCCCAAAAGGCCATATTACGACCACATGGGGGCGCTGAGTAACAGCCCATAGCTCGGCTGGAAGGGTGGGCCTTTGATAGTGATACCCTGGGATGGGTTGGACATACCCCCAACCTTTGTCATTAATGCAGATGCAGCCCGGGCTGCTTAGGTTCAGTTGAGAAGCAGTGTGGTTTGCAAGTGAACATGCCTCGTTTAGGGAGAGATCAATAGCCATACAGGGAGATATGATTAGAAAGAGGAAGAACATCATATGATGCATTTTACTTATCTGAGGCAGGATTGATGGGGTTCTGCTTGATCAAGAGCCTGAGATCTTCAACAGGTTCACAGGAATAGCTGTCCTCTGGCTTTGGAGTCTCAGTTTCTGTCTCCCCCTCCTGTAGGCCATAGGGTTTTATTCTAGAATTGTGGACCCAGGCAGATAGACCCTTCACTTTTACAGCAGTTGAAGTCACTAGAACAACCTGATATGGCCCTGTCCATTTCTCGGACAGCTGGTTTGGACTCCCTTTTTCTTGCCAGGTCTTTACTGATACTTGATCCCCTGGCTTTACCTGGGGATTTTTCAAGTCTTCCTGTGGTTTGTTCTCCATACCGTTGGAGTTCTTGCTGAAACCTTCCCAGGTCAATTATATGTTTTAAGAGTGTATTGGCATCCTCGTCAAGAAACAAATCAGAAGTTAAGATTGGTCGTCCATATATCATTTCATAAGGACTTAACAATAGTGGCCGTTTGGGGGATGTCCGTAGCCTCATGAGGGCTATGGGCAGCATATGTGTCCACTTATTATGTGTTCCTGACATAGCTTAGCCAGAGCCCTTTTAAGAGTCTGGTTGGCTCTCTCTACCTTTCCTGAAGCTTGAGGCCTCCAGGATGAGCGTAGCCGGTATTTTCTGCCTAAGCATGCGGCTAGGTTCTGGGGTATCGTGGCTGTAAGTGAGGGCCCGTTGTCACTCTGAAGTGACCGAGGCAGCCCAAACCTCGGCATTATCTCCTTCAGCAGAGCTTTACAGACTTCTGTAGCTCTCTCAGTCTCAGTAGGGAACGCTTCGATCCATCCTGTGAATGTGTCAATAAAGACTAGCAAGTAAGAAAACCCTTGGGTCTTGGGCATGGCTGTAAATTCTAAATGCGGAGCGGCATTGCCAGTCCGCTCCTGGGTATGATCCCCGATGTTGGACAGGTGTAATTAGAGGAGGTCTGGTTTTTGGGTTATTTTTTTAGACAGGTGTCACAATTGTGTGTGACATGTTTAACAACCTTAGCTAACTGGGGATGGGAGAGAATAGGCTTAAGCAAGATTTCTAGATTATCTTTTCCAAAATGGGCGCTCTTATGTAAGGAGTTAGTAATGTTTTAAACCTGAGAATCAGGGAGTATTATTTGGGCCTGATCAGGCTGAAACCACCCATGTGACCAATCTCCCAACCCCGCTCAGCATATCGGGAATGTCCCCCTGGGGTACAATCTGGAGTCAGGGTTTCCTTGGGGAAAAGGGGGCAGATAGCAGTGGCAGAGGTAGCTTCCCCGGCAGCTCGTCCTGCCTCTTGATCAGCTTTCCTATTTCCCTGAGCCTCTTTTTCTTGGCCCTTTTGGTGACTCTTGCAGTGGATGACAGCTAATTTTGCAGGAAGTTTGACTGCCTCCAGGAGCCTGAGAATGAGCTCTTTGTGTTTAATAGCAGAGCTTCGGGCACTGAGCATCCCTCTTTCTTTCCAAATTGCTGCACGGGCATGCAGAATGAGGAAAGCATACTTAGAGTCGATACACACATTAATCCTCTTTCCTTCTCCTAACTCCAAAGCTCTTGTCAGGGCAAAAAGTTCAGCTTTCTGGGCTGAGGTGTCTGGGGGAAGAGACCCACTTTCCTTAGTTTCTTCCAGGCTCACTACAGCATATCCTGCTTTCCTCTCTCCCTTTTCTACAAAACTGCTGCCATCTGTGTGCCAGTTTTCCTCTGGGTCAGATAAAGGTGTCTCTGATAGGTCCCAGCGAGAAGAGTATAACTCGTCTGTGATTTGTATGCATTGGTGATCCAGAGGGGAGGTAGGGGGATCTGGCAGTAAGGTTGCTGGATTTAAAGTCTGGCCGACCCTCAACTTTATTTCTTGAGTGTCAAGGAGGAGAGCTTGGTATTGGGTGATCCTTCCCCCTGTCATCCACCTGTCCCCTTTCGTTTCCAAGAGTGCTTGCTCCCGGTGAGGCGTATACACTGTGGTGGGCTGACCCAGGGTCAGCTTAGATGCCTCCTTAACCATAAGAGTGGTGGCTGCTACTGCCCGGAGGCAAGTGGGCCACCCTCTGGCCACCTCATCTAGTTATTTTGAGAGATAAGCCACAGGTTGTCATACGGGCCCCATCATCTGCTCTAACACCCCAAGAGCAGTCCCTGTCCTTCCAGAAACATAGAGTCTAAAAGGCTTCTCCAGGTTGGGGAGGCCTAAAGCTGGGGCTGTAGTGATGGACTCTTTTAGGGCATTAAAGGCCACCTTGCAGGTCTCATGCCAGTCGAGTGGCTCTTCCTCTTTCCCTCTTAAATTTTCATATAGGGGTCTGGCCAGATTGCCATAATTAGGAACCCAGATCCTGCAAAACCCGGTCCTTCCTAAAAATCTCCTAAGCTGTTGTTTTGTTTGGGGGTACGGGGTATTTAAGATGAGGGATCTCCCCTCGGGGTCAGGCATTCTTTTTCTCTCCTTAATTATAAACCCAAGGTATTTTACTTGGGTTAAGATAATCTGAGCCTACTTGGGGCATACTCGATAACCCTTTTCATACAGGAAAGTTAGCGTTTTAAATAGTGTCCATTTGAGAGCTGGTAAAATCTGGCCTAGCTATGAGCAAGTCATCCACATACTGTATTAGACTACTGTTTGTTAAAGTTAATTCCCTTAGTTCTCTCCCAACGGAAGTCCCGAAGATATGAGGGCTGTCCCTAAACGCATGGGGTAGTCGAGTCCAGTCGAGAGTTGTATGGTCTCTCTTGTTTCCAAGTCCCGCCACTCAAAAGCAAAGAGTTTTTGGGATTCAGGATGGAGAGGAATGCAAAAGAAAGCACCTTGAAGGTCCAAGACTGAGAAGTACTTGGCATTTCCTGGGACTTGGGATAGGAGGGTATATGGGTTTGGGACTATGGGGTGGATGGGAACCACAGCTTCATTAACAGCTCTTAGATCCTGGACGAATCGGTAAGATCCATCTGGTTTTTGAACGGGCAAGATTGGGGTGTTGCAGGGGGACTCACAGCTGATTCGAGTTCCAGTATCTTGGTATTTGTTAACTAATGGTTTAAGACCCTCAAGAGCTACTGGTTTTAAGGGATATTGTCTTTTCCAGGGCTAGGGAGCATTTGGTCTCAGAGAAATCTTTACTGGTGGAACATTTATGGCTAGACCAGGGCTGGAGACATCCCACACCTGGGGATTGACATCATCTAGACAAGGGACAGACTCCTCCTTTTCTACCTCTGACTGTAAATATTCAGACATAGGCAAAGAAAATTATCGACTTCTACCTTTGTGTCCCCAAGTCACTCTGGTTTGGAGGCGAAGGTATTATTCTCAAAATGGAAAATTTGGAAGCTGCAAACATGAAAAATTTAAAGAGTCACGCAGAGGCTAGTCACTCTAAGCTAACCCCTAAGACATTTATTGACTGATTCCTAGCTTCTCTTCTTTAACCTTTTTTATCTACAGTAATCCTGTGTGTTCCTTTTAGTTAGGGATTCATTTTTAGACTATCCTGACTCTTCCACTTCGTTCCACTTTTGGGTCTGATACACTTAGAGATGTGCCAAGTGCTTCCTGAATACTATAGAACATATTTTATATTTAAAATACTTCCATGCTTATGTAGTGAGTCAATGATTTAAGTTTATTTGTTACACATTTCAATGTAAAATCAATGTGTGAACTAACATATTCACAACTTGGAAAAGTTGGCTTTTTTTGATGTGTGTTTGAACTCCTCACCAAACCAAAGGTCATGGAGAGGTTTTTTGTTTTTCTAAAATGGTTATAGTGTTGTTTATTTTCTGGTAATTGAATTAGGGTGTGAGTTGCAAAGCTTGTGTTTCTGTTCATTTCATTCCATCTGTTCGGGTTTCTTTCTCTCTCCTGAGTCAGACAGTAATTTCCCATTGGTTGTCCAGTTACCAAGGTTGGTGTCCATGCATCCGTGCTGGTCTCTCCATACATGTCCGGGTGTCCTGTGAAACACTAAGCTTAATTTATTTGGAAATGACCTAGCTGTTCAATACACTGTCATCACTCAGTTGAGCAGAGGGAGAGAAATTCAAGTGACAAAACTCCAGAGAAGCTAGTGTCAGAGCGCCCCGGCGTGGCATGCGTGTAGGGGGTTGGGGGGAGGGGGGCGGGGCGCAGAGCGCGGAGATCTCAGGTGTCCTCCCACCCTGGGCCTCTCCAGGCCCGCCGCTGCTCAGTGGCCTCCCCCCGGCCCCATCGCTTTGGCTGCTCAGGGCCGGGTGGTCTCTGCAGCTGCCCGGCATCCTGCCCGAGGCCCCCCCTGCCCACACGCTGTCTTCCAGTCTCTCTCTGAACCCTCGACTCTTTCTGCCTCTGTCTCACCTGGCGTGGATGCGTGCGAGTGCCTGTCCGTGTGCCTGGCTGTGGCTCGTCCGCTCTCTCAGGAAGGTCCTGTGCTGGGCCCGTGGCATGGGGGCAGGGCGGGCCTCAGTTTGGGGACAGGGCGGGGCTGAGGCACTCCAGGGGGTTTGCACAGCCGGCAGGATGGGCGCCTGGGGCCCCGGCTGGGCTGCCCCTAAGCCCGCAGGAGGCTCCGGGGACCGCGGCCCCGGGCCGACGCCCCGCTCGTCCGGAGACACGTGACCCTGAGCAGCGAACGGGATGGTGGGGGGCGAGGGGTGGGGGGGCACCGAGACGTCCTCCCCGCTCAACCCACACCCCTCCCCAACCCCCGCCAGAGCTCCCGCAGCCTCGCCAGGCCGCTCGGGGTCCGGGAAGCGCCCCGGGCCGGGCCAGGCGCGTGCTGGCCGGGGGTGGCGTCGGCTGGTCTCCCAGCTGCAGGGCCTGTCCCGGTTTTTCCCATCAGTTTCAACAGTGACGGTCACCCCACATTGTGAGTCGTCTAGATTTCTCACTGACAACCCTGTTAGGGAGTGGCTTTTTAGAGAGATAGGGAAGGTCACTTGGGGGATGTTAGTCATGAGAGATAATAAGGGCTCAGGTGGGATTGCAGATGTCATCCAGGGGGTAAATAGAGACAGTTGTTGCTGGTACCAAGACATGAAGTTTTTTTTCCCCCTTTCCCCAAAAGGCCATATTACGACCACATGGGGGCGCTGAGTAACAGCCCATAGCTAGGCTGGAAGGGTGGGCCTTTGATAGTGATACCCTGGGATGGGTTGGACATACCCCCAACCTTTGTCATTAATGCAGATGCAGCCCGGGCTGCTTAGGTTCAGTTGAGAAGCAGTGTGGTTTGCAAGTGAACATGCCTCGTTTAGGGAGAGATCAATAGCCATACAGGGAGATATGATTAGAAAGAGGAAGAACATCATATGATGCATTTTACTTATCTGAGGCAGGATTGATGGGGTTCTGCTTGAACAAGAGCCTAAGATCTTCAACAGGTTCACAGGAATAACTGTCCTCTGGCTTTGGAGTCTCAGTTTCTGTCTCCCCCTCCTGTAGGCCATAGGGTTTTATTCTAGAATTGTGGACCCAGGCAGATAGACCCTTCACTTTTACAGCAGTTGAAGTCACTAGAACAACCTGATATGGCCCTGTCCATTTCTCGGACAGCTGGTTTGGACTCCCTTTTTCTTGCCAGGTCTTTACTGATACTTGATCCCCTGGCTTTACCTGGGGATTTTTCAAGTCTTCCTGTGGTTTGTTCTCCATACCGTTGGAGTTCTTGCTGAAACCTTCCCAGGTCAATTATATGTTTTAAGAGTGTATTGGCATCCTCGTCAAGAAACAAATCAGAAGTTAAGATTGGTTGTCCATATATCATTTCATAAGGACTTAACAATAGTGGCCGTTTGGGGGATGTCCGTAGCCTCATGAGGGCTATGGGCAGCATATGTGTCCACTTATTATGTGTTCCTGACATAGCTTAGCCAGAGCCCTTTTAAGAGTCTGGTTGGCTCTCTCTACCTTTCCTGAAGCTTGAGGCCTCCAGGATGAGCGTAGCCGGTATTTTCTGCCTAAGCATGCGGCTTGGTTCTGGGGTATCGTGGCTGTAAGTGAGGGCCCGTTGTCACTCTGAAGTGACCAAGGCAGCCCAAACCTAGGCACTATCTCCTTCAGCAGAGCTTTACAGACTTCTGTAGCTCTCTCAGTCTCAGTAGGGATCGCTTCGATCCATCCTGTGAATGTGTCAATAAAGACAAGCAACTAAGAAAACCCTTGGGTCTTGGGCATGGCTGTAAATTCTAAATGCGGAGCGGCATTGCCAGTCCGCTCCTGGGTATGATCCCCGATGTTGGACAGGTGTAATTAGAGGAGGTCTGGTTTTTGGGTTATTTTTTTAGACAGGTGTCACAATTGTGTGTGACATGTTTAACAACCTTAGCTAACTGGGGATGGGAGAGAATAGGCTTAAGCAAGATTTCTAGATTATCTTTTCCAAAATGGGCGCTCTTATGTAAGGAGTTAGTAATGTTTTAAACCTGAGAATCAGGGAGTATTATTTGGGCCTGATCAGGCTGAAACCACCCATGTGACCCAATCTCCCAGCCCCGCTCAGCATATCGGGAATGTCCCCCTGGGGTAAAATCTGGAGTCAGGGTTTCCTTGGGGAAAAGGGGGCAGATAGCAGTGGCAGAGGTAGTTTCCCCGGCAGCTCGTCCTGCCTATTGATCAGCTTTCCTATTTCCCTGAGCCTCTTTTTCTTGCCCCTTTTGGTGACTCTTGCAGTGGATGACAGCTAATTTGGCAGGAAGTTTGACTGCCTCCAGGAGCCTGAGAATGAGCTCTTTGTGTTTAATAGCAGAGCTTCGGGCACTGAGCATCCCTCTTTCTTTCCAAATTGCTGCACGGGCATGCAGAATGAGGAAAGCATACTTAGAGTCGATACACACATTAATCCTCTTTCCTTCTCCTAACTCCAAAGCTCTTGTCAGGGCAAAAAGTTCAGCTTTCTGGGCTGAGGTGTCTGGGGGAAGAGACCCACTTTCCTTAGTTGCTTCCAGGCTCACTACAGCATATCCTGCTTTCCTCTCTCCCTTTTCTACAAAACTGCTGCCATCTGTGTGCCAGTTTTCCTCTGGGTCAGATAAAGTTGTCTCTGATAGGTCCCGGCGAGAAGAGTATAACTCGTCTGTGATTTGTATGCATTGGTGATCCAGAGGGGAGGTAGGGGGATCTGGCAGTAAGGTTGCTGGATTTAAAGTCTGGCAGACCCTCAACTTTATTTCTTGAGTGTCAAGGAGGAGAGCTTGGTATTGGGTGATCCTTCCCCCTGTCATCCACCTGTCCCCTTTCGTTTCCAAGAGTGCTTGCACCCGGTGAGGCGTATACACTGTGGTGGGCTGACCCAGGGTCAGCTTAGATGCCTCCTTAACCAGAAGAGCGGTGGCTGCTACTGCCCGGAGGCAATTGGGCCACCCTCTGGCCACCTCATCTAGTTATTTTGAGAGAAAAGCCACAGGTTGTAATACGGGCCCCATCATCTGCTCTAACACTCCAAGAGCAGTTCCTGTCCTTCCAGAAACATAGAGTCTAAAAGGCTTCTCCAGGTTGGGGAGGCCTAAATCTGGGGCTGTAGTGATGGACTCTTTTAGGGCATTAAAGGCCACCTTGCAGGTCTCATGCCAGTCGAGTGGCTCTTCCTCTTTCCCCCTTAAATTTTCATATAGGGTTCTGGCCAGATTGCCATAATTAGGAATCCAGATCCTGCAAAACCCGGTCCTTCCTAAAAATCCCCTAAGCAGTTGTTTTGTTTGGGGGTACGGGGTATTTAAGATGAGGGATCTCCCCTCGGGGTCAGGCATTCTTTTTCTCTCCGTAATTATAAATCCAAGGTATTTTACTTGGGTTAAGCTAATCTGAGCCTACTTGGGGGATACTCGATAACCCTTTTCATACAGGAAAGTTAGCGTTTTAAATAGTGTCCATTTGAGAGCTGGTAAAATCTGGCCTAGCTATGAGCAAGTCATCCACATACTGTATTAGACTACTGTTTGTTAAAGTTAATTCCCTTAGTTCTCTCCCCGAGGAAGTCCCGAAGATATGAGGGCTGTCCCTAAACCCTTGGGGTAGTCGAGTCCAGTCGAGAGTTGTATGGTCTCTCTTGTTTCCAAGTCCCGCCACTCAAAAGCAAAGAGATTTTGGGATTCAGGATGGAGAGGAATGCAAAAGAAAGCACCTTGAAGGTCCAAGACTGAGAAGTACTTGGCATTTCCTGGGACTTGGGATAGGAGGGTATATGGGTTTGGGACTATGGGGTGGATGGGAACCACAGCTTCATTAACAGCTCTTAGATCCTGGACGAATCGGTAAGATCCATCTGGCTTTTGAACGGGCAAGATTGGGGTGTTGCAGGGGGACTCACAGCTGATTCGAGTTCCAGTATCTCGGTATTTGTTAACTAATGGTTTAAGACCCTCAAGAGCTACTGGTTTTAAGGGATATTGTCTTTTCCAGTGCTAGGGAGCATTTGGTCTCAGAGAAATCTTTACTGGTGGAACACTTATGGCTAAACCAGGGCTGGAGACATCCCACACCTAGGGATTGACATCATCTAGACAAGGGACAGACTCCTCCTTTTCTACCTCTGACTGTAAATATTCAGACATAGGCAAAGAAAATTATCGACTTCTACCTTTGTGTCCCCAAGTCACTCTGGTTTGGAGGCGAAAGTATTATTCTCAAAATGGAAAATTTGGAAGCTGCAAACATGAAAAATTTAAAGAGTCACGCAGAGGCTAGTCACTCTAAGCTAACCCCTAAGACATTTATTGACTGATTTCTAGCTTCTCTTCTTTAACCTTTTTTATCTACAGTAATCCTGTGTGTTCCTTTTAGTTAGGGATTCATTTTTAGACTATCCTGACTCTTCCACTACGTTCCAGTTTTGGGTCTGATACACTTAGAGATGTGCCAAGTGCTTCCTGAATACTATAGAACATATTTTATATTTAAAATACTTCCATGCTTATGTAGTGAGTCAATGATTTTAAGTTTATTTGTTACACATTTCAATGTAAAAGTCAATGTGTGAACAAATATATTCACGACGTGGAAAAGTTGGCTATTTTTTGCTGTGTGTTTGAACTCCTCACCCGACCAAATGTCATGGAGAGGTCTATTGTTTTTCTAAAATGATTATAGTGTTGTTTATTTTCTGGTAATTGAATTAGGGTGTGAGTTGCAAAGCCTGGGTTTCTGTTCATTTCATTCCATCTGTTCGGGTTTTTTTCTCTCTCCTGAGTCAGACAGTAATTTCCCATTGGTTGTCCAGTTACCAAGGTTGGTGTCCATGCATCCGTGCTGGTCTCTCCATACATGTCCGGGTGTCCTGTGAAACACTAAGCTTAATTTATTTGGAAATGACCTAGCTGTTCAATACACTGTCATCACTCAGTTGAGCAGAGGGAGAGAAATTCAAGTGACAAAACTCCAGAGAAGCTAGTGTCAGAGCGCCCCGGCGTGGCATGCGTGCAGGGGGTTGGGGGGAGGGGGGCGGGGCGCGGAGCGCGGAGATCTCAGGTGTCCTCCCACCCTGGGCCTCTCCAGGCCCGCCGCTGCTCAGTGGCCTCCCCCCGCCCCCATCGCTTTGGCTGCTCAGGGCCGGGTGGTCTCTGCAGCTGCCCGGCATCCTGCCCGAGGCCCCCCCTGCCCACACGCTGTCTTCCAGTCTCTTTGTGAACCCTCGACTCTTTCTGCCTCTGTCTCACCTTGCGTGGGTGCGTGCAAGTGCCTGTCCGTGTGCCTGGCTGTCGCTCGTCCGCTCTCTCAGGAAGGTCCTGTGCTGGGCCCGTGGCGTGGGGGCAGGGCGGGCCTCGGTTTGGGGACAGGGCGGGGCTGAGGCACTCCAGGGGGTTTGCACAGCCGGCAGGATGGGCGCCTGGGGCCCGGGCTGGGCTGCCCCTAAGCCTGCAGGAGGCTCTGTGGACCGCGGCCCCGGGCCGACGCCCCGCTCGTCCGGAGCCACCTGACCCTGTGCAGCGAACGGGATGGTGGGTGGTGGGTGGTGGGGGGGAACCGAGACATCCTCCCCGCTCAAGCCACCCCCCTCCCCAACCCCCGGCAGAGCTCCCGCAGCCTTGCCAGGCCGCTTGGGGTCCGGGAAGCGCCCCGGGCCGGGCCAGGCGCGTGCTGGCCGGGGGTGGCGTCGGCTGGTCTCCCAGCTGCAGGGCCTGTCCCGGTTTTTCCCATCAGTTTCAACAGTGACGGTCACCCCACATTGTGAGTCGTCTAGATTTCTCACTGACACCCCTGTTAGGGAGTGGCTTTTTAGAGAGATAGGGAAGGTCACTTGGGGGATGTTAGTCATGAGAGAAAATAAGGGCTCAGGTGGGATTGCAGATGTCATCCAGGGGGTAAATAGAGACAGTTGTTGCTGGTAACAAGACATGAAGTTTTTTTTCCCCCTTTCCCCAAAAGGCCATATTACGACCACATGGGGGCGCTGAGTAACAGCCCATAGCTCAGCTGGAAGGGTGGGCCTTTGATAGTGATACCCTGGGATGGGTGGGACATACCCCCAACCTTTGTCATTAATGCAGATGCAGCCCGGGCTGCTTAGGTTCAGTTGAGAAGCAGTGTGGTTTGCAAGTGAACATGCCCCGTTTAGGGAGAGATCAATAGCCATACAGGGAGATATGATTAGAAAGAGGAAGAACATCATATGATGCATTTTACTTATCTGAGGCAGGATTGATGGGGTTCTGCTTGAACAAGAGCCTGAGATCTTCAACAGGTTCACAGGAATAGCTGTCCTCTGGCTTTGGAGTCTCAGTTTCTGTCTCCCCCTCCTGTAGGCCATAGGGTTTTATTCTAGAATTGTGTAACCAGGCAGATAGACCCTTCACTTTTACAGCAGTTGAAGTCACTAGAACAACCTGATATGGCCCTGTCCATTTCTCGGACAGCTGGTTTGGACTCCCTTTTTCTTGCCAGGTCTTTACTGATACTTGATCCCCTGGCTTTACCTGGGGATTTTTTCAAGTCTTCCTGTGGTTTGTTCTCCATACCGTTGGAGTTCTTGCTGAAAATTTCCCAGGTCAATTATATGTTTTAAGAGTGTATTGGCATCCTCGTCAAAAAACAAATCAGAAGTTAAGAATGGTCGTCCATACCTCATTTCATAAGGACTTAACAATAGTGGCCGTTTGGGGGATGTCCGTAGCCTCATGAGGGCTATGGGCAGCATATGTGTCCACTTATTATGTGTTTCTGACATAGCTTAGCCAGAGCCCTTTTAAGAGTCTGGTTGGCTCTCTCTACCTTTCCTGAAGCTTGAGGCCTCCAGGTTGAGCGGAGCTGGTATTTTATGCCTAAGCATGTGGCTAGGTTCTGGGGTATCGTGGCTGTAAGTTAGGGCCCGTTGTCACTCTGAAGTGACCGAGGCAGCCCAAACCTAGGCACTATCTCCTTCAGCAGAGCTTTACAGACTTCTGTAGCTCTCTCTGTCTCAGTAGGAAATGCTTCGATCCATCCTGTGAATGTGTCAATAAAGACTAGCAAGTAAGAAAACCCTTGGGTCTTGGGCATGTCTGTAAATTCTACTTGCCAGTCCACTCCTGGGTATGATCCCCGATGATGGACAGGTGTAATTAGAGGAGGTCCGGTTTTTGGGTTATTTTTTAGACAGGTGTCACAATTTTGTGTGACCTGTTTAACAACCTTAGCTAACTGGGGATGGGAGAGAATAGGCTTAAGCAAGATTTCTAGATTACCTTTTCCAAAATGGGCGCTCTTATGTAAGGAGTTAGTAATGTTTTAAACCTGAGAATCAGGGAGTATTATTTGGGACTGATCAGGCTGAAACCACCCATGTGACCCAATCTCCCAGCCCCGCTCAGCATATCGGAAATGTCCCCCTGGGGTAAAATCTGGAGTCAGGGTTTCCTTGGGGAAAAGGGGGCAGATAGCAGTGGCAGAGGTAGCTTCCCCGGCAGCTCGTCCTGCCTCTTGATCAGCTTTCCTATTTCCCTGAGCCTCTTTTTCTTGCCCCTTTTGGTGACTCTTGCAGTGGATGACAGCTAATTTTGCAGGAAGTTTGACTGCCTCCAGGAGCCTGAGAATGAGCTCTTTGTGTTTAATAGCAGAGCTTCGGTCACTGAGCATCCCTCTTTCTTTCCAAATTGCTGCATGGGCATGCAGAATGAGGAAAGCATACTTAGAGTCCATACACACATTAATCCTCTTTCCTTCTCCTAACTCCAAAGCACTTGTCAGGGCAAAAAGTTCAGCTTTCTGGGCTGAGGTGTCTGGGGGAAGAGACCCACTTTCCTTAGTTGCTTCCAGGCTCACTACAGCATATCCTGCTTTCCTCTCTCCCTTTTCTTCAAAACTGCTGCCATCTGTGTGCCAGTTTTCCTCTGGGTCAGATAAAGGTGTCTCTGATAGGTCCCGGCGAGAAGAGTATAACTCGTCTGTGATTTGTATGCATTGGTGATCCAGAGGGGAGGTAGGGGGATCTGGCAGTAAGGTTGCTGGATTTAAAGTCTGGCAGACCCTCAACTTTATTTCTGGAGTGTCAAGGAGGAGGGCTTGGTATTGGGTGATCCTTCCCCCTGTCATCCACCTGTCCCCTTTCGTTTCCAAGACTGCTTGCACCCGGTGAGGCGTATACACTGTGGTGGGCTGACCCAGGGTCAGCTTAGATGCTTCCTTAACCATAAGAGCGATGACTGCTACTGCCCGGAGGCAAGTGGGCCACCCTCTGGCCACCTCATCTAGTTACTTTGAGAGATAAGCCACAGGTTGTAATACGGGCCCCATCATCTGCTCTAACACCCCAAGAGCAGTTCCTGTCCTTCCAGAAACATAGAGTCTAAAAGGATTCTCCAGGTTGGGGAGGCCTAAAGCTGGGGCTGTAGTGATGGACTCTTTTAGGGCATTAAATGCCACCTTGCAGGTCTCATGCCAGTCGAGTGGCTCTTCCTCTTTCCCCCTTAAATTTTCATATAGGGGTCTGGCCAGATTGCCATAATTAGGAATCCAGAACCTGCAAAACCCGGTCCTTCCTAAAAATCCCCTAAGCTGTTGTTTTGTTTGGGGGTACGGGGTATTTAAGATGAGGGATCTCCCCTCGGGGTCAGGCATTCTTTTTCTCTCCGTAATTATAAATCCAAGGTATTTTACTTGGGTTAATCTAATCTGAGCCTACTTGGAGGATACTCGATAACCCTTTTCATACAGGAAAGTTAGCGTTTTAAATAGTGTCCATTTGAGAGCTGGTAAAATCTGGCCTAGCTATGAGCAAGTCATCCACATACTGTATTAGACTACTGTTTGTTAAAGTTAATTCCCTTAGTTCTCTCCCCGAGGAAGTCCCGAAGATATGAGGGCTGTCCCTAAACCCTTGGGGTAGTCGAGTCCAGTCGAGAGTTGTATGATCTCTCTTGTTTCCAAGTCCCGCCACTCAAAAGCAAAGAGTTTTTGGGATTCAGGATGGAGAGGAATGCAAAAAGAAGCATATTGAATGTCCAAGACTGAGAAGTACTTGGCATTTCCTGGGACTTGGGATAGGAGGGTATATGGGTTTGGGACTATGGGGTGGATGGGAACCACAGCTTCATTAACAGCTCTTAGATCCTGGATGAATCGGTAAGATCCATCTGGTTTTTGAACGGGCAAGATTGGGGTGTTGCAGGGGGACTCACAGCTGATTCGAGTTCCAGTATCTCGGTATTTGTTAACTAATGGTTTAAGACCCTCAAGAGCTACTGGTTTTAAGGGATATTGTCTTTTCCAGGGCTAGGGAGCATTTGGTCTCAGAGAAATCTTTACTGGTGGAACATTTATGGCTAAACCAGGGCTGGAGACATCCCACACCTGGGGATTGACCTCATCTAGACAAGGGACAGACTCCTCCTTTTCTACCTCTGACTGTAAATATTCAGACATAGGCAAAGAAAATTATCGACTTCTACCTTTGTGTCCCCAAGTCATTCTGGTTTGGAGGCGAAAGGATTATCCTCACCATGGAAAATTTGGAAGCTGTTAACATGAAAAATTTAAAGAGTCACGCAGAGGCTAGTCACTCTAAGCTAACCCCAAAGACATTTATTGACTGATTTCTAGCTTCTCTTCTTTAACCTTTTTTATCTACAGTAATCCTGTGTTTTCCTTTTAGTTAGGGATTCATTTTTAGACTATCCTGACTCTTCCACTACGTTCCAGTTTTGGGTCTGATTCACTAACAGATGTGCCAAGTGCTTCCTGAATACTATAGAACACATTTTATGTTTAAAATACTTCCATGCTTATGTAGTGAGTCAATGATTTTAAGTTTATTTGTTACACATTTCAATGTAAAAGTCAATGTGTGAACTAACATAATCACGACTTGGTAAAGTTGGCTTTTTTTTGCTGTGTGTTTGATCTCCTCACCCACCCAAAGGTCATGGAGAGGTCTATTGTTTTTCTAAAATGGTTATAGTGTTGTTTATTTTCTGGTAATTGAATTAGGGTGTGAGTTGCAAAGCCTGTGTTTCTGTTCATTTCATTCCATCAGTTCGGGTTTCTTTCTGTCTCCTGAGTCAGACAGTAATTTCCCATTGGTTGTCCAGTTACCAAGGTTGGTGTCCATGCATCCGTGCTGGTCTCTCCATACATGTCCGGGTGTCCTGTGAAACACTAAGCTTAATTTATTTGGAAATGACCTAGCTGTTCAATACAGTGTCATCACTCAGTTGAGCAGAGGGAGAGAAATTCAAGTGACAAAACTCCAGAGAAGCTAGTGTCAGAGCGTCCAGGCGTGGCATGCGTGCAGGGGGTTGTGGGGAGGGGGGAGGGGAGCGGAGCGCGGAGATCTCAGGTGTCCTCCCACCCTGGGCCTCTCCAGGCCCGCTGCTGCTCAGTGGCCTCCCCCCGCCCCCATCGCTTTGGCTGCTCATTTCCGGGTGGTCTCTGCAGCTGCCCGGCATCCTGCCCGAGGCCCCACCTGCCCACACGCTGTCTTCCAGTCTCTCTGTGAACGCTCGACTCTTTCTGCCTCTGTCTCACCTGGCTTGGGTGCGTGCGAGTGCCTGTCCGTGTGCCTGGCTGTCGCTCGTCCGCTCTCTCAGGAAGGTCCTGTGCTGGGCCCGTGGCGTGGGGACAGGTCGGGCCTTGGTTTGGGAACAGGGAGGGGCTGAGGCACTCCAGGGGGTTTGCACAGCCGGCAGGATGGGCGCCTGGGGCCCCGGCTGGGCTGCCCCTAAGCCCGCAGGAGGCTCCGGGGACCGCGGCCCCGGGCCGACGCCCCGATCTTCCGGAGCCACGTGACCCTGAGCTGCGAACGGGATGGTGGGGGGCGGGGGGTGGGGGGCCACCGAGACTTCCTCCCCGCTCAAGCCACCCCCCTCCCCAACCCCCGCCAGAGATCCCACAGCATCGCCAGGCCCCTCGGGTTCCGGGAAGCGCCCCGGGCCAGGCCAGGCGCGTGTTGGCCGGGGGTGGCGTCGGCTGGTCTCCCAGCTGCAGGGCCTGTCCCGGTTTTTCCCATCAGTTTCAACAGTGACGGTCACCCCACATTGTGAGTCTTCTAGATTTCTCACTGACACCCCTGTGAGGGAGTGGCTTTTTAGAGAGATAGGGAAGGTCACTTGGGGGATGTTAGTCATGAGAGAAAATAAGGGCTCAGGTGGGATTGCAGATGTCATCCAGGGGGTAAATAGAGACAGTTGTTGCTGGTACCAAGACATGAAGTTTTTTTTTTCCCCCTTTCCCCAAAAGGCCATATTACGACCACATGGGGGCGCTGAGTAACAGCCCATAGCTCGGCTGGAAGGGTGGGCCTTTGATAGTGATACCCTGGGATGGGTTGGACATACCCCCAACCTTTGTCATTAATGCAGATGCAGCCCGGGCTGCTTAGGTTCAGTTGAGAAGCAGTGTGGTTTGCAAGTGAACATGCCTCGTTTAGGGAGAGATCAATAGCCATACAGGGAGATATGATTAGAAAGAGGAAGAACATCATATGATGCATTTTACTTATCTGAGGCAGGATTGATGGGCTTCTGCTTGAACAAGAGCCTGAGATCTTCAACAGGTTCACAGGAATAGCTGTCCTCTGGCTTTGGAGTCTCAGTTTCTGTCTCCCCCTCCTGTAGGCTATAGGGTTTTATTCTAGAATTGTGGACCCAGGCAGATAGACCCTTCACTTTTACAGCAGTTGAAGTCACTAGAACAACCTGATATGGCCCTGTCCATTTCTCGGACAGCTGGTTTGGACTCCCTTTTTCTTGCCAGGTCTTTACTGATACTTGATCCCCTGGCTTTACCTGGGGATTTTTCAAGTCTTCCTGTGGTTTGTTCTCCATAACGTTGGAGTTCTTGCTGAAACTTTCCCAGGTCAATTATATGTTTTAAGAGTGTATTGACATCCTCGTCAAGAAACAAATCAGAAGTTAAGAATGGTCGTCCATACATCATTTCATAAGGACTTAACAATAGTGGCCGTTTGGGGGATGTCCGTATCCTCATGAGGGCTATGGGCAGCATATGTGTCCACTTAGTATGTGTTTCTGACAATGCTTAGCCAGAGCACTTTTAAGAGTCTGGTTGGCTCTCTCTACCTTTCCTGAAGCTTGAGGCCTCCAGGATGAGCAGAGCTGATATTTTATGCCTAAGCATGTGGCTAGGTTCTGGGGTATCGTGGCTGTAAGTGAGGGCCCGTTGTCACTCTGAAGTGACCGAGGCAGCCCAAACGTAGGCACTATCTCCTTCAGCAGAGCTTTACAGACTTCTGTAGCTCTCTCAGTCTCAGTAGGGAACGCTTCGATCCATCCTGTGAATGTGTCAATAAAGACTAGCAAGTAAGAAAACCCTTGGGTCTTGGGCATGGCTGTAAATTCTACTTGCCAGTCCGCTCCTGGGTATGATCCCCGATGTTGGACAGGTATAATTAGAGGAAGTCTGGTTTTTGGGTTATTTTTTAGACAGGTGTCACAATTTTGTGTGACCTGTTTAACAACCTTAGCTAACTGGGGATGGGAGAGAATAGGCTTAAGCAAGATTTCTAGATTATCTTTTCCAAAATGGGCGCTCTTATGTAAGGATTTAGTAATGTTTTAAACCTGAGAATCAGGGAGTATTATTTGGGCCTGATCAGGCTGAAACCACCCATTTGACCCAATCTCCCAGCCCCGCTCAGCATATCGCGAATGTCCCCCTGGGGTAAAATCTGGAGTCAGGGTTTCCTTGGGGAAAAGGGGACAGATAGCAGTGGCAGAGGTAGCTTCCCTGGCAGCTCGTCCTGCCTCTTGATCAGCTTTCCTATTTCCCTGAGCCTCTTTTTCTTGCCCCTTTTGGTGACTCTTGCAGTGGATGACAGCTAATTTTGCAGGAAGTTTGACTGCCTCCAGGAGCCTGAGAATGAGCTCTTTGTGTTTAATAGCAGAGCTTCGGGCACTGAGCATCCCTCTTTCTTTCCAATTTGCTGCACGGGCATGCAGAATGAGGAAAGCATACTTAGAGTCCATACACACATTAATCCTCTCTCCTTCTCCTAACTCCAAAGCTCTTGTCAGGGCAAAAATTACAGCTTTCTGGGCTGAGGTGTCTGGGGGAAGAGACCCACTTTCCTTAGTTTCTTCCAGGCTCGCTACAGCATATCCTGCTTTCCTCTCTCCCTTTTCTACAAAACTGCTGCCCTCTGTGTGCCAGTTTTCCTCTGGGTCAGATAAAGGTGTCTCTGATAGGTCCCGGCGAGAAGAGTATAACTCTTCTGTGATTTTATGCATTGGTGATCCAGAGGGGAGGTAGGGGGATCTGGCAGTAAGGTTGCTGGATTTAAAGTCTGGCAGACCCTCAACTTTATTTCTGGAGTGTCAAGGAGGAGGACTTGGTATTGAGTGAAGCTTCCCCCTGTCATTCACCTGTCCCCTTTCGTTTCCAAAACTGCTTCCACCAGGTGAGGCGTATACACTGTAGTGGGCTGACCCAGGGTCAGCTTAGATGCCTCCTTAACCATAAGAGCGGTGGCTGCTACTGCCTGGAGGCAAGTGGTCAACCCTCTGGCCACCTCATCTAGTTATTTTGGGAGATAAGCCACAGGTTGTAATACGGGCCCCATCATCTGCCCTAACACCCCAAAAGCAGTTCCTGTCCTTCCAGAAACATAGAGTCTAAAAGGCTTCTCCAGGTTGGGGAGGCCTAAAGCTGGGTCTGTAGTGATGGACTCTTTTAGGGCATTAAAGGCCACCTTGCAGGTCTCATGCTAGTCGAGTGGCTCTTCCTCTTTCCCCCTTAAATTTTCATATAGGGGTCTGGCCAGATTGCCATAATTAGGAATCCAGGTCCTGCAAAACCCGGTCCTTCCTAAAATCCCCTAAGCTGTTGTTTTGTTTGGGGGTACGGATTATTTAAGATGAGGGATCTCCCCTCGGGGTCAGGCATTCTTTTTCTCTCCGTATTTATAAATCCAAGGTATTTTACTTGGGTTAAGCTAATCTGAGCCTACTTAGGGGATACTCGATAACCCTTTTCATACAGGAAAGTTAGCGTTTTAAATAGTGTCCATTTGAGAGCTGGTAAAATCTGGCCTAGCTATGAGCAAGTCATCCACATACTGTATTAGACTACTGTTTGTTAAAGTTAATTCCCTTAGTTCTCTCCCCGAGGAAGTCCCGAAGATATGAGGGCTGTCCCTAAACCCTTGGGGTAGTCGAGTCCAGTCGAGAGTTGTATGGTCTCTCTTGTTTCCAAGTCCCGCCACTCAAAAGCAAAGAGTTTTTGGGATTCAGGATGGAGAGGAATGCAAAAGAAAGCACCTTGAAGGTCCAAGACTGAGAAGTACTTGGGATTTCCTGGGACTTGGGATAGGAGGGTATATGGGTTTGGGACTATGGGGTGGATGGGAACCACAGCTTCATTAACAGCTCTTAGATCCTGGACGAATCGGTAAGATCCATCTTGTTTTTGAACGGGCAAGATTGGGGTGTTGCAGGGGGACTCACAGTTGATTCGAGTTCCAGTATCTTGGTATTTGTTAACTAATGGTCTAAGACCCTCAAGAGCTTCTGGTTTTAAGGGATATTGTCTTTTCCAGGGCTAGGGAGCATTTGGTCTCAGAGAAATCTTTACTGGTGGAACATTTATGGCTAAACCAGGGCTGGAGACATCCCACACCTGGGGATTGACATCATCTAGACAAGGGACAGACTCCTCCTTTTCTACCTCTGACTGTAAATATTCAGACATAGGCAAAGAAAATTATCGACTTCTACCTTTGTGTCCCCAAGTCACTCTGGTTTGGAGGCGAAAGTATTATTCTCACCATGGAAAATTTGGAAGCTGCAAACATGAAAAATTTAAAGATTCACGCAGAGGCTAGTCACTCTAAGCTAACCCCAAAGACATTTATTGACTGATTTCTAGCTTTTCTTCTTTAACCTTTTTTATCTACAGTAATCCTGTGTGTTCCTTTTAGTTAGGGATTCATTTTTAGACTATCCTGACTCTTCCACTACGTTCCAGTTTTTGTTCTGATACACTTACAGATGTGCCAAGTGCTTCCTGAATACTATAGAACATATTTTATGTTTAAAATACTTCCATGCTAATGTAGTGAATCAATGATTTTAAGTTTATTTGTTACACATTTCAATGTAAAAGTCAATGCGTGAACTAACATAGTCACAACTTGGAAAAGTTGGCTTTTTTTTTTGGTGTGTGTTTGAACTCCTCACCCGACCAAAGGTCATGGAGAGGTCTATTGTTTTTCTAAAATGGTTATAGTGTTGTTTATTTTCTGGTAATGGAATTAGGGTGTGAGTTGCAAAGCCTGTGTTTCTGTTCATTTCATTCCATCTGTTCGGGTTTCTTTCTCTCTCCTGAGTCAGACAGTAATTTCCCATTGGTTGTCCAGTTACAAAGGTTGGTGTCCATGCATCCGTGCTGGTCTCTCCATACATGCCCGGGTGTCCTGTGAAACACTAAGCTTAATTTATTTGGAAATGACCTAGCTGTTCAATACAGTGTCATCACTCAGTTGAGCAGAGGGAGAGAAATTCAAGTGACAAAACTCCAGAGAAGCTAGTGTCAGAGCGCCCAGGCGTGGCATGCGTGCAGGGGGTTCGGGGGAGGGGGGCGGGGAGCAGAGCGCGGAGATCTCAGGTGTCCGCCCACCCTGGGCCTCTCCAGGCCCGCCGCTGCTCAGTGGCCTCCCCCCGTCCCCATCGCTTTGGCTGCTCAGGGCCGGGTGGTCTCTGCAGCTGCCCGGCATCCTGCCCGAGGCCCCCCCTGCCCACACGCTGTCTTCCAGTCTCTCTCTGAACCCTCGACTCTTTCTGCCTCTGTCTCACCTGGCGTGGGTGCGTGCGAGTGCCTGTCCGTGTGCCTGGCTGTCGCTCGTCCGCTCTCTCAGGAAGGTCCTGTGCTGGGCCCGTGGCGTGGGGTCAGGGCGGGCCTTGGTTTGGGGACAGGGCGGGGCTGAGGCACTCCAGGGGGTTTGCACAGCCGGCAGGATAGGAGCCTGGGGCCCCGGCTGGGCTGCCCCTAAGCTCCAGGAGGCTCCGGGGACTGCAGACCCGGGCCGAAGCCCCGCTTGTCCGGAGCCACCTGACCCTGAGCAGCGAACGGGATGGTGGGTGACAGGGGGTGAGGGGTCACCGAGATGTCCTCGCTGATCTCCCCAACCCCCCTCCCCCCACCCCAGGTTCCCCAGGCACGCCAGGCCCCGGCCGGCCGGGCCAGACTGGTGCTGGCCTGGGCTCGCGGTGTGCGGAGCGGGGGCGCCCTCCGCTGGCCGCCGAGCTGCAGGCTCTGGCCGGCCGGAGTCCAGTCGCGGGTCGTGCGGCTCAAGTGCTGCGCGAGCCCGCTCGAAAAATGCAGCCCCAGGCCCGACCGGCAGGTCAGACCGCAAGGGAGGCGCAACGCGGGGCTCTTGCAGCGCCAGGCAGCCGCCTCGGTCTAAGGCCATACCACCCTGAACGTGCCCTCTCTCCTCTGATCTGGGAAACTGAGCAGGGTCGGGCCTGGTCAGTACTTGGATGGGAGATCGCCTAGTAGTTAGGCGATTTTTTTTTATTTTTCTGAATGCCTACTTCAGAAAGTTAGAATCAGATGACTTCACACAGTAAAACGAATCATATTTTCATACATAATCTTAAGAATCCAGCAGCTGGTCATTCTTTTTCCTGTCCTAACACAGCTAACTGGAAATCAGTTGTAGTAAGTTCTACTGAATTCAGACCCTCATCCCTAAGGGAAGATATATAGGAAAACCCATAATATATCTAAATAAACATGAAAGATACAATGATGAGAAAGAAAAAAATTTCTCAGTGACATCTTAGTTGGTATCGGAAACACGATGATTATGAAAGCACAGCCCATAATCGAGTCCAGGCCATGGAAGCCTGTGACTGTCACTGAGTGTTGACTTCCCTTTCAGCTGAGGTCGTAAAAAGTGCTTTGTAAAATTCTGAGGTTTGAAGCACTTGTAACCTCCCGAAGAGACTGCAATCAGAAGGGTTTCTAGAATATCCTGACGCTGTGGTGAGCTCAAGCAATACATACTCCAGAGGACGGAAGACAGACATGTTGGGAAGTGGGGATGACTTCTACTGCACTTAGGGAGGAAGGGCATGTACAATTGGAGAAGCAACACCTCAGTGATGGAATCTTTAAAGACTCCACACATGGAGAAGGAAATGGCAACCCACTCCAGTATTCTTGCCTGGAAAACTCCATGGGCAGAGGAGTCTGGCGGGCTGAAGTCCACGGGATTCCATGACTGACCGTGTGTGCACGAGGATGGAGGGAGACGGGCTGGTAGCAAGAAACTGGTAGAAGTAAAAAATAAGAAAAAAATATAAAATAAAGACTCGATAAATATGACAACGACTGGTAGGAATAAACCTTCAGAAGTGCCTTCTCAGACCTCCCGTCAGAAGCACAAGCGTAATAAAGACACTGAGTTTTCACGGTCTCACACAAAATTAGACTGGTTTATGACAATGGGCAGAGAGGCTCCTCTAAGACATCGGGGCTGGGCTTTACTGGAGGATGCACATCGATTGAGTGCATGGCTGTGTGTTATGGAAATATGTCTTACTTGCAGGGCGAAGGCATCTTCTTGAAGAACACAGCAAATAACACCACAAATTCACGGAACTTGGCTACAATGACAATAGCTGATTTCGTGATGTCTACTGCTTGGCAGAGCTGGGATTGCCTCTGCCATTAAGTACCTCAGTGGCCAGCTGTGATAGTAGCCATTACTTTCTCACTTAGAAACTTGCCATGTGCACTAGCGCAAGAACAGTGAAAGCTCCCCAGAGAAGCAAGTCAGGCAGACATGCTTCTGTTTTCTCACAGAAGCTGCTTATGACCGGCCCTGCTCACAGACAGATTGCTAATTCCAAATCGATAGAAAGTTATGCAGATATTCTTTAGCAACTGAGCCACCAGGGACGCCCTACTAGCTCAGTTGCTAAAGAATCTGCCTGCAACGCAGGAGACCCCGCTTTGAGTCCTGGGTCGGGAAGATCCCCTGGAGAAAGGATAGGCTACCCACTCCATTATTCTGGCCTAGAGAATTCCATGGACTGTGTAGTCCTTGGGGCCGCAAAGAGTCAGGCACTAACTGAGCCACTTTCACATGCACATGCGGATATCACTTAAAAAAAAAAATGTAGTAACAGATCTAGAACCTCTGGCAAGCTCATGAGCGAGTAGTATAAATGTACAGAATCAGCTTTGTCCTGCATAGTTACTACCGTCCTGTATTTGCTTTGAGAGGAGTTGAGCTAATCTTGGTACAGAGGAATGATTCTTTACCAACTGAGCCACAATGGAAGCCCACTAATCCTGGAGTGGGTAGCCTATCCCTTCTCCAGCGGATCTTCCTGACCCAGGAATTGAACCAGGGTCTCCTGCCTGAATAACACATATTGCGTAAAAATCGGTGAGGGAGCAGAACTAGGGACATTGATTGGTAAAATCAGTTTTCCTTGTCTAGATGGCTAGCGGAGGCGAAAGAAATGTTGGTGTGGATTTAAAAAATTCTTCTGATACTATACAAAAAATTTACTAGTTCTCTGCAGAAGTCTTTAATGAAGCACAGATATTGTCATTAGATTGCTTTGGTCATATCCGTCTTATCCACATTTATTTTTTAAAATCACATAGAATGGCTTCAATCACTTGAAGAAATGACAAAAGGATTCTTTGGTCTCCATTCTATACTGGATCGAGAGAAGGCAGTTGATCAGCATGATGCAGGAGCTCAAGATGTTTTTGGGAAAAACTTGACTAGTCTGTTTAATGATATGGAAGAATGAATTAAGGATGGCAGCACGAAACAGAAGGCCATGCTAGAAGTACACAAGACCTTGTTTGGTAAGTCCAAACATGACTTTTTCTTTCAATTGAAGGATAGTTGCTTTACAGAATTTTGTTGCCAAACATCAACGTGAATGAGCCACAGGTGTACATATGTCTCCTCCCTCCTGAACCTCTCTCCCGTCTCCTCCTCCCCATTCCACCCCTCTAGCTTGTTGCAGAGCCCCTGTTTGAGTCCCCTGAGTCATACAGCAAATTGCATTGGCATCTCTTTTAACGTATGGTACTATGTTTCCATGTTCCTCTGCATTCATCTCACCCTCTCCTTCCTCCCCCCTGCCTGTGTCCATAAGTCTGTTCTCTACATCTGTGACTCCTTGGCTGCCCTGCAAATAATTTCATCAGTACCACCTTTAGTTCAAGCAATTCTTCCCCCCACCCCAAGCATTTCTTATTTCTTATTCCACTCTTATTTTCTTTAGTGTGAGACTGATCTCGAAACTGATATGAAAGTATTATTCTCAGCATGGAAAATTTGGAAGATGCAAACATGAAAAATTTAAAAAGTAACGCAGAGGCTAGTCACTCTAGGCTAACCCCTAAAACATTTATTGACTGATTTCTAGATTCTCTTCTTTAACCTTTTTGATCTACGTAATCCTGTGTATTCCTTTTAGTTAGGGATTCATTTTTAGACTATCCTGACTCTTCCATTAAGTTCCAGTTTGGGGTCTGATACACTTACAGAGTGCCAAGTGCTTCCTGAATACGATAGAACATATTTTATGTTTAAAATACTTCCATGCGTTTGTAGTGAGTCAATGATTTTAAGTTTATTTGTTACACATTTCAATGTAAAATCAATGTGTGAACTAACATATTCTCGATTTGGAAAAGGTGGCTTTTTTTGTTGTGTGTAAGAATTCCTCACCGGACCAAAGGTCCTGGAGAGGTCTATTGTTTTTCTAAAATGGTTATAGTGTTGTTGTTTTTTTCGGTAATTGAATTGGGGTGTGAGTTGCAAAGTTTGTGTTTCTGTTCAATTTTTCCATCTGTTCGGGTTTCTTTCTCTCTCCTGAGTCAGACAGTAATTTCCCATTGGTTGTCCAGTTACCAAGGTTGGTGTCCGTGCATCCGTGCTGGTCTCTGCATTCATGTCCGGGTGTCCTGTGAAACACTAAGCTTAATTTATTTGGAAATGACCTAGCTGTTCAATACACTGTCATCACTCAGTTGAGCAGAGGGAGAGAAATTCAAGTGACAAAACTCCAGAGAAGCTAGTGTCAGAGCGCCCCAGCGTGGTATGCGTGCAGGGGGTTGGAGGGAGGGGGGCGGGGCACGGAGCGAGGAGATCTCAGGGGTCCTCGCACCCTGGACCTCTGCAGGCCCGCCGCTGCTGAGTGGCCTCCCCCCGCCCCCATCGCTTTGGCTGCTCAGGGCCGGGTGGTCTCTGCAGCTGCCCGGCATCCTGCCCGAGGCCCCCCCTGCCCACACGCTGTCTTCCAGTCTCTCTCTGAACCCTCGTCTCTTTCTGCCTCTGCCTCACCTGGCGTGGGTGCGTGCGAGTGCCTGTCCGTGTGCCTGGCTGTCGCTCGTCCGCTCTCTCAGGAAGGTCCTGTGCTGGGCCCGTGGCGTGGGGGCAGGGCGGGCCTCGGTTTGGGAACAGGGCGGGGCTGAGGCACTCCAGGGGGTTTGCACAGCCGGCAGGATGGGCGCCTGGGGCCCCGGCTGGGCGGCCCCTAAGCCCGCAGGAGGCTCCGGGGACCGCGGCCCCGGGCCGACGCCCCACTCGTCCGGAGCCACGTGACCCTGAGCAGCGAACGGGATGGTGGGGGGCGGGGGGTGGGGTGGCATGGAGACGTCCTCCCCGCTCAAGCCACCCCCCTCCCCAACCCCCGCCAGAGCTCCCGCAGCCTCGCCAGGTCGCTCGGGGTCCAGGAAGCGCCCCGGGCCGCGCCAGGCGCATGCTGGCCGGGGGTGGCGTCGGCTGGTCTCCCAGCTGCAGGGCCTGTCCCGGTTTTTCCCATCAGTTTCAACAGTGACGGTCACCCCACATTGTGAGTCGTCTAGATTTCTCACTGACACCCCTGTTAGGGAGTGGCTTTTTAGACAGATAGGGAAGGTCACTTGGGGGATGTTAGTCATGAGAGAAAATAAGGGCTCAGGTGGGATTGCAGATGTCATCCAGGGGGTAAATAGAGACAGTTGTTGCTGGTACCAAGACATGAAGTTTTTTTTCCCCCTTTCCCCAAAAGGCCATATTACGACCACATGGGGGCGCTGAGTAACAGCCCATAGCTGGGCTGGAAGGGTGGGCCTTTGATAGTGATACCCTGGGATGGGTTGGACATACCCCCAAACTTTGTCATTAATGCAGATGCAGCCCCGGCTGCTTAGGATCAGTTGAGAAGCAGTGTGGTTTGCAAGTGAACATGCCTCGTTTAGGGAGAGATCAATAGCCATACAGGGAGATATGATTAGAAAGAGGAAGAACATCATATGATGCATTTTACTTATCTGAGGCAGGATTGATGGGGTTCTGCTTGAACAAGAGCCTGAGATCTTCAACAGGTTCACAGGAATAGCTGTCCTCTGGCTTTGGAGTCTCAGTTTCTGTCTCCCCCTCCTGTAGGCCATAGGGTTTTATTCTAGAATTGTGGACCCAGGCAGATAGACCCTTCACTTTTACAGCAGTTGAAGTCACTAGAACAACCTGATATGGCCCTGTCCATTTCTCGGACAGCTGGTATGGACTCCCTTTTTCTTGCCAGGTTTATACTGATACTTGATCCCCTGGCTTTACCTGGGGATTTTTCAAGTCTTCCTGTGGTTTGTTCTCCATACCGTTGGAGTTCTTGCTGAAACCTTCCCAGGTCAATTATATGTTTTAAGAGTGTATTGGCATCCTCTTCAAGAAACAAATCAGAAGTTAAGAATGGTCGTCCATACACCATTTCATAAGGACTTAACAATAGTGGCCGTTTGGGGGAAGTCCGTAGCCTCATGAGGGCTATGGGCAGCATATGTGTCCACTTATTATGTGTTTCTGACATAGCTTAGCCAGAGCCCTTTTAAGAGTCTGGTTGGCTCTCTCCACCTTTCCTGAAGCTTGAGGCCTCCAGGATGAGCGGAGCCGGTATTTTATTACTAAGCATGCGGCTAGGTTCTGGGGTATCGTGGCTGTAAGTGAGGGCCCGTTGTCACTCTGAAGTGACCGAGGCAGCCCAAACCTAGGCACCATCTCCTTCAGCAGAGCTTTACAGACTTCTGTAGCTCTCTCAGTCTCAGTAGGGAACGCTTCGATCCATCCTGTGAATGTGTCAATAAAGACTAGCAAGTAAGAAAATCCTTGTGTTTGGGCATGGCTGTAAATTCTACTTTCCAGTCCGCTCCTGGGTATGATCCCCGATGTTGGACAGGTGTAATTAGAGGAGGTCTGGTTTTTGGGTTATTTTTTAGACAGGTGTCACAATTTTGTGTGACCTGTTTAACAACCTTAGCTAACTGGGGATGGGAGAGAATAGGCTTAAGCAAGATTTCTAGATTATCTTTTCCAAAATGGGCGCTCTTATGTAAGGAGTTAGTAATGTTTTAAAGCTGAGAATCAGGGAGTATTATTTGGGCCTGATCAGGCTGAAACCACCCATGTGACCCAATCTCCCAGCCCCGCTCAGCATATCGGGAATGTCCTCCTGGGGTAAAATCTGGAGTCAGGGTTTCCTTGGGGAAAAGGGGGCAGATAGCAGTGGCAGAGTTAGCTTCCCCGGCAGCTCGTCCTGCCTCTTGATCAGCTCTCCTATTTCCCTGAGCCTCTTTTTCTTGGCCCTTTTGGTGACTCTTGCAGTGGATGACAGCTAATTTTGCAGGAAGTTTGACTGCCTCCAGGAGCCTGAGAATGAGCTCTTTGTGTTTAATAGCAGAGCTTCGGGCACTGAGCATCCCTCTTTCTTTCCAAATTGCTGCATGGGCATGCAGAATGAGGAAAGCATACCTAGAGTCCATACACACATTAATCCTCTTTCCTTCTCCTAACTCCAAAGCTCTTGTCAGGGCAAAATATTCAGCTTTCTGGGCTGAGGTGTCTGGGGGAAGAGACCCACTTTCCTTAGTTTCTTCCAGGCTCACTACAGCATATCCTGCTTTCCTCTCTCCCTTTTCTACAAAACTGCTGCCATCTGTGTGCCAGTTTTCCTCTGGGTCACATAAAGGTGTCTCTGATAGGTCCCGGCGAGAAGAGTTTAACTCGTCTGTGATTTGTATGCATTGGTGATCCAGAGGGGAGGTAGGGGGATCTGGCAGTAAGGTTGCTGGATTTAAAGTCTGGCAGACCCTCAACTTTATTTCTGGAGTGTCAAGGAGGAGGGCTTGGTATTGGGTGATGCTTCCCCCTGTCATCCACCTGTCCCCTTTCGTTTCCAAGACTGCTTGTAACTGGTGTGGCGTATACACTGTGGTGGGCTGACCCAGGGTCAGCTTAGATGCCTCCTTAACCATAAGAGCGGTGGCTGCTACTGCCCGGAGGCAAGTGGGCCACCCTCTGGCCACCTCATCTAGTTACTTTGAGAGATAAGCCACAGGTTGTAATACGGGCCCCATCATCTGCTCTAACACCCCAAGAGCAGTTCCTGTCCTTCCAGAAACATAGAGTCTAAAAGGCTTCTCCAGGTTGGGGAGGCCTAAAACTGGGGTTGTAGTGATGGACTCTTTTAGGGCATTAAAGGCCACCTTGCAGGTCTCATGCCAGTCGAGTGGCTCTTCCTCTTTCCCCCTTAAATTTTCATATAGGGGTCTGGCCAGATTGCCATAATTAGGAATCCAGATCCTGCAAAACCCGGTCCTTCCTAAAAATCCCCTAAGCTGTTGTTTTGTTGGGGGTACGGGGTATTTAAGATGAGGGATCTCCCCTCGGGGTCAGGCATTCTTTTTCTCTCCGTAATTATAAATCCAAGGTATTTTACTTGGGTTAAGCTAATCTGAGCCTACTTGTGGGATACTCGATAACCCTTTTCATACAGGAAATTTAGCGTTTTAAATAGTGTCCATTTGAGAGCTGGTAAAATCTGGCCTAGCTATGAGCAAGTCATCCACATACTGTATTAGACTACTGTTTGTTAAAGTTAATTCCCTTAGTTCTCTCTCCGAGGAAGTCCCGAGTATATGAGGGTTGTCCCTAAACCCTTGGGGTAGTCGAGTCCAGTCGAGAGTTGTATGGTCTCTCTTGTTTCCAAGTCCTGCCACTCAAAAGCAAAGAGTTTTTGGGACTCAGGATGGAGAGGAATGCAAAAGAAAGCACCTTGAAAGTCCAAGACTGAGAAGTACTTGGCATTTCCTGGGACTTGGGATAGGAGGGTATATGGGTTTGGGACTATGGGGTGGATGGGAACCACAGCTTCATTAACAGCTCTTAGATCCTGGACGAATCGGTAAGATCTATCTGGTTTTTGAACGGGCAAGATTGGGGTGTTGCAGGGGGACTCACAGCTGATTCGAGTTCCAGTATCTCGGTATTTGTTAACTAATGGTCTAAGACCCTCAAGAGCTACTGGTTTTAAGGGATATTGTCTTTTCCAGGGCTAGGGAGCATTTGGTCTCAGAGAAATCTTTACTGGTGGAACACTTATGGCTATTCCAGGGCTGGAGACATCCCACACCTGGGGATTGACCTCATCTAGACAAGGGACAGACTCCTCCTTTTCTACCTCTGACTGTAAATATTCAGACATAGGCAAAGAAAATTATCGACTTCTACCTTTGTGTCCCCAAGTCACTCTGGTTTGGAGGCGAAAGGACTATTCTCACCATGGAAAATTTGGAAGCTGCAAACATGAAAAATTTAAAGAGTCACGCAGAGGCTAGTCACTCTAAGCTAACCCCTAAGACATTTATTGACTGATTTCTAGCTTCTCTTCTTTAACCTTTTTTATCTGCAGTAATCCTGTGTGTTCCTTTTAGTTAGGGATTCATTTTTAGACTATCCTGACTCTTCCACTACGTTCCAGTTTTGGGTCTGATACACTTAGAGATGTGCCAAGTGCTTCCTGAATACTATAGAACATATTTTATATTTAAAATACTTCCATGCTTATGTAGTGAGTCAATGATTTTAAGTTTATTTGTTACACATTCCAATGTAAAATTCAATGTGTGAACTAACATATTCACGACTTGGAAAAGTTGACTTTTTTTTTGGTGTGTGTTTGAACTCCTCACCCGACCAAAGGACATGGAGAGTTCTATTGATTTTCTAAAATGGTTATAGTGTTGTTTATTTTCAGGTAATTGAATTAGGGTGTGAGTTGCAAAGCTTGTGTTTCTGTTCATTTCATTCCATCTGTTCGGGTTTCTTTCTCTCTCCTGTGTCAGACAGTAATTTCCCATTGGTTGTCCAGTTACCAAGGTTGGTGTCCATGCATCCGTGCTGGTCTCTCCATACATGCCCGGGTGTCCTGTGATACACTAAGCTTAATTTATTTGGAAATGACCTAGCTGTTCAATACACTGTCATCACTCAGTTGAGCAGAGGGAGAGAAATTCAAGTGACAAAACTCCAGAGAAGCTAGTGTCAGAGTGCCCCGGCTTGGCATGCGTGCAAGGGGTTGGGGGGAGGGGGCCGGGGAGCTGAGCGCGGAGATCTCAGGTGTCCTCCCACCCTGGGCCTCTCCAGGCCCGCCGCTGTTCAGTGGCCTCCCCCCGCCCCCATCGCTTTGGCTGCTCATGGCCGGGTGGTCTCTGCAGCTGCCTGGCATCCTGCCCGAGGCCCCCCCTGCCCACACGCTGTCTTCCAGTCTCTCTCTGAACCCTCGACTCTTTCTGCCTCTGTCTCACCTGGCGTGGGTGCGTGCGAGTGCCTGTCCGTGTGCCTGGCTGTCGCTCGTCCGCTCTCTCAGGAAGGTCCTGTGTTGGGCCCATGGCGTGGGGGCAGGGCGGGCCTAGGTTTGGGGACTGGGCGGGGCTGAGGCACTCCAGGGTGTTTGCACAGCCGGCAGGATGGGAGCCTGGGGCCCCGGCTGGGCTGCCCCTAAGCTCCAGGAGGCTCCGGGTACTGCCGACCCGGGCCGAAGCTCCCCTCTTCTGGAGCCACCTGACCCTGAGCAGCGAACGGGATGGTGGTTGACAGGGGGTGAGGGTTCACCGAGATGTCCTCGTTGCTCTACCCACCCCCACTACCCACACCCCAGGTTCCGCAGGCACGCCAGGCCCAGGCTGGCCGGGCCAGACTGGTGCTGTCTTGGGCTCGCGGTGTGCGGAGCGGGGGCGTCCTCCGCTGGCTGCCGAGCTGCAGGCTCTGGCCGGCCGGAGTCCAGTCGCGGGTCGTGCGGCTCAAGTGCAGCACGAGCCTGCTCAAGAACTGCAGCCCCAGGCCCGACCGGCAGGTCAGATCGCAAGGGAAGCGCAACGCGGTGCTCCTGCAGCACCTGGCAGCCGCCTCGGTCTAAGGCCATACCACCCTGAACGTGCCCTCTCTCCTCTGATCTGGGAAACTGAGCAGGGTCGGGCCTGGTCAGTACTTGGATGGGAGACCGCATAGTAGTTAGGCGATTTTTTTTTTATTTTTCTGAATGCCTACTTCAGAAAGTTAGAATCGGATGACTTCACACAGTAAAACGAATCATATTTTCATACATAATCTTAAGAATCCAGCAGCTGGTCATTCTTTTTCCTGTCCTAACACAGCTAACTGGAAATCAGTTGTAGTAAGTTCTACTGACTTCAGACCCTCATCCCTAAGGGAAGATATATAGGAAAACCCATAATATATCTAAATAAACATGAAAGATACAATGATGAGAAAGAAAAAAATTTCTCAGTGACATCTTAGTTGGTATCGGAAACACGATGATTATGAAAGCACAGCCCATAATCAAGTCCAGGCCATGGAAGCCTGTGACTGTCACTGAGTGTTGACTTCCCTTTCAGCTGAGGTCGTAAAAAGTGCTTTGTAAAATTCTGAGATTTGAAGCACTTGTAACCTCCCGAAGAGACTGCAATCAGAAGGGTTTCTAGAATATCCTGACGCTGTGGTGAGCTCAAGCAATACATACTCCAGAGGACGGAAGACAGACATGTTGGGAAGTGGGGATGACTTCTACTGCACTTAGGGAGGAAGGGCATGTACAAGTGGAAAAGCAACACCTCAGTGATGGAATCTTTAAAGACTCCACACATGGAGAAGGAAATGGCAACCCACTCCAGTGTTCTTGCCTGGAAAACTCCATGGCAGAGGAGTCTGGCGGGCTGAAGTCCACGGGATTCCATGACTGACCGTGTGTGCACGAGGGTGGAGGGAGACGGGCTGGTAGCAAGAAATTGGTAGAAGTAAAAACTAAGAAAAAAATATAAAATAAAGACTCGATAAATATGACAACGACTGGTAGGAATAAACCTTCAGAAGTGCCTTCTCAGACCTCCCGTCAGAAGCACAAGCGTAATAAAGACACTGAGTTTTCACGGTCTCACACAAAATTAGACTGGTTTATGACAATGGGCAGAGAGGCTCCTCTAAGACATCGGGGCTGGGCTTTACTGGAGGATGCACAGCGATTGAGTGCATGGCTGTGTGTTATGGAAATATGTCTTACTGGCAGGGCGAAGGCATCTTCTTGAAGAACACAGCAAATAACACCACAAATTCACGGAACTTGGCTACAATGACAATAGCTGATTTCGTGATGTCTACTGCTTGGCAGAGCTGGGATTGCCTCTGCCATTAAGTACCTCAGTGGCCAGCTGTGATAGTAGCCATTACTTTCTCACTTAGAAACTTGCCATGTGCACTAGCACAAGATCATTGAAAGCTCCCCAAAGAAGCAAGTCAGGCAGACATGCTTCTGTTTTCTCACAGAAGCTGCTTATGACCGGCCCTGCTCACAGACAGATTGCTAATTCCAAACCGATAGACAGTTATGCAGATATTCTTTAGCAACTGAGCCACAAGGGAAGCCCACTAATACTGGAGTGGTTAGCCTATCCCTTCTCCAGCAGATCTTCCTGACCCAGGAATTGAACCTGGGTCTCCTGCCTGAGTAACACATATTGGGTAAAAAACGGTGAGGGGGCAGAACTAGGGACATTGATTGGTAAAATCAGTTTTCCTTGTCTAGATGGCTAGCGGACGCAAAAGGAATGTTGGTGTGGATTTAAAAAATTCTTCTGATACGAAACAAAAAATTTACTAGTTCTCTGCAGATCTTTAATGAAGCAAAGATACTGTCATTAGATTGCTTTGGTCATATCCGTCTTATCCACATTTATTTTTTAAAATCACATAGAGTGGCTTCAATCACTTGAAGAAACGACAAAAGTTTTCTTTGGTCTCCATTCTATACTGGATCGAGAGAAGGCAGTTGATCAGCATGATGCAGGAGCTCAAGATGTTTTTGGCAAAAACTTGACTAGTCTGTTTAATGATATGGAAGAATGAGTTAACGATGGCAGCACGAAACAGAAGGCCATGCTAGAAGTACACAAGACCTTGTTTGGTAAGTCCAAACATGACTTTTTCTTTCAATTGAAGGATAGTTGCTTTACAGAATTTTGTTGCCAAACATCAACGTGAATGAGCCACAGGTGTACATATGTCTCCTCCCTCCTGAACCTCTCTCCCGTCTCCTCCTCCCCGTTCCACCCCTCTAGCTTGTTGCAGAGCCCCTGTTTGAGTCCCCTGAGTCATACAGCAAATTGCATTGGCATCTCTTTTAACGTATGGTACTATGTTTCCATGTTCCTCTGCATTCATCTCACCCTCTTCTTCCTCACACATGCCAGTGTCCATAAGTCTGTTCTCTACATCTGTGACTCCTTGGCTGCCCTGCAAATAATTTCATCAGTACCACCTTTAGTTCAAGCATTTCTTCCCCCCGCCCCCAAGCATTTCTTATTTCTTATTCCACTCTTACTGTCTTTAGTGTGAGACTGATCTCGAAAATGATATGAAAGTATTATTCTCAGCATGGAAAATTTGGAAGATGCAAACATGAAAAATTTAAAAAGTAACGCAGAGGCTAGTCACTCTAGGCTAACCCCTAAAACATTTATTGACTGATTTCTAGTTTCTCTTCTTTAACCTTTTTGATCTACGTAATCCTGTGTATTCCTTTTAGTTAGGGATTCATTTTTAGACTATCCTGACTCTTCCATTAAGTTCCAGTTTGGGGTCTGATACACTTACAGATGTGCCAAGTGCTTCCTGAATACTATAGAACATATTTTATGTTTAAAATACTTCCATGCGTATGTAGTGAGTCAATGATTTTAAGTTTATTTGTTACACATTTCAATGTAAAAGTCAATGTGTGAACTAACATATTCTCGATTTGGAAAAGGTGGCTTTTTTTGTTGTGTGTAAGAACTCCTCACTGGACCAAAGGTCATGGAGAGGTCTATTGTTTTCTAAAATGGTTATAGTGTTGTTGTTTTTTTCGGTAATTGAATTGGGGTGTGAGTTGCAAAGTTTGTGTTTCTGTTCATTTTTTCCATCTGTTCGGGTTTCTTTCTCTCTCCTGAGTCAGACAGTAATTTCCCATTGGTTGTCCAGTTACCAAGGTTGGTGTCCATGCATCCGTGCTGGTCTCTCCATACATGTCCAGATGTCCTGTGAAACACTAAGCTTAATTTATATGGAAATGACCTAGCTGTGCAATATACTGTCATCACTCAGTTGAGCACAAGGATAGAAATTCAGGTGATCAAACTCCGGAGAAGCTTTTGTCGGAGAGGCGCGTGCGTTCAGGGGGTTGGGGTGGGCGGAGCGCGGACCGCGGATATCTCAGGTGCCCTCCGCAGCTGGACCTCTCCAGGCCTGCCTCTGCTCGGCAGCCTCCCCCCGCCCCCATCGCGTTTGCTGCTCAGGGCCGCGTGATCTCTGCAGCTGCCCGGCATCCTGCCCGAAGCCCTCCATGCCCAGACACTGTTTTCCGGTGTCTCTCTGAACCCTCGTCTCATTCTGCGTCTGTCTCAGCTGGCGTGGTTGCGTGCGAGTGCCTGTCCGTGTGCCTGGCTGTCGCTCGTCCGCTCTCTCAGGAAGGTCCTGTGCTGGGCCCGTGGCGTGGGGGCAGGGCGGGCCTCGGTTGGGGGACAGGGCGGGGCTGAGGCGCTCCAGGGGGTTTGCACAGCCGGCAGGATGGGCGCCTGGGGACCCGGCTGGGCTTTCCCTAAGACTGCTGGAGGCTCCGGGGACCGCGGCCCCGGGCCGACGCCCCGCTTCTCCGGAGCCACGTGACCCTGAGCAGCGAACGGGATGGTGGGGGGCGGGGGGTGGGGGCGCACCGAGACGTCCTCCCCGCTCAAGCCACCCCCCTCCCCAACCCCCGCCAGAGCTACCGCAGCCTCGCCAGGCCGCTCGGGGTCCGGGAAGCGCCCCGGGCCGGGCCAGGCGCGTGCTGGCCGGGGGTGGCGTCGGCTGGTCTCCCAGCTGCAGGGCCTGTCCCGGTTTTTCCCATCAGTTTCAACAGTGACGGTCACCCCACATTGTGAGTCGTCTAGATTTCTCACTGACACCCCTGTTAGGGAGTGGTTTTTAATAGAGTTAGGGAAGGTCACTTGGGGCATGTTAGTCATGAAAGAAAAGAAGGGCTCAGGTGGGATTGCAGATGTCATCCAGGCGGTAAATAGAGACAGTTGTTGCTGGTACCAAGACACGAAGTTTTTTTTCCCCCTTTTCCCAAAAGGCCATATTACAGCCACATGGGGGCGCTGAGTACCAGCCCATAGCTCGGCTGGAAGGGTGGGCCTTTGATAGTGATACCCTGGGATGGGTTGGACATACCCCCAACCTTTGTCATTAATGCAGATGCAGCCCGGGCTGCTTAGGTTGAGTTGAGAAGCAGTGTGGTTTGCAAGTGAACATGCCTCGTTTAGGGAGAGGTCAATAGCCATACAGGGAGATATGATTAGAAAGAGGAAGAACATCATATGATGCATTTTACTTATCTGAGGCAGGATTGATGGGGTTCTGCTTGAACAAGAGCCTGAGATCTTCAACAGGTTCACAGGAATAGCTGTCCTCTGGCTTTGGAGTCTCAGTTTCTGTCTCCCCCTCCTGTAGGCCATAGGGTTTTATTCTAGAATTGTGGACCCAGGCAGATAGACCCTTCACTTTTACAGCAGTTGAAGTCACTAGAACAACCTGATATGGCCCTGTCCATTTCTCGGACAGCTGGTTTGGACTCCCTTTTTCTTGCCAGGTCTTTACTGATACTTGATCCCCTGGCTTTACCTGGGGATTTTTCAAGTCTTCCTGTGGTTTGTTCTCCATACCGTTGGAGTTCTTGCTGAAACCTTCCCAGGTCAATTATATGTTTTAAGAGTGTATTGGCATCCGCGTCAAGAAACAAATCAGAAGTTAAGAATGGTCGTCCGTACATCATTTCATAAGGACTTAACAATAGTGGCCGTTTGGGGGATGTCCGTAGCCTCATGAGGGCTATGGGCAGCATATGTGTCCACTTAGTATGTGTTTCTGACGTAGCTTAGCCAGAGCCCTTTTAAGAGTCTGGTTGGCTCTCTCTACCTTTCCTGAAGCTTGAGGCCTCCAGGATGAGCGGAGCCGGTATTTTATGCCTAAGCATGCGGCTAGGTTCTAGGGTATCGTGGCTGTAAGTGAGGGCCCGTTGTCACTCTGAAGTGTCCGAAGCAGCCCAAACCTAGGCACTATCTCCTTCAGGAGAGCTTTACAGACTTCTGGAGCTCTCTCTGTCTCAGTAGGGAACGCTTCGATCCATCCTGTGAATGTGTCAATAAAGACTAGCAAGTAAGAAAACCCTTGGGTCTTGGGCATGGCTGTAAACTCTACTTGCCAGTCCGCTCCTGGGTATGATTCCCGATGTTGGACAGGTGTAATTAGAGGAGGTCTGGTTTTTGGGTTATTTTTTAGACAGGTGTCACAATTTTGTGTGACTTGTTTAACAACCTTAGATAACTGTGGATGGGAGAGAATAGGCTTAAGCAAGATTTCTAGATTATCTTTTCCACAATGGGCACTCTTATGTAAGGAGTTAGTAATGTTTTAAACCTGAGAATCAGGGAGTATTATTTGGGCCTGATCAGGCTGAAACCACCCATGTGACCCAATCTCCCAGCCCCGCTCAGCATATCGGGAATGTCCCCCTGGGGTAAAATCTGGAGTCAGGGTTTCCTTGGGGAAAAGGGGGCAGATAGCAGTGGCAGAGGTAGCTTCCCCCACAGCTCGTCCTGCCTCTTGATCAGCTTTCCTATTTCCCTGAGCCTCTTTTTCTTGCCCCTTTTGGTGACTCTTGCAGTGGATGACAGCTAATTTTGCAGGAAGTTTAACTGCCTCCAGGAGCCTGAGAATGAGCTCTTTGTGTTTAATAGCAGAGCTTTGGGCACTGAGCATCCCTCTTTCTTTCCAAATTGCTGCACGGGCATGCAGAATGAGGAAAGCATACTTAGAGTCCATACACACATTAATCCTCTTTCCTTCTCCTAACTCCAAAGCTCTTGTCAGGGCAAAAAGTTCAGCTTTCTGCGCTGAGGTGTCTGCGGGAAGAGATCCACTTTCCTTAGTTTCTTCCAGGCTCACTACAGCATATCCTGCTTTCCTCTCTCCCTTTTCTACAAAACTGCTGCCATCTGTGTGCCAGTTTTCCTCTGGGTCAGATAAAGGTGTCTCTGATAGGTCCCGGCGAGAAGAGTATAACTCGTCTGTGATTTGTATGCATTGGTGATCCAGAGGGGAGGTAGGGGGATCTGGCAGTAAGGTTGCTGGATTTAAAGTCTGGCAGACCCTCAACTTTATTTCTGGAGTGTCAAGGAGGATGGCTTGGTATTGGTGATCCTTCCCCCTGTCATCCACCTGTCCCCTTTCGTTTCCAAGACTGCTTGCACCCGGTGAGGCGTATACACTGTGGTGGGCTGACCCAGGGTCAGCTTAGATGCCTCCTTAACCAGAAGAGCGGTGGCTGCTACTGCCCGGAGGCAAGTGGGCCACCCTCTGGCCACCTCATCTAGTTATTTTGAGAGATAAGCCACAGGTTGTAATACGGGCCCCATCATCTGCTCTAACACCCCAAGAGCAGTTCCTGTCCTTCCAGAAACATAGAGTCTAAAAGGCTTCTCCAGGTAGGGGAGGCCTAAACCTGGGGCTGTAGTGATGGACTCTTTTAGGGCATTAAAGGCCACCTTGCAGGTCTCATGCCAGTCAAGTGGCTCTTTCTCTTTCCCCCTTAAATTTTCATATAGGGGTCTGGCCAGATTGCCATAATTAGGAATCCAGATCCTGCAAAACCCGGTCCTTCCTAAAAATCCCCTAAGCTGTTGTTTTGTTGGGGGTACGGGGTATTTAAGATGAGGGATCTCCCCTCGGGGTCAGGCATTCTTTTTCTCTTCGTAATTATAAATCCAAGGTGTTTTACTTGGGTTAAGCTAATCTGAGCCTACTTGGGGGATACTCGATAACCCTTTTCATACAGGAAAGTTAGCGTTTTAAATAGTGTCCATTTGAGAGCTGGTAAAATCTGGCCTAGCTATGAGCAAGTCATCCACATACTGTATTAGACTACTATTTGTTAAAGTTAATTCCCTTAGTTCTCTCCCCGAGGAAGTCCCGAAGATATGAGGGCTGTCCCTAAACCCTTGGGGTAGTCGAGTCCAGTCGAGAGTTGTATGGTCTCTCTTGTTTCCAAGTCCCGCCACTCAAAAGCAAAGAGTTTTGGGATTCAGGATGGAGAGGAATGCAAAAGAAAGCACCTTGAAGGTCCAAGACTGAGAAGTACTTGGCATTTCCTGGGACTTGGGATAGGAGTCTATATGGGTTTGGGACTATGGGGTGGATGGGAACCACAGCTTCATTAACAGCTCTTAGATCCTGGACGAATCGGTAAGATCCATCTGGTTTTTGAACGGGCAAGATTGGGGTGTTGCAGGGGGACTCACAGTTGATTCGAGTTCCAGTATCTCGGTATTTGTTAACTAATGGTTTAAGACACTCAAGAGCTACTGGTTTTAAGGGTTATTGTCTTTTCCAGGGCTAGGGAGCATTTGGTCTCAGAGAAATCTTTACTGGTGGAACATTTATGGCTAAACCAGGGCTGGAGACATCCCACACCTGGGGATTGACATCATCTTGACAAGGGACAGACTCCTCCTTTTCTACCTCTGACTGTAAATATTCAGACATAGGCAAAGAAAATTATCGACTTCTACCTTTGTGTCCCCAAGTCACTCTGGTTTGGAGGCGAAAGGATTATTCTCACCATGGAAAATTTGGAAGCTGCAAACATGAAAAATTTAAAGAGTCACGCAGAGGCTAGTCACTCTAAGCTAACCCCTAAGACATTTATTGACTGATTTCTAGCTTCTCTTCTTTAAACTTTTTTATCTACAGTAATCCTGTGTGTTCCTTTTAGTTAGGGATTCATTTTTAGACTATACTGACTCTTCCACTACGTTCCAGTTTTGGGTCTGATACACTTAGAGATGTGCCAAGTGCTTCCTGAATACTATAGAACATATTTTATATTTAAAATACTTCCATGCTTATGTAGTGAGTCAATGATTTTAAGTTTATTTGTTACACATTTCAATGTAAAAGTCAATGTGTGAACTAACATATTCACGACTTGGAAAAGTTGGCTTTTTTTTGCTGTGTGTTTGAACTCCTCACCCGACCAAAGGTCATGGAGAGGTCTACTGTTTTTCTAAAATGATTATAGTGTTGTTTATTTTCAGGTAATTGAATTAGGGTGTGAGTTGCAAAGTTTGTGTTTCTGTTCATTTCATTCCATCTATTTGGGTTACTTTCTCTCTCCTGAATCAGACAGTAATTTCCCATTGGTTGTCTAATTACCAAGGTTGGTGTCCATGCATCCGTGCTGGTCTCTCCATACATGTCCGGGTGTCCTGTGAAACACTAAGCTTAATTTATTTGGAAATGACCTAGCTGTTCAATACACTGTCATCACTCAGTTGAGCAGAGGGAGAGAAATTCAAGTGACAAAACTCCAGAGAAGCTAGTGTCAGAGCGCCCCGGCGTGGCATGCGTGCAGGGGGTTGGGGGGAGGGGGTCGGGGCGCGGAGCGCGGAGATCTCAGGTGTCCTCCCACCCTGGGGCTCTCCAGGCCCACCGCTGCTCAGTGGCCTCCCCCCGCCCCTATCGCTTTGGCTGCTCAGGGCCGGGTGGTCTCTGCAGCTGCCCGGCATCCTGCCCGAGGCCCCCCCTGCCCACACGCTGTCTTCCAGTTTCTCTCTGAACCCACGACTCTTTCTGCCTCTGTCTCACCTGGCGTGGGTGCGTGCGAGTGCCTGTCCGTGTCCCTGGCTGTCGCTCGTCTGCTCTCCCAGGAAGGTCTTGTGCTGGGCCCGCGGCGTGGGGACAGGGCGGGCCTCGGTTTGGGGTCAGGGAAGGGCTGAGGCGCTCCAGGGTGTTTGCGCAGCCGGCAGGATGGGCGCCTGGGGCCCCGGCTGGGCTGCCCCTAAGCCCCAGGAGGCTCCGGGGACCGCGGACCCGGGCCGAAACCCCGCTCGTCCGGAGCCACCTGACCCTGAGCAGCGAATGGGATGGTGGGTGACAGGGGGTGAGGGGGCACCGAGATGTCCTCGCTGCTCTGCCCACCCCCCCTCCCCCCACCCCAGATTCCGCAGGCACGCCAGGCCCCGGCCGGCCATGCCAGACGGGTGTTGGCCTGGGATCGCGGTGTGCGGAGCGGGGGCGCCCTCCGCTGGCCGCCGAGCTGCAGGCTCTGGCCGGCCGGAGTCCAGTCGCGGGTCGTGCGGCTCAAGTGCAGCGCGCGCCCGCTGGAGAACTGCAGCCCCAGGCCCGACCGGCAGGTCAGAATGCATGGGAGGCGCCGCGCGGAGCTCTTGTGGGGCCTGACAGCCGCCTCGGTCTAAGGCCATAGTACCCTGAACGTGCCCTATGTCCTCTGATCTGGGAAATTGAGTAGGGCCGAGCCTGGTCAGTACTTGCATGGGAGACCGCCTAGTAGTTAGGCGGTTTTGTGATTTTTCTGAATGCCTACTTCAGAAAGTTAGAATTGGATGACTGCACACAGGAAAACGAATAATGTTTTCGTACATAAACTTAAGAATCCAGCAGCTGGTCATTCTTTTTCCTGTCCTAACACAGCTAACTGGAAGTCAGTTGCAGTAAGTTCTACTGACTTAAGACCCTCATCCCTAACGGAAGTTATATAGGAAAACCCATAGTATATCTAAATAAACATGAAAGATACAATGATGAGAAAGAAAAAAATTTCTCAGTGACATCTTAGTTGGTATCGGAAACATGATGATTATGAAAGCACAGCCCATAATCAAGTCCAGGCCATGGAAGCCTGTGACTTTCACTGAGTGTTGACGTCCCTTTCAGCTGAGGTTGTAAAAAGTGCTTTGTAAAATCCTGAGGTTTAACACTTGTAATCTCCTGAAGAGACTGCAATCAGAAGGCTTTCTAGAATATCCTGAAGCTGTGGTGAACTCAAGCAATACATTCTGCAGAGGTCGGAAGACAGACATGTTGGGAAGTGGGGATGACTTCTACTGCACTTAGGGAGAAAGGGCATATACAATTTGAGAAGCAACACCTCAGTGACGGAATTTTAAAGACTCCATACATGGAGAAGGAAATGGCAACCCACTCCGGTATTCTTGCCTGGAAAAATCCATGGAGGAGGAGTCTGGCGGGCTGAAGTCCACGGGATTCCATGACTGATCGTGTGTGCACGAGGGTGGAGGGAGACGGGTTGGTAGCAAGAAACTGGTAGAAGTAAAAAATAAGAAAAAATATAAAATAAAGACTCGATAAATATGACAACGACTGGCAGGAATAAACCTTCAGAAGTGCCTACTCAGACCTCCCGTCAGAAGCACAAGCGTAAAAAAGACACTGAGTTTTCACGGTCTCACTCAAAATTAGACTGGCTTATGACAATGGTCAGAGAGGCTCCTCTAAGATATCGGGGCTGGGCTTTACTGGAGGATGCACATCGATTGAGTGCATGGCTATGTGTTATGGAAATATGTCTTACTGGCAGTTTGAATGCATCTTCTTGAAGAACACAGCAAATAACACTACAAATTCAAGGAACTTGGCTACAATGACAATAGCTGATTTCATGTTGGCTACTGCTTGGCAGAGCTGGGTTCGCCTCTCCCATTAAGTACCTCAGTGGCCAGCTGTGAATGTAGCCATTAGTTTCTCACTTAGAAAACGAACCTAATACTTGCCATGTGCACTAGCGCAAGAACAGTGAAACCTCCACGGAGAAGCAAGTCAGACAGACATGCTTCTGTTTTCTCACAGAAGCTGCTTATGACCGGCCCTGCTCACAGACAGATTGCTAATTCCAAATCGATAGACAGTTATGCAGATATTCTTTAGCAACTGAGCCACCAGGGAAGCCCTACTAGCTCAGTTGCTAAAGAATCTGCCTGCAACACAGGAGACCCCGCTTTGAGTCCTGGGTCGGGAAGATCCCCTGTAGAAGGGATAGGCTACCCACTCCAGTAATCTGGCCTAGAGAATTCCAAGGACTCTATAGTCCATGGGGCCGCAAAGAGTCAGGCACGATCTGAGCCACTTTCACCTGCACATGCGGATATTACTTAGAACAAGAAATGTGGTAACAGATCTAGTACCTCTGTCAAGCTCATGAGTGAGTACTATAAATATACAGAATCAGCTTTGTCCTGCATAGTTATTACCATCCTGTATTTGCTTTGAGAGGAGTTAAGCTAGTCTTGTGAAACAGGAATGATTCTTTACCAACTAAGCCACAAGGAAAGCCCACTACTACTGGAGTGGGTAGCCTATCCCTTCTCCAGCGGATCTTCCTGACCCAGGAACTGAACCAGGGTCTCCTGCCTGAGTAACACATGTTGGGTAAAAATCGGTGAGGGAGCATAACTATGGACATTGATTGGTAAACTCAGTTTTCCTTGTCCAGATGGCTAGCGGAGGAGAAATAAACGTTGGCATGCATTTAAAAAATTCTTCTCATACTATATATAAAATTTACTAGTTCTCTGCAGAAGTCTTTCTGAAGCACAGATATTGTCATTAGATTGCTTTAGTCATATCCGTCTTATCCACATTTATTTTTAAAAGTCACATAGTGTGGCCTCAAATACTTGAAGACACGACAAAAGGTTTCTTTGGTCTCCATTCTAAACTGGATCGTGAGAAGGCAGTGGATCAGCATAATGCAGGAACTCAAGATATTTTTGGCAAAAACTTGACTAGTCTGTTTAATGATATGGAAGAATGAGTTAAGGGGGGCAGCACGAAACAGAAGGCCATGCTAGAAGTACACAAGACCTTGTTTGGTAAGTCCAAACATGACTTTTTCTTTCAATTGAAGAATAGTTGCTTTACAGAATTTTGTTGCCAAACATCAGCATGAATGAGCCACAGGTATACATATGTCTCCTCCCTCCTGAACCTCTCTCCCATTTCCCTCCCCATTCCACCCCTAGCTTGTTGCAGAGCCCCTGTTTGAGTCCCCTGAGTCATACAGCAAATTTCATTGGCATCTGTTTTTACGTATGGTAATATATTTTCATGTTACTCTGCATTCATCTGACCCTCTCCTTCCTCCCCCCTGCCCGTGTCCATAAGTCTGTTCTCTACATCTGTGACTCCTTGGCTGCCCTGCAAATAATTTCATCAGTACCACCTTTAGTTCAAGCATTTTTTTTACCCCCCAAGCATTTCTTATTTCTTATTCCAGTCTTACTGTCTTTAGTGTGAGACTGATTTTGAAACTGATATGAAAGTATTATTCTCAGCATGGAAAATTTGGAAGATGCAAACATGAAAAATTTAAAAAGTCACACAGAGGCTAGTCACTCTAACCTAACCCCTAAAACATTTATTGACTGATTTCTAGTTTCTCTTCTTTAACCTTTTTTATCTACAATAATCCTGTGTATTCCTTTTAGTTAGGGATTCATTTTTAGACTATCCTGACTCTTCAACTAAGTTCCAGTTTTGGGTCTCATACAGTGAGACATGTGCCAAATGCTTCCTGAATACTATAGAACATATTTTATGTTTAAATTCTTCCATGCTTATGTAGTGAGTCAATGATTTTAAGTTTATTTGGTACACATTTCAATGTAAAAGTCAATGTGTGAACTAACATATTCACGATTTTGAAAAGGTGGCTTATTTTGTCGTGTGCTAGAACTCCTCACCCGACCAAAGGTCATGGAGAAGTCTATTGTTTTTCTAAAATGTTTATAGTGTTGTTTTCTTTCTTTTTTTTTTTTTTTTGTAATTGAATTAGGGTGTGAGTTGCAAAGTTTGTGTTTCGGTTCATTTCATTCCATCTGTTTGGGTTTCTTTCTCTCTCCTGAGTCAGACAGTAATTTCCCACTGGTTGTCCAGTTACCAAGGTTGGTGTCCATGCATCCGTGCTGGTCTCTGCATTCATGTCCGGGTGTCCTGTGAAACACTAAGCTTAATTTTTTTGGAAATGTCCTAGCTGTTAAATACACTGTCATCACTCAGTTGAGCACAAGGATAGAAATTCAGGTGACCACACTCCGGAGAAGCTAGTGTCAGAGAGCCCGGGCGTGGCGTGCGTGCAGGGGGTTGGGAGAACGGGGGCGGGGTGCGGAGCAAGGAGATCTCAGGTGCCCTTGCACCCTGGGCCTCTCCAGTCCCGCCCCTACTCAGCGGCTTCCCCCTGCCCCCATCGCATTCGCTGCTCAGGGCCGGGTGGCCTCTGCAGCTGCCCGGCATCCTGCCCGAGTCCCTCTCTGCCCACAAACTGTCTTCGAGTCTCTCTCTGAAACCTCGTCTCTTTCTGCCTCTGTCTCACCTGGCGTGGGTGCGTGCGAGTGCCTGTCCCTGTGCCTGGCTTTCGCTCCTCTGCTCTCTCAGGAAAGACTTTTGCTGGGCCGGCAGAGTGGGGGCAGGGCGGGTCTCGGTAGGGCGAAAAGGCGAGGCTGAGGCGCTCCAGAGGGTTTGCGCAGCGGGCAGGATGTGCGCCTGGGGCCCCGGCTGGGCTGCCACTAAGCCCGCAGGAGGCTCCGGGGACCGCGGCCCCGGGCGGAAGCCCCGCTCGTCCGGAGCCACGTCACCCTGAGCAGCGAACAGGATGGTGGGGGGCAGGGAGTGAGGGGGCACCAAGACGTCCTCGCTGCTCTACCCACCCCACCTCCCCCCACACCAGGTCCCGCAGGCACGCCAGGCCCTGGCCGGGCCAGACGGGTGCTGGCCGTGGCTGGCGGTGTGCGGGGCCGTGGCGCCCTCCGCTGGCCCCCGAGCTGCCGGCCCTGGTTGGTCGGAGTCCAGTCGCGGGTCGTGCGGCTCAAGTGCAGCGCGCGCCAGCTCGAGAGCTGTGGCCCCAGGCCGAAGGGCAGGTCAGAACGCAAGGGAGGCGCAACGCGGAGCTCTTGGGGCACCTGACAGCTGCCTCGGTCTAAGGCCATAGCACCCTGAACGTGCCCTATCTCCTCTGAATTGGGAAATTGAGTAGGGCCGGGCCTGGTCAGTACTTGCATGGGATACCGCCTAGTAGTTAGGCGGTTTTGTGATTTTTCTGAATGCCTACTTCACAAAGTTAGTATTGGATGACTGCACACAGGAAAACGAATAATGTTTTCGTACATAATCTTAAGAATCCAGCAGCTGGTCATTCTTTTTCCTGTCCTAACACAGCTAACTGGAAGTCACTTGCTGTAAGTTATACTGACTTAAGACCCTCATCCCTAACGGAAGGTATATAGGAAAACGCATAATATACCTAAATAAACATGAAAGATAGAAAGATGAGAAAAAAAAAATTCTCAGTGACATCTTAGTTGGTATATGAAACACGATGATTATGAAAGCACAACCCATAATCAAGTCCAGGCCATGGAAGCCTGTGACTTTCACTGAGTGTTGACTTCCCTTTCAGCTGAGGTTGTAAAAAGTGCTTTGTAAAATCCTGAGGTTTGAAACACTTGTAACCTCCTGAGGAGACTGCAATCAGAAGGCTTTCTAGAATATCCTGACGCTCTGGTGAGCTCAAGCAAAACATTTTGCAGAGGTCGGAAGACAGACATGTTTGGATGTGGGGATGACTTCTACTGCACTTAGGGAGAAAGGGCATGTACAAGTGGAGAAGCAAAACCTCAGTGAAGGAATCTTTAAAGACTCCACACATGGAGAAGGAAATGGCAACCCACTCCAGTATTCTTGCCTGGAAAAATCCATGGACAGAGGAGTCTGGCGGGCTGAAGTCCACGGGATTCCATGACTGATCGTGTGTGCACGAGGGTGGAGGGAGACGGGTTGGTAGCAAGAAACTGGTAGAACTAATAAATAAAACAACAACAACAAAAAAAAAAAAAACACTAAAGACTCGATAAAATGACAATGACTGGTAGGAATAAACCTTCAGAAGTGCCTTCTCAGACCTCCCGTCTGAAGCACAAGCGTAATAAAGACATTGAGTTTTCATGGTCTCAGACAAAATTAGACTGGCTTATGACAATGGGCAGAGAGGCTCCTCTAAGACATCGGGGCTGGGCTTTACTGGAGGATGCACATCGATTGAGTGCATGGCTATGTGTTATGGAAATATGTCTTACTGGCAGGGCGAAGGCATCTTCTTGAAGAACACAGCAAATAACACTACAAATTCAAGGAACTTGGCTACAATGACAATAGCTGATTTCATGTTGGCTACTGCTTGGCAGAGCTGGGTTCGTCTCTGCCATTAAGTACCTCAGTGGCCAGCTGTGTATGTAACCATTAGTTTCTCACTTAGAAACCGAACCTAATACTTGCCATGTGCACTAGTGCAAGAACAGTGCAATACCCAACAGGTAAAGGAATATGACAAGTGCCCACCAAGTCAAACAAATGAGGAGGAGATAGGGAATCTATCTGAAAAACAATTTAGAATAATGATAATAAAAATGATCCAAATCTTGAAAACAAAATGGAGTTACAGATAAATAGCCTGGAGACAAAGATTGAAAAGATGCAGGAAATGCTTAACAAAGACCTAGAAGAAATAAAAGAGAGTCAGTTAAAAATGAATAATGCAATGAATGAGATCAAAAACACTTTGGAGGGAACCAAGAGTAGAATAACGGAGACAGAAGATAAGATAAGTGTGGTAGACAATAGAATGGTGGAAATAAATGAAGCAGAGAGGAAAAAAGAAAAAATGATCAAAAGAAATGAGGACAACCTCAGGGACCTCTGGGACAATGTGAAACGCCCCAACATTCGAATCATAAGAGTCCCAGAAGAAGAAGACAAAAAGAAAGGCCATGAGAAAATACTCGAGGAGATAATAGCTGAAAACATCCCTAAAATGGGGAAGGAAATAGCCACCCAAGTCCAAGAAACCCAGAGAGTGCCAAACAGGATAAACCCAAGGCGAAACACTCCAAGACACATATTAATCAAATTAACAAAGATCAAACACAAAGTACAAATACTAAAAGCAGCAAGGGAGAAACAACAAATAACACACAAAGGAATTCCCATAAGGATAACAGCTGATCTACCAATAGAAACCTTCCAGGTCAGAAGGGAATGGCAGGACATAATGAAAGTAATGAAAGAAAATAATCTACAACCTAGATTACTGTACCCAGCAAGGATCTCATTCAGATATGAAGGAGAAATCAAAAGCTTTACAGACAAGCAAAAGCTGAGAGAATTCAGCACCACCAAACCAGCTCTTCAACAAATGCTAAAGGACCTTCTCTAGACAGGAAATGCAGAAATGTTGTATAAACATGAACCCAAAACAACAAAGTAAATGGCAACGGGACCACACCTATCAATAATTACCTTAAATGTAAATGGGTTGAATGCCCCAACCAAAAGACAAAGATTGGCTGAATGGATACAAAAACAAGACCCTTATATATGCTGTCTACAAGAGACCCACCTCAAAACCAGAGACACATACAGACTAAAAGTGAAGGGCTGGAAAAAAATATTTCACGCAAATGGAGACCAAAAGAAAGCAGGAGTCACAATACTCATATCAGATAAAATAGACTTTCAAATAAAGGATGTGAAAAGAGACAAAGAAGGACACTACATAATGATCAAAGGATCAATCCAAGAAGAAGATATAACAATTATAAATATATATGCACCCAACTTAGGAGCACCGCAATATGTACGGCAAACGCTAATGAGTATGAAAGAGGAAATGAATAGTAACACAATAATAGTGGGAGACTTTAATACCCCACTCACAACTATGGATAGATCAACTAAACAGAAAATCAAAAAGGAAACACAAACCTTAAATGATACAATGGACCAGCTAGACCTAATTGATATCTATAGGACATTTCACCCCAAAACAATCAATTTCACCTTTTTCTCAAGTCCACACGGAACATTCTCCAGAATAGATCACATCCTGGGCCATAAATCTGGTCTTGGAAAATTCAGAAAAATTGAAATCATCCCAGTCATCTTTTCTGACCACAGTGCAGTAAGATTAGATCTCAATTACAGGAAAAAAATTGTTAAAAATTCAAACATATGGAGGCTAAATAACACGCTTCTGAATAACCAAAAAATCATAGAAGAAATCAAAAAAGAAATCAAAATATGTATAGAAATGAATGAAAATGAAAACACAACAACCCAAAACCTATGGGACACTGTAAAAGCAGTGCTAAGGGGAAGGTTCATAGCATTACAGGCTTACATCAAGAAACAAGAAAAAAGCCAAATAAATAACCTAACTCTACACCTAAAGCAATTAGAGAAGGAAGAAATGAAAAACCCCAGGGTTAGCAGAAGAAAAGAAATCTTAAAAATTAGGGCAGAAATAAATGCAAAAGAAACTAAAGAGACCATAGCAAAAATCAACAAAGCTAAAAGCTGGTTTTTTGAAAAAATAAACAAAATTGACAAACCATTAGCAAGACTCATTAAGAAACAAAGAGAGAAGAACCAAATTAACAAAATAAGAAATGAAAAGGGTGAGATCACAACAGACAACACTGAAATACAAAGGATCATAAGAGACTACTACCAGCAGCTCTATGCCAATAAAATTGACAACTTGGATGAAATGGACAAATTTTAGAAAAGTATAACTTTCCAAAACTGAACCAGGAAGAAATAGAAGATCTTAACAGACCCATCACAAGCAAGGAAATCGAAACTGTAATCAAAAATCTTCCAGGAAACAAAAGCCCAGTACCAGATGGCTTCACAGCTGAATTCTACCAAAAATTTAGAGAAGAGCTAACACCTATCTTACTCAAACTCTTCCAGAAAATTGCAGAAGAAGGTAAACTTCCAAACTCATTCTATGAGGCCACCATCACCCTAATTCCAAAACCACACAAAGATGCCACAAAAAAAGAAAACTACAGGCCAATATCACTGATGAACATAGATGCAAAAATCCTTAGCAAAATTCTAGCAAATAGAATCCAACAACATCTTAAAAAAATCATACACCATGACCAAGTGGGCTTTATCCCAGGAATGCAAGGATTCTTCAATATCTGCAAATCAATCAATGTAATACACCACATTAACAAATTGAAAGATAAAAACCATATGATTATCTCAATAGATGCAGAGAAAGCCTTTGACAAAATTCAACACTCATTTATGATTAAAACTCTCCAGAAAGCAGGAATAGAGGGAACATACCTCAACATAATAAAAGCTATATATGACAAACCCACAGCAAGCATCACCCTCAATGGTGAAAAATTGAAAGCATTTCTCCTGAAATCAGGAACAAGACAAGGGTGCCCACTCTCACCACTATTATTCAACATAGTCTTGGAAGTTTTGGCCACAGCAATCAGAGCAGAAAAAGAAGTAAAAGGAATCCAGATAGGAAAAGAAGTGAAACTCTCGTTGTTTGCAGTTGACATGATCCTCTACATAGAAAACCCTAAATACTCTTCCAGAAAATTACTAGAGCTAACCAATGAATATAGTAAAGTTGCAGGATATAAAATTAACACACAGAAATCCCTTGCATTCCTATATACTAACAATGAAAAAACAGAAAGAGAAATTAAGGAAACAATACCATTCTCCATTGCAACAAAAAGAATAAAATACTTAGGAGTATATCTACCTAAAGAAACAAAAGACCTGTACATAGAAAACTATAAAACACTGATGAAAGAAATCAAAGAGGACACAAACAGATGGAGAAACATACCGTGTTCATGGATTGGAAGAATCAATATTGTCAAAATGGCTATTCTACCCAAAGCAATCTATAGATTCAATGCAATCCCTATCAAACTACCAACGGTATTTTTCACAGAACTAGAACAAATAATTTCACAATTTGTATGGAAATACAGAAAACCACGAATAGCCAAAGTAATCTTGAGAAAGAAGAATGGAACTGGAGGAATCAACCTGTCTGACTTCAGTCTCTACTACAAAGCCACAGTCATCAAGACAGTATGGTACTGGCACAAAGACAGAAATATAGATCAATGGAACAGAATAGAAAGCCTAGAGATAAATCCACGAACCTATGAACACCTTATCTTTGACAAAGGAGGCAAGGATATACAATGGAAAAAAGACAACTGCTTTAACAAGTGGTGCTGGGAAAACTGGTCAACCACCTGTAAAAGAATGAAACTAGAACACTTTCTAACACCACACACAAAAATAAACTCAAAATGGATTAAAGATCTAAATGTAAGACCAGAAACTATAAAACTCCTAGAGGAGAACTTAGGCAAAACACTCTCCGACATGAATCACAGCAGGGTCCTCTATGACCCACCTCCCAGAATATTGGAAATAAAAGCAAAAATAAACAAATGGGACCTAATGAAACTTAAAAGCTTCTGCACTACAAAGGAAACTATAAGTAAGGTGAAAAGACAGCCCTCAGATTGGGAGAAAATAATAGCAAATGAAGAAACAGACAAAGGATTAATCTCAAAAATATACAAGAAACTCTTGAAGCTCAATTCCAGAAAAATAAATGACCCAATCAAAAAATGGGCCAAAGAACTAAACAGACATTTCTCCAAAGAAGACATACAGATGGCTAACAAACGCATGAAAAGATGCTCAACATCACTCATTATCAGAGAAATGCAAATCAAAACCACAATGAGGTACCATTACACGCCAGTCAGGATGGCTGCTATCCAAAAGTCTACAAGCAATAAATGCTGGAGTGGGTGTGGAGAAAAGGGAACCCTCTTACACTGTTGGTGGGAATGCAAACTAGTACAGCCACTATGGAAAACAGTGTGGAGATTTCTTAAAAAACTGGAAATAGAACTGCCATTTGACCCAGCAATACCACTTCTGGGCATACACACCACGGAAACCAGATCTGAAAGAGACACGTGCACCCCATTGTTCATCGCAGCACTGTTTATAATAGCCAGGACATGGAAGCAGCCTAGATGCCCATCAGCAGATGAATGGATAAGGAAGCTGTGGTACATATACACCATGGAATATTACTCAGCCATTAAAAAGAATTCATTTGAATCAGTTCTAATGAGATGGATGAAACTGGAGCCCATTATTCAGAGTGAAGTAAGCCAGAAAAATAAAGAACATTACAGCATACTAACACATATATATGGAATTTAGAAAGATGGTAATGATAACCCTATATGCAAAACAGAAAAAGAGACACAGAAGTACAGAACAGACTTTTGGACTCTGTGGGAGAAGGTGAGGGTGGGATGTTTCAAAAGAACAGCATGTATTTTATCTATGGTGAAAGAGATCACTAGCCCAGGTGAGATGCATGAGACGAGTGCTCGGGCCTGGTGCACTGGGAGGACCCAGAGGAGTCGGGTGGAGAGGGAGGTGGGAGGGGGGATCGGGATGGGGAATACGTGTAACTCTATGGCTGATTCGTGTCAATGTATGACAAAACCCACTGAAATGTTGTGAAGTAATTGGCCTCCAACTAATAAAATAAAATTAAAAAAAAAAAAAAACAGCTATCCTAAAAATTAAAAAAAGAAGCTACCTCTTCTATGCAACATCTGTGTGTCTTCTGTCTGTCTTCTTCCTCGCTGACGCCACTCATCCCTTGGGTATTCCTGGTCCTGCTGGGGCTGGACCTCGGCAATTTTGCTCAATGCTTTGGATCCTAGTGGAAAAACATGCTGTTAATCCTACTTTTGCGAGGATTAAAACCATCGTAAAAACTGGAATTTGCTTAAATATTTTTGGTTTAAATATATCTTGTGTATATAATTACCCAGATTACTGTTGGGTATTAGATTGCTATGTTACAATATGTATGGCATACATGAGTTCCACTGTTATTGATATGATATGTGGTGGAGAGGTATTTGGTGGTGCAAGTGATTTAAATGATGTGTTCACAGTGTTTATATTCCTGTTATGTGGTTAATGGGTCTTGGATTCACGTTTGAAATATGACTCCCTTGTCTTTTGTGATGCATGAGAAGTGCTGAAATTGAAGATGATGCAGGTTAAGTCTAGGGTTGAGGGTGTGAGTAGGGTGGGGGGGAGGGTGTGGGTTAGGTTAAGGGTGTGGATTAGGGTGTGGGTTACATTGTGGCTTAGGGGTTAGAAGTTAGGGGTGTGGGTGAGGGTGAGGGCTGAGGGGTGAAGGTGTCAGGTTAGGGTTGGGATGATGCGTTAGGGTTAGTGTGTCAGGTTAGGGTTAGGGGGTCGGGTTGGTGTTAGGTTCTGGGATAGGGTTACGGTGTTGGTTAGGGTTAGGGTGTCGTGTTGGGGTTAGGGTTAGGGCAAGGGCGAGGGCAATTTCGCCTGGGACCTTATGGAGGGGCCTCACAGTCAAAGGTAAAGGCAAAGTCACATCCACACTTCTGTTCCATCCCCTTTCCTCTATAGTAGAGCTCTAGTAAGCCTAGGCCTGGTAGGAAAACTCTTGGCTCCTGTGGGGACACATCCTGTGTGTGAATCTGCATACCAGACCTAGGGGCCACAGGGCGCCTGTTTTCTTCTGGGAGAGGGGACCCTGAAGCGGTGTTGCCTGGCAACAGCTTGAAAATCCATTAAATTGCACTTTACGTACCTCTGACAAAGCTAGATTTGCTCCACCTTTTCGCCATTTGGAAGCAAACCTTCCATACCCTCTCCCCAAGTAGGCAATGGGCCTACTTTGAGTAGAAAGTCCCCTTGAGGAGCTGAGCCCAGGAAGGCACCCAGTCATGTCGAACACACTCCAGCTGCTTACTTCCTCATGGGCAGTATCACTATCAGCTAGGAATGTCTTTGCAAGGATTGAAAAGGGAAGGGGAGATACATGGCCCTGCCTCTGAAATTTCAGTCCTCTGAGCAGAACTGGAATTCAATTGTATCAGCGAAACTGTGCCTTCCAAAGAGGCTTGCAAACACACCCCGAGTGGCTGCCTCTTCTTCCCTGAAGAAGGCTCCCTTTCCCTGCATCCTGCGGACTCCCTGTCCCAGCCTCCTGGAAAAGCGCTTCTTGGAGTTCCTTCTTGGAGTTCCTTTCTTAGTTGCAGTTATCCCTCAACTTGGGGCCATAGGGAGTAGCCCCACACTCACAGGGGAAGGCAGACCCACCTCCACACATCTCTTCCATCCCCTTTGCTCTGTAGGACAATTCTAGTGAGCCTAGGTCTGTCAGAAAATTCTTGGCTTTGACGGGAACACACCCTGTGTGTGAACCTGCATACCCGACCTAGGGGCCACAGGGCGCCTGTTTTGCTCGAGTGGGCCTTGAAGCAGTACAGCCTAGTGAGAGCTTGAAAATCCATCCAATTGCTCCTTTCTTACCTCTGACACCTAGCTTTGTTCCACCCTTTGGCAGTGTGGAGGGAAGAGGGCCCAACCCCGTCCTCAAGCGGACATGGGGCCTACTTTGAGAGGAAAGGCCCCCTTGAGGAGCTGAGCCCATCAAGGCACCCAGTCATGTCAAATATACTCCCACTGCTTGCTTCTTCATGGGTAGTACCACTATCAGCTTGGAATGTCTTTGCAAGGATCACAAAGGGAAGGGGAGATACACGACCCTGCCTCTGGAACTTCGGTCCTCTGAGCAGACCTGAGTGCTCTAGGGAGCCTAGGGCTGTCAGGAAAATTCTTGGCTCCTACGGGGACACACCCCATATGTGAACCTGCATACCGGACCTCGGGGCCACAGTGTGTCTGCTTCTCTCGGTGTGCCTAAAGCGGTGCAGCCTAGCAACAGCTATTGAGCCTAGGTCTGTCTGGAACATTTTGGATCCTGTGGGGAAAACACCCTGTGCACACCCCTAGATACCGGGCCTAGGGGCCAAAATTCTCACATGTCTCCTGGGAAACCCTAACACAGTGTGACCTAGCAACTGCTTGAAAATCCATCCCATTGCTGTTTTCCTCCTTCTGATACAGCTAGCATTGCTCCTTGCTTTGGGATATCTCAAGCAAGGGGCGAGTCCATAACTGCTCTCCTGGGGCCCAATGGATGTGCAAGGTGCCCTCAACCAGGTGACCCCAGCATGCCACCTGGCCCCCTCAGACACACTCCCGCAGCCTTCTTCCTCATGGGAAGCACCTCTCTGACCCAGGAATGTGTTTGCAAGGCTCGGAATGTGCAGGGAGACACATGGCCCTGACTCTGGAATTGAGGTCCTTGGGGCAGGCCTGCAGGTCTGACATCTGAGAAGCAAAACACTTGCTGCAAATAGAGGCCTGAAAACACACTCTGTGTATGACTTTCCTTCCTCCAAGGAAGATAGCTTTCCCAGTCTCCTGCATGCTGAGTGTCACACAGCTGGAATGTGCTTGCGTGGACGTCATGATTCAGTGGCAATGGCCCCTGAGGCCCTGTGCCCAGGTAGGGCGCCCACACTCACAGGCAAATCAAAGCAACTTCCAAATGAGTCAGCTCTTCACATCTAGTGGCCAAAGTATTGGAGTTTCAGGTTCAATATTAGTCTTTCCAATGTATATTCAGACCTGATTTCCTTTAGGATGGAGTGGTTGGGTCCTCTTATAGTCTAAGCAAACTTCAAGCATCTTCTTCAGCACCACAGTGCAAAAGCATCAAATCTTTGGCTGTCAACTTTCTTTATAGTCCATCTTTCACATCCATACATGACATGGAAAAACCTTAGCCTTGACTAGACGGATCTTTGTTGGCAAAGCAATGTCTCAGCTTTTTAATATGCTGTCTAGTTTGGTTATCACTTTCCTTCCAAGTCGTAAGCATCTTTTAATTTCATGGCTGCAGTCACCATCTGCAATGATTTCCGAGCCCCGAAAAATAAAATCTGCCACTGTTTCCACTGTTTTCCCATCTATTTGCCAAGAAGTGATGAGACTGGATGCAATGATCTTAGTTGTCTGAACGCTGAGCATTAAGCTAACTATTTCACTCTCCTCTTTCTCTTTCATCAAGAGGCTCTTTAGTTCTTCACTTTCTGCCATCAGGGTGGTGTCATCTGCATATCTGAGGTTATTGATATTTCTCCCAGCAATCTTGATTCCAGTTTGTGCTTCATCCAGTGCAGCATTTCTCACGATGCCCTATATATAAGCAGATATAAGTTAAATAAGCAGGGTACCAATATACAGCCTTGACATATTCCTTTTCCTATTTAGAACCAGTCTGTTGGTCCAGGTCCAGTTCTGTTTCTTCCTGACCTGCATATAGGTCTTTCAAGAGGCAGGTCAGGTGATCTGGTATTCCTATCTCTTTCAGAATTTTCCCCAGTTTATTGTGATACACACAGTCAAAGGCTTTGGCATAGTCAACAAAGCAGAAATAAGTGTTTTCCTGGAACTCTCTTGCTTTTTCAATTATCCAGTGGATTTTGGCAATTTGATCTCTGGTTCCTCTGCCTTTTCTAAATCCATCTTGAACATTTGGAATTTCACGGTTGACATATTGCTGAAGCCTGGCTTGGAGAATTTTGAGTGTTACTTTATTAGCATGTGAGATGAGTCCAGTTGTGTGACAGTTTGAACATTCTTTGTCATTGCCTTTCTTTGAGACTGGAATGAAAACTGAGCTAACAACCTGGATGTTTTCAATCGCATATGCTAAAAGAACTGCCTTTGCAGTTTCCAAGGGAAAAAAGTTTCATTTTAACCAATTTTCTCTGAAGTTCAAGGAATATCATGGACATCCTCCATCAAAAAGTCAACTTTCTTTTATGTAATCACAGTTTCATGCCTAAATTATAGACCAACTCATGCTCAAATTGACTCTGATATCAGGGGCAGATCAGCTAGCTGATAAAAAGCTTGGATTGTCCCTCTGGAGGAAAGTGAGACATTGGTCCCAAGAGAAGAATCTGAGGGCTTAAGGGAATTTGCAGGAGTGGGGAAATCTTGGTCCATCCTACATGTACCGTACTTAAATAATGCTTATTTATTTTACGGAAGTAAAAAAAAAAAAAAAAACAGATGATAAAAACAAATATAAATCACTGAAAGGTAAATAAATTCATCATCTGTGATTGAAAGCTGCATTCTAAGAAAGCTGTGTTCTCTTAACCTAGAGAGTAGACTAAATTCCAGTCTGGTACCAGCTTACCAGATAACAAACAAAAAGCGTTGTTTATGGGTAAGCTCAGGAAAGTCTTTTCCATGTATCTTGAGGTAGCAGTATTTTTGCAAAGGCATCAGTGTGAAACCATGGAAGGCATGTTTAAAACCTGATTAGATAAAAATTGACAAAATAAAAATTGACAAAATTGACAAAATAAAAATTGACAAAAAAAGTGTCAAAATAGTCACTGCTGTGACTTGAAACACTTTAATATGATAACTAGAATTATAACTGACAGCATTTTACCAGGACATATCAGATTTTCATGGATGTCACATAGTTTCTAGGATACCTACAGTAGTAACTGAAGGAGTCTTTGGGCTTAGAAAAGAAAACAACAGTCTCAAAGGCCCTTGCTTGTATCATTTAACATTGGAGAAAACAAAATCGAACTTTAGGTACCACCCTGAGGCTCCAGGCCGGTTATATCTATCTATTTTCCCATGCAGCGTAGTGCCTGCTGGAAGTCCAAGGGATTTATCCTGCCTGGTAATTTCACCAGCTGGGACTCCACAACCCTTAGTCTGGCCGGCTGACCCAGCCCTGCTTCCAGCACTTTGCAGGCCAGCAGGCCCTTGACCACCTGCTGGGACAGGAAAGGGAAGGGTCCACGAATTGCATCCTAGAAACTTAGTAGGGTGCATGTATTTAAAAACCTGGTGGCCACCCAGGCAGGAGAGAAGGGAGGAGGGCACCTTGCTGCCCTTTCATGGGGGAATCTGTGGCTGTCCTGCTGAGAGGGGGCCTTTCCATGGGGACCCTGTGTAATAAGTTTGGTGTTTTGGAACTGAATAATTAGAACGTGTAAAATTTTTAATTTATGTGGTGCTTTAATTAAAAAAAAAAAAAAAAAAAAAACAAGCAGCTCCAAGTTTTCTGCAAATTGAGGCCTCAAACTTGAAGGCCTATTTTCCTTCCACTGTGGCATTCTATGAAGAAATGTGCGTTTTTTAAAGAAAAGGGTCAGAAAAGTGAGGGAAACAGAAAAGCCAGAGGTGCCCCAGGAGTTTGGTGAAGGTCTTAGGAGGTCACTTGTAAATGCTGCTGGCCATCGGGAGGCAGTCTCTTGTGACCAATGGGCACAGAGCTCTGCAGGCTTGTCCTTTGCATGGATGTTCTTGTTTGTGGAAATCCAGCTCAGAGCCATCTCCTGACGTGTAAGAATTTCCCAGACTAGACCCTAGGCAAATCCCACAGGGCCAGGGACTCCTTTCTTCATTGTATTTGTCTGTTTGACTGAAAACCAGAAATGGCATATTTTTCTTTCAATCTGGTCTATCATCCAGGCCTTGGAGTAATATTTCCCCTCCCCCTCAATAGGCTTGGGTTCCGGTGATGAATTATAGTCAGTTGTCCATGATTTTGCAGATGAGGAAACTGAGAGTTGGAGAGGGTGGAGGACTGTCCAAGGGAGAATGGGATATCCTTCCAGGAACACTGGCTCCTGGGTTTTTAATGAGCTTCCTACCCAGCATGGTCATTAAGTGGCAAGGGTTGACATTGAGAATAAACTATTGGTGGAAATGAAAAAGGCTTTTTGAAAGAATGTGCCTACCAGCTGTGCATCTTATGGAGTATTTTCATTGTACTTCCCAGCCCTTGGAAAGTGCTGGGCACAGGGCAGATGCTTCATCATTTTTATTGAATAAGTTCAATGTCACACAATTGTATCTGTAGTGTCAGCAACACTATGAGGTATATTAGAACAGTGATGGTCCCAGTTGGTACCCACAAGGATATTTTTAAAAAATGAAACAAATCTCTCTGATCATCACCAAGGCTATCAGAGGTCTATTGCAGACTCCACACAAGGGAGGGTCTACCTCTTGGGACATCCCCACTTCAGCATCTCCCTAAACCAGCAATCTAGGACAGCTGAGTACACTTGAAGTTCCTTCCTTGACCTTGGGAGTTTTTTTGGAAGACAATTTTTTGACAGACAGGGGTGGGGCAAGGTTTTGGGATGTTTCAAGTGCAGTCCATTTATTGTGCACTCTATTTCTGTTTCTGTTCCCTGGAGGCTCAGTTGGTAAAGAGTCTGCCTGCAATGAGGGAGACCCGGGTTTAATCCCTGGGTCAGGGAAATCCCCTGGAGAAGGAAATGACAGCCCACTCCAGTATTCTTGCCTGAAGAATTCAATGGACTGAGGAGCCTGGTGGGCTACCAAGGGCTGGACATGGCTGAGTGATCAAACTCTTATTTCTATTATTATTTCACCAGCTCCACCTCAGATCATCAGGCATTAGATCCTAGAGGTTGGGGGCCCCTGCTTTAGTTCCCTCTTTCATCTTCTACACAGCTCCAGCATGCTTCCTCCTCCTCTTCCACCTGCAGAACTACCTGCTGGGCTTCTCTGAGTGTGATTAAGAGTTTCCTTCCCTCACTGTCTTTCCTCTGAGTCCCTTTTCCTAAATGGGTTTCCATGATCTCCTTTAGGCACTTTTTCCCCAGGTGGTGCTAGTGGTAAAGAACCTACCTGCCAATGCAGGAATCCTATCCCTGGGTTGGGAAGATCCCCTGGAGGAGGGCACCCAACCCACTCCAGTATTCTTGCCTGGAAAATTCCCATGGACAGAGGAGCCTGGTGGGCTCTGACAGTCAGACGTGATTGAAGCGACTTAGCACAGCATACCATAGGACCTTTGAACTGCAGACTCATGTGATTGTTTGGATTCTTTGGAGTCCCTTGTTATTCCACGTGTATGTTAGGGTCAGCTTGTATATTGCTTCCTAAAGGCCTGGAGAGGGTAATAGGCAGGAAGGCCAGGGGTCTCCAGACAGAGGGAATAGGCTGCAAGTGTCAGACGTTTTTTCATCTCTCAAGCAGCTGGAGGAACGAAACGAGTGCTACATTTTTTCCCCTTCTCAATACAAATTTAAGAGGTTTCTCTTAAAATTTTGTGTTGCTATGACGACTCCTGGCTCCACCTGAACTTAACTTTTCTCAAACCTTCAGCTAAGCAATGCATTTTGTCTTAAGGAAAGGTTTGTCTTAAGCTATGTTAATATACTACGTATTTCTGCTAGACTCTGTCTTCAGGTCGGTTCCCCCTAAAGGCTCAGAACCGACTTGACAAACCAATATGTTTTACTCATACCTGTTCTCCTAATCTATGTTAATGAAATGATATATTGGCTTGGAAATCTGCCTTTCTTCAAAATTCATGTCAATCATTCTATGGCCCGGGATGACTCACCTGCTGCCAATATTATCTCAATGCATGTTGTGGGTGAGGGGCCTGGTGTCATTCTCTGAGACATTGCCTTTCTTTCATTAGCAGACTGCTAGTGGCTGTATAACATCTGCCTAAAGACTAGCAGGGGGTACTCTTCCTGCCCCCGTCTGATGTCTATGTCAGCAGCTTTCTCTATCTCTTTTATACTTTAATAAAACTTTATGACACAAAAGCTCTGAGCGATCAAGCTTTGTCAACTGGCCCTGGATTGAATTCTTCTCCTCTGGAGGCCAAAAATCCTGGCGCCTTTTGTGGTTCAGCAATGACCTTTCAGTCTTTTGTAATTCATATTGAATCTTCATTTCAGATTGAAGATGCATTCCATGGTATTGCCATCTTAAGTCTTTCCATCGCTATGGAATATCTGTGCATGTATTCAGGATATTTTTCAGCAATCGTGTATAATTTCCAATGTGCCAGTCTTGTCATCCTCATTACACCCATGGCAAAATATTTTATTAATGTTGACACTATCAAAAGGAAATTGTTTTTTAAATTCCTTTTCAGATTATTATTTGCTAGTGTATACAGATAAAACTGTGTAATCATTCATTTTTATCAGCTTGGACAGCTTGATAGTTGTCTTTACTTTCTTTACTTCCTCATACTTTAAGATTATCCTAGCTTATATATTTACTGTCTCGCCCCTAGTCTCAATCGTTTATTCAAAGAATTTCTGTCCTTTTTTTTAAACACTGAATTATTTTTGACAATGCTGGGTCTTTGTAGCTAGATGCCTAGTTGTAGTGAGCAGAGGCTACCCTCTAGTTGACTTGCCATGGCTTCTCATTGCAGCGCTTTCTCTGGTTGCAGAACTTGGGCTCTGGAGCATGCAAGTACTTCAATAGTTGTACGGGGGCTTAGTTGCCCCTGGGCATGTGGAATCCTCTAGGACCAGGGGTTGAACCAGTGTTCCCTGCATTGGTAGGCAGATCCTTTACCACTGAGCCACCAGGGACATTTCCTGTTCTTCTTCATTATAGAGTGATATTTAAAACATACATGTAGGAGCTAAATATGCTCAGCTGACAATATTTGGAAATATATACATGTATTCCATCTTATATATTCAGTTGAAGGTAATTTGTGATGATGTCTCCATGAATCTTGTAACCTTTCCTTTTGTTTATCCATAATTTACCATTCCAATGGTAAGATACCTGGCTTCCACCACTTGTCATGTATGGAATTCAGTGCTTGTCCCATGTGGTTACTGAAACAACTGTCAGACTGTCTTCCAAAGGGGGCTGTGCATGCATCCCACCAGTATCTTGAGTATGTTTCTGTAGGAGAGTTTACTATCAGTATACCCTCCGTGGCCAGGTGTCTATTTCAGTCTTTACCAGTTATGAATGGGCTTGTTTGCTCTAGTGTTCTTGGACAATTTGAGGACTCCTGTCTAGTTATGAGGGACACAGGAATCTCCTTGAGGCTTGGCAGGGCAATCAGCACACTTCTCGAGGTGAGGAGGGAGACCTAGGGTCCCTTTCCAGTTGCCATAAGGATATTGGGATTCCTACCAATTTTCAAGAGGAGTCAGGCATCATCACCTTTTGAATCATTGAATTCTGCATGCCTCTCGAGGTGTCAACGGGATGTGAGGCCTCCTGTCGATAAGAGGCGGGGACCTAGGACTTTCTCTATGCTCTCCATAGGGGATTCACACATCCCTTCATCCTGTGAGATGAAAGATGAGCCTGCATTCAAGCCACTGTAGGGAAATCGGACCTTCTTTCGAGTCAGGGCGTCTCAGGGTCAATTCCACTTGAGGTAGCAAACTCAGGGTCCCTCCCACATACTTACTGCTGAGAGACACCTCCTCTGGTTGTGCTTGTGGAATGGTGGCATACCTCTTGAGTGGAAGCCAGGGAATCAGCTCTCATTTCAAGATGATTTGGGGTACATGGAGCTTTCCTCGAGTTGCTGTGCTGAACTTGGTGTTCTTCTAGACTTGGGACAGTGTTCTCGGGGAATCTCTGCAGTTGCCTAAAGGAAGCCAACCCACTTGTTGTGTTTGATGCGGAACACGGGATGGCTCTGAAGCCAATGCAGTGGAATAGGGACTCATCTCGAGTTGATTTGGGATACACGAAGCTATTTCCCATTGCTGCAGTGACATCAGGGTCCCTCTGGACTTGAGACAGTGTTCTTGGGGACTCTCTGGAATTCCATCAAGCAAGTAATGGCTCCTTACGTATTTGATGGGGAACACGGAATTGCTCTGCATGCAATGCAGGGAAATCAAGCCTCATCTCGCGGCGAGAAGGCAGTCTCATGATTTCTCTCGAGTTGCGGCGCGAACCTGGGGTATATTCTCCAGGTACGGCGGGGATGGCCCTTCAAAACTCATGTTTGTTCAGCGACGTCAGGACTCCTGTCTAGTTACGAGGGACACCTCAGGAATCTCTTCGAGGCTTGGCAGGGCAATAGGGACGCTTCTCAATGTGAGGCGGGAGACCCAGGGTTCCTTTCCAGTTGCCACAGTGAGACTGGGATTCCTATCAATTTTCAAGAGGAGTCAGGCGTCATCACCTTTTGAAACATTGAATTCCGCCTACCTCCATGTCAAAGGGATGTGAGACCTCCTGGCGTGATGAGGCCAGGACTTAAGGCTTTCTCTAGGGTCTCCGTATTGGATTCAGACATCCCTTCATCTTGTGCAATGAAAGACGAACCTGCATTCAAGCCACTGCAGGGAAATCCGGCCTTCTTTCTTGTCAGGGCATTTGGACTCCATTCCACTTGAGGCAGCAAACTCAGGGTCCCTCCCCCATATCTATTGATGAGAGAAGCCTCCTCTTGGGGTGCTTGTGGAAAGTTGGCATACCTCTTAAGCTGAATCCTGGGAATCTGCTCTCATCTCGAGATGATTTGGGGTACATAGAGCTTTCCTCAAGTTGCTGTGCTGAAACTGGTGTTCCTCTAGACATGGGACGGTGTTTTCGGGGAATCTCTGGAGTTGCCTAAAGAAAGTGAAGCAACTTGTCTTGCTTGATGGGGAAAGCGGAATTTCTCTGGAGCTAATGTGGCAGAATCGGGCCTCATCTCCAGCTGATTTGGTGTACACGGAATTATTTCGCGTTGCTGCGGTGACCTCAGGGTCCCTCTAGGCTTGTGAGTGTGTTCTTGGGGACTCTCTGGAGTTCCATCAAGCAAGTCAAGGCTCCTACACATTTCATGGGGAAAACGGAATTGCTTTGCATGCAATGCAGAGGAATCTGGCCTCATATTGTGGCGAGGGGATGTCTCATGCTTTTTCGCGAGTTGCGCTGGGAACCTGGAGTATATTCTCGAGTTACAGCGGGGATGGCCCTTCAAAAGTCGTGTTTGTTCAGCGACGTCAGGACTCCTGTCTAGTTATGAGGGACACCTCAGGAATCTCTTCGAGGGTTGACACATCAATAGGGACGCTGCTAGAGGTGAGGCGGGAGACCCAGGGTCCCTTTCCAGTTGCCACAGGGATACTGGGATTCCTATCACTTTTCAAGAGGAGTCAGGCATCGTCACCTCTTGAAGCAATGAACTCTTGGTGCCTCTCTAGGTGTCAAAGGCATGTGAGGCCTCCTGTCGAGAGGAGGAGGGGAACTAGGGCTTTCTCTAGGGTCTCCACAAGGGATTCAGACATCCCATTGTCTGGTGAGATGAAAGACAAGCCTCCATTCAAGCCACTGCAGGGAAATCAGGCCTTCTTTTGAGTCAGGGCATCTCGGTGTCCATTCCATTTGACGCAGGAAATTCAGGGTCCAACTCACATACCTATTGCTGAGAGAAGCCTCCTCTAGAGGTGCTTGTGGAAAGTTGGCATACCACTTGAGTCAAAGCCAGGGAATCAGCTCTAATCTCGAGACGATTTGGGGTACATGGGGCTTTCTTCGAGGTGCTGTGTTGCAACTGGTGTTCCTCCAGACTTGGGACGGTGTTCTCGGGGAATCTCTGGAGTTGCCTAAAGGAAGTAAAGCCACTACTCCTGTTTGATGGGGAACACGGGATGGCTCTGGAGCAAATGCAGGGGAATTGGGCCTCGGCTCGAGTTGATTTGCAGTATGGAGCTATTTCGCATTGCTGCGGTGACACAAGGGTCCCTCTAGACTTGTGACAGTGTTCTTGGGGACTCTCTGGAATGCCATCAAGCAAGTCAAGATTCCTTATGTGTTTGATGGGAAACACGGAATTGCTCTGCAATGCAGAGCAATCAGGCCTCATCTTGCGGCCAGGGGGAAGTCTCATGGTTTATCTCAAGTTGCGGTGGGAACGTGGGGCATATTCTCGAGTTAAGGTGGGGATAGACTTTCAAAACTCCTGTTTGTTAAGCGACATCAGGACTCCTGTCTAGTTATGAGAGACACCTCAGGAATCTCTTTGAGGCTTGGCAGGGCAATAGGGACGCTTCTTGAAGTGAGGCGGGAGACCCTGGGTCCAATTCCAGTTGCCACAGTGATATTGGGATCCCTATCACATTTCAAGAGGAGTCAGGCATCGTCACCTTCTAAGCATTGAACTCCGCGTACCTCTCGAGGTGTCAAAGGGATGTGAGGCCTCCTGTCGAGATGAGGCGGGGACATAGGGTTTCCTCTAGGTCCTCCACAGGGGATTCAGACATCCCTTCATCTTGTGAGATGAAAGACGAGCCTACATTAAAGCCACTGCAGGGAAATCTGGCCTTCTTTTGAGTCAGGTCATCTTGGTGTTCATTCCACTTCAGGAAGCAAACTCAGGGTCCAACTCACATACATATTGCTGAGAGAAGCCTCCTCTTGAGGTGCTTGCAGAAAGTTGGCATACCTCTTGAGTCGAAGCAGGGAAATCAGCTCTAAATCTCAAGACGATTTGGGGTACATGGGGCTTTCCTCGAGTTGCTGTGTTGCACCTGGTGTTCCTCTACACTTGGGACAGTGTTCTCGGGGAATCTCTGGAGTTGCTTAATGAAGTCATGCCACTTGTGTTTGATGGGGAACGCAGAATGACTCTGGAGCCAATGCAGGGGAATGGGGCAGCATCTCGAGTTGATTTGGGGTAGACGGATCTATTTCCCGTTTCTGCACTAACCTCACGGTCATTCTAGACTTGTTACAGTGTTCTTGGGTACTCTCTGGTGTCCCATCAAGCAAGTCAAGGCTCCTTACATGTTTGATGGGGAACACAGAATTGCTCTGCACGCAATGCAGAGGAACTGGGGCTCATCTCGTGGCGAGGGAGAAGTATCATGGTTTTTCTCGAGTTGCGGTGGGATCCTGGGGTATATTCTCGAGTTACGGTGGGGATGGCCCTTCAAAACTCGGATGTGTTCAGCTATGTCAGCACTCCTGTCTAGTTAAGAGGGACACCTCGGGAATCTCTTCGAGGCTTGGCAGGCAATAGGGACGCTTTTGGAGATGAGGCGGGAGACCCAAAATCCCTTTCCACTTGTGACATGGATATTGGGATTCCTATCACTTTTCAAGAGGAGTCAGGCATCGTCACCTCTTGAAGCAATGAACTCTTGGTGCCTCTCTAGGTATCAAAGTCATGTGAGGCCTCCTGTCGAGATGAGATGGGGAACTAGGGCTTTCTCTAGGGTCTCCACAGGGGATTCAGACATCCTTTCATCTGGTGAGATGAAAGACGAGCCTGCATTAAAGCCACTGCAGAGAAATCGGGCCTTCTTTTGAGTCAGGGCATCTCGGGGCCCATTCCACTTCAGGCAGCAAACTCAGGGTCCAACTTACATACCTATTGCTGAGAGAAGCCTCCTCTAGAGTTGCTTGTGGAAAGTTGGCATACCTCTTGAGTTGAAGCCAGGAAATCAACTCTAATCTCGAGACGATTTGGGGTACATGGCGCTTTCCTCGAGTTGCTGTGTTACGCTTGGTGTTCCTCTAGACTTATGACAGTGTTCTCGGGGATTCCCTGGAGTTGCCTAAAGGAAGTCAAGCGCCTTGTCGTGTTTGATGGGGAAACTGGGATGGCTCTGGAGCCAATGAAGGGGAATCGGGCCTCATCTCGAGTTGAAATGAGTGAATCACGTGTGAATCACGTGTGCATCAAGTGTGAATCACGTGTCCATCATGTGTGTGTCACGTGTGTGTCACGTGTGCATCACGTGTGCGTGACATGTCCATCACGTGTGAGTCACGTGTTCATCAGGTGTGTGTCACGTGTCCATGACGGGTGAATCACGTGTTCATCACATGTGCGTCACTTGTGTGTCACGTGTGCATCACGTGTGTGCACGTGGGAATCACGTGTGCATCACGGGTGCGTCATGTGTGCATCACGTGTCCATCACGTGTGTGTCACTGGTGCATCACGTGTCCATCACATGTGTGTTACGTGTGCGTCACAAGTTCATCATGTGTGCGACATGTGTTCGTCACGTGTTCATCACGTGTGCATCACGTGTGCATCAAGATTGCGTCACGTGTGAATCACGTGTTCGTCACGTGTGCGTCACGTGTGTGTCATGTGTGCATCACGTATTCATCACATATGGGTTATGTGTGCATCACGTGTTCATCACGTGTGAGTCACATGTGTATCACGCGTGAATCACGTGTGCATCACGTGTGCATCACGTGTTTCATGACGTGTTCATCACATGTGCCTCACGTGTTGTTCACTTGTTCACAACGTCTGTGTGACGTGTGCATCATGTTTTCATCACGTGTGCATCACGTGTTCATCATGTGTGAGGCACGTGTTCATCACATGTGAGTCACGTGTTCTTCACGTGTGAATCATATGTCCATCACATGTGCATCACTTGTGCAACACGTGTTTGTCACGTGTGCGCCACGTGTGCGTCACCTGTGAATCACTTGTTCATCACGTATTCATCACGTGTGTGTTATGTGTGCATCACGTGTTCATCACATGTGTATCACGTGTGAATCACGTGTTCATCACGTGTGCCTCACTTGTGCACCACATGTTCATCACATGAGCATCATGTGTGCATCACGTGTTCATCACGTGGGCATCACGTGTGCACCTCATGTGCACCTTGTGTGCATCACGTGTGAATCAGGAAAAGAACTGAATGGGATAGACTAGAGATCTCTTCAAGAAAATTAGAGATACCAAGGGAACACTTCATGCAAAACTGGGTTTGATAAAAGATAGAAATGCTATGGACCTAGCAGAAGCATAAGCTATTAAGAAGATGTGGCAAGAATACACAGAAGTACTGTAGAAAATATCTTCATGACCCAGATAATCACAACGGTGTGATCACTCACCTAGAGCAAGACATCCTGGAGTGTGAAGTCAAGTGGCAATTAGAAAGCATCGTAAGAACAAAGCTAGTGGAGTTGATGGAATTCCAGTTGAAGTATTTCAAATACTGAAAGATGATGCTGTGAAAGTGCTGCACTCATAATGCCTGCAAATTTGGAAATCTCAGCAGTGGCCACAGGACTGGAAATGGTCAGTTTTCACTCCAAATAGAAAGAAAGGTAATCCCAAAGAATGCTCAAAATACCACACAATTATGCTCATCTCACACGCTAGTAAAGTAATGCTCAAAATTCTCCAAGCCAGGCTTCAGCAATACGTGAACTGTGAACTTCCAGATGTTCAAGCTGGCTTTAGAAAAGGCAGAGGAACCAGAGATCAAACTGCCAACATCTGCTGGATCATTGAAAAAGCAAGAGAGTCCCAGAAAAAAAAATCTATTTCTGATATATTGACTACACCAAAGCCTTTGACTGTGTGGATCACAATTAACTGTGGAAAATTCTGAAAGAGATGGGACTACCAGACCACCTGACCTGCCTCTTGAGAAACCTGTATGCAGGTCAGGAAGCAACAGTTAGAACTGGACATGGAACAACAGACTGGTTCCAAATAGGAAAAGGAGTACGTCAAGACTGTACGTTGTCGCCCTGCTTATTTAACTTATATGCCGAGTACATCATGAGAAATGCTGGGCTGGAAGAAGCACAAGCTGGAATTAAGATTGCCAAGAGAAATATCAATAATCTCAGACATGCAGATGACACCACCCTTATGGCAGAAAGTGAAGAAGAACTAAGAAGCCTCTTGATGAAAGTGAAAGAGGAGAGTGAAAAAGTTGGCTTACAGCTCAACATTCAGAAAACTAAGATCATGGCAACAGGTCCCATCACTCCATGGGAAATCGATGGGGAAACAGTGGAAGCAGTGTAAGATTTTATCTTTTGGGGCTCCAAAATCACTGCAGATGGTGATTGCAGCCATGAAATTAAAAGAAAATTACTCCTTGGAAGGAAAGTTATGACCAACCTAGATAGCATAATAAAAAGCAGAGACACTACTTTGCCAACAAAGGTCCCTCTGTTCAAGGCTATGGTTTTTCCAGTGGTCATGTACAGATGTGAGAATTGGACTGTGAAGAAAGTTGAGCACCGAAGAGTTTATGCTTTTGAACTGTGGTGTTGGAGAGGACTCTTGAGAGTTCCTTGAACTGCAAGGGCATCCAACTAGTACATCCTAAAGGAGATCAGTCCAGGGTGTTCATTGGAACGACTGATTCTGAAGCTGAAACTCCCATAATTTGGCCACCTGGTGCGAAGAGCTGACTCATTGGAAAATACCCTGATGCTGTAAGGGATTGGGGACAGGAGGAAAAGGGGATGACAGAGGATGAGATGGCTGCATGGCATCACCGACTCGATGTACCTGAGTTCGAGAAATCTCCGGGAGTTGGTGACTGACAGGGAGGCTTGGCGTGCTGTGATTCATGGGGTCCCAAAGAGTCAGACATGACTGAGCGACTGAACGGAACTGAACTGATATGAATAACTAATTAAAAGTAAAGTAAAGTTGCTCAGTCATGTCCAACTCTTTGTGGCCCCATGGACTGTAGCCTACCAGGTTCCTCTGTCCATGGGGTTTTCCAGGCAAATGTACTGGAGTGGGTGGCCATTTCCTTCTCCAGGAGATCTTCCTGACCCAGGGATCTAACCTGGGTCTCCAGCATTGCAGACAGATGCTTTACCATTTGAGCCATATAATTCCATTGCTAACACGTGCAAGGGGCTACTCTTTCTGCCCTCTTCTGATGCCTATGTCAGAAGATTTCTCTATCTCCTTTATACTTTAATACAACTTTATTACACAAAAGCTCTAAGCAATCAAGCCTCGTCTCTGGACCTGAATTGAATTCATCTCCTCTGGAGGCCAAGAATTCCAGTGTCTTTGCGTGGTTCAGCAATACCTTTCAAGATCATCCTGGAGATTCTGGCCATGTACCTCAGGAACATGGTCAGATAGGAGGTCACCCTTGAGACTGTGGGCTTTTGACCCAGGTGCAGGGTGTTGGAGTGGCGGGAATCCTGTATAATTTGCACATGTGACCCCAGGTAAAGGGTCTGGGAGGTAAGGTCACCTTGGAGACTGTGAATATGCTACCCAAGGTGCAGGGTGTGGGAAATAATGTCACCCTGGAGAATGTAGACTTCTAGCACAAGGGATGAGTTCTTGACATTGGGGTCTCATGGGAGACTGGATGATTCCGCTCAGACAGTGTGTGGGGATGGGATTCACCCTGGAGACTGTAGATATGTGATCTCAGGTACAGGATTTCCGAGGGGGTCACCCTGGAGCCTGTGAATATGTGATTCCAGGTGCAGAGTCTGCAAGGGAGTCACCATGGAACCTGTGTTTGTGTGACTCCAGGTGAGGTCTACAAAGTTTTGACAAACAGGAGACTGTGGACATGTGACCCCTATTACAGGGTCTTGGAGGGGGGAACCTTTGTGGCCAGGGTCATGGGATGCAAGGTTATATGTCTGGGAGGTGGGGATACCCTGAGAGTATGGAAGTGTGACCCCAGGTACAGGTTCTGGGAGTTGGTGCCATCCTGAAAATGGTGGACATTTCACCCGAGGTATGGTTTCTGGGAGGTGGGGTCACCCTGAAGACTCTGGACATGTGACCCCAAATGCAGGGTCTGGGAGGTAGACTCACCATGGAAAAAGTGGACTTGTGACCCCAGATACAGGATCTTGAGGGTGGGATCACCTGGAGGCTGTGGACTTGTGACACCAAGTACAGGTTATACAGGGGGCCACCTTCGAGACTGTGGACATGTGATCACAGGTGTATGGTATGGGAAGTTTGGTAACCTAGGAGATTGTGGATATATGACAGTAGGTACAGGGTCTCAGGTATGTCCCCATGGAAAGTGTGGACATGTGACCCCAGGTGCAGGTTTGGGTGGGGTCACCCTGGAGACTGTGGTCGTGTGACCCAAAGTTCAGGGTAGGAAAAGGGTTTCACCCTGTAGACTGTGGATCTATGACCACAGGTACAGGATCTGGTGGTAGTCACTGTGGCGATGATGGACGTATGAAACCTAGTACAAGTTCACGGAGGGGGTCACCCTCCAAGACTGTGTACATGTGACCCTCGTTTCAGGGTCTGGGTTGAGGTCACTCTGGAAACTATTTGCCGTGTGACTTAGATGCAGGGTTAGGGGACGCGTTTACTTTGAAGATTGTGGTCATGTGACCTCAAATGCACCATTTGGGAGGCAAATCATCTTGGAGACTGGATACGTGACCGTAGATCCAGGGTCTGAATGGGATTCCCCAAGGTGAGATTGTGAATATGTGACTCCAGGTGCAGGGCCTGCGAGGGAGTCACCTTGGAACCTGTGTTTGTGTGACTCCAGGTGGAGGGTCTGGGAAGTGACGACACTCTGGAGACTGTGAACATGTGACCCCATTACAGGGTCTTGGAGGGGGTAACCCTGGCATCCAAGATCATGGGACACCATGTTAAATGTCTTGGCGTGTGGTAACCGAGACTATGGAAGTGGGACCCCAGGTACAGGTTCTGGGAATTGGGGCCAACCTGAGTGACTGTGGATGTTTCACCCTAGGTACAGTTTCTGGGAGGTGGGGTCACCCTGGAGACTCTCGACAAGTGACCCCAAGTGCAGAGTCTGGGAGGGGTCTCACCCTGGAAACAGTGGACTTGTGACCCTAGGTACAGGGTCTTAACGGTAGAGTCATCCTGGAGTCTGCCAACTTGTGACACCAGGTACAAGTTTAGGAGGGGGATCACCCTGGATACTGTGGATGTGTGATCACAGGTGCATGGTATTGGAAGTGGGGAGTCCAGGAGACTGTATATATGACACTAGGTACAGGGTCTGGGGGATGACACCATGGAGAATATGGACTTGTGATCTCAGGTGCAGGTTCACAATGTTCAGGGTACAAAATGGGTCTCATCAGGCAGACTGTTGAACTGTGACCACAAGTTCAGGATCTGCTGGTGGTCACTGTGGCAATGGTGATCGTGTGAAATCTGGAACAAGTTCAGGGAAGAGGTCACCCATGAGACAGTGGACATCACTCTGGAGACTGTGGATGTGTGAGTAAGGTGCAGGGTTAGGGGATGGGGTCACTTTGAAGATTGTGGACATATGACCCCAGATGCACTGATTGGGGAGGCAAGTCATCCTGGATAGTGGGCATTCGACCCTAGATGCAAGGTCTGACCTGGGTCCCCCAAGACACTAGGATATCTGAACCCAGGTACAGGGTCTAGGATGGGGGTGATCCAGGAAACTCTGTATATGTGACCTCAGGTACAGTGTCTGGGAGGTACGGGGTCACTCTGGGGACTGCAGGCATTTAATGGCAGGGAAATGGTCTGGAAGGGGTGTCACCCTGCATGATGTGGATATGTGAGCCCAGGTGCAGTGGGCAAAGTGGGGTTCACGCTGGAAACTGTTGACATGTGACTCCAGGTGCAGGGTATGGGAGGGCGAACATCCTGGAGATTGTGGATGTGTGTAAATAAGCACAGGGTCTGGCAGGGGAGGGTTACCCTGGAATCTGTGGCCAAGTCACCAAAGGTATAGGGCATGAGAGGTCGGGTCACACCGGATACTGAGAACATGTGACCCAAGTTACAGAGACCAGGAAGGGGGTCACCACGGAGCCTGTGAATCTGTTAGTACATGTGCAGAGTCTGGGAAATGACATCACACAAAAGTCTAGGGACATGGGATGCCAGGTGAACGGTCTGGGAGGGAGTCACCCTGGAGTCAGTTGACGTGTGACCCTGGGTACAGGCACTTGTGGGTGGGGAAAGCCTCGAGACTGTGGACATGTGATCCCAGTTACTAGCCCTTGAATGTGGGTAAATCCAGGAGACTCTGGACATGTGACCCCAGGTATAGGATGGGGAAGTTGGAGTCACCCTGGCGACTGTGCCAATGTAATCACATGTACAGAGTCTGGGGAGGCGTGTATTCCTGGCCAACATGTACATGTAACCCCAGGTAGAGGGTTAGAGATACGGGGTCACCCTGGAGACTGGGGCAATGTGACCAGAATTACAATATTCTGTGAGGTGTAGTCACCCTGGAGACTGCGGAGGTGTGAGACCTGGTGCATGATCTGGGAGGGGTTGCCACCCAGGAGACCATGGATGTGTGACCCTAGCTAGGTTCACGGGCTTGGAATTGGTGTCACCCTAGAACCAGTGGGTGTTTGAACCGAGTACAATTGTTTGACAGGTGGTGTTACCCTGGGCGCTGCGGACATATGAACCCAGGTGCAAGTTCTGGCAAGTGGGGTCACCCTGAGACTATCTACGTGTGACCCTAGGTACAGGGTTTGGGAGTTGGTGAATGTGCCCATGTGACACCATGTACAGTGTCTAGGAGGGTGTTCACCCTAGAGACTGTGGGTATGTGTCCCAAGGTAGAGTGTCTGGAGTGTGAGGCCATGCTAGAATCTGTGGACATGTGACACTGGGTGCTGGGGTCAATAGTCCAGCATCTGGAAGACTGTGGTTATGTGAGCCCTGGTACAGTGATTTGGATGAGTCACCTGTGAGACTGTGGATATGTGGCTCCAAGTGCAGGGTCTATGAGGGAGTCATCCTGGAACCTCTGTTTGTGTGCCTGCAGGTGAAGGTTCTGGGAAGTGATGACATACAGGAGACTGTGGACATGTAAACCACATTACAGGGTCTTGGAGGGTGTAACCCTGTGGACCAGGGGCATGGAACAGCCTCAATGTCTATGGAAGAGTGACTCCAGGTACCGTTTCAGGGAGTTGGGACCATCCTGAAAACAGTAGACGTTTATCCCCAGGTAAAGTTTCTGGGAGGTGAGATCACACTGGAGACAGGAGTGTGACCCCAGGTATGGGATCTTGAGGGTGGGGCCATCCTGGTGGCTGTGGACTTGTGACACAAGGTACAGGAATGGGATCGGGGTCACCTTGCAGACTGAGCATGTGATCCCAGGTGCATGATATGGGAAGTGGGGTAACCCGGGAAACTGTGGATATATGACACTACGTATAGGGTCTGCGCAGATATACGACACTAGGTACTGGAGTGGGCAACCCACTCCAGTACTCTTGCTTGGAAAATCCCATGGATGGAGGAGCCTGGTAGGCTGCAGTCTATGGGGTCCCTAAGAGTCAGACATGACTGAGTGACTTCATTTTCCCTTTTCACTCTCATGCTTTGGAGAAGGAAATGGCAACCCACTCCAGTGTTCTTGCCTGGAGAATCTCAGGGATGGGGGAGCCTGGTGGGCTGCCATCTATGGGGTCGCAGAGTTGGACACGACTGGCATGACTTAGCAGCAGCAGCAACAGCAGCAGCAGTACAGGGCCTGGGGGATGTCACCATGGAGAGTATGGACATGTGACCCCAGGTGCAGGTTTGGCAGGGATGACCCTGGAGACTGGCTAGGTGAACCAAGGTTTAAGGTACAAAATGGTCTCACCCTGCAGACTGCGGACCCTGACCACAGGTACAGGATCTGGTGGTGGTCACTGTGGAGCTGGTGCATGTGTGAAACCTGATAGAAGTTCAAGGAGGGGGTCAATATGGAGAAGGTGGAGGTGTGACCCTATGTGCAGGGTCTGGAGTGAGGTCATTCTGGAAACTGTGGCTGTGTGACTAAGGTTCAGGGTTAGGGACTGGGGTCACTTTGCAGAATGTGGACATGTGACTCCACATGCACCGTTTGGGTCATCCTGGAAACTGTGGACAAGTCACCAAAGTACAAGGTATGAGAGGTGGTGTCACACTGGAGACTGAGGACATGGGATCCAAATTACAGGGTCTGGGAAGGGGATCACCATGGAGACTGTGGATCTGTGACCACAGGTATAGGGTCTGGGAAGTGATATCACACAGGAGACTGTGGACATAGGATGCCAGGTGAAGGGTCTGGGAGGGAGTCACCCTGGAGTCTGTGGACGTATGACCCCAGGTAAAGGCTCTTGAGGGTGGGGAAAGCCTGGTGACTGCGACCTGTGACCCCAGGTTCAGGGTTGGGAATATAGCATCGCCCTGGAGACTGTGCAAATGTGACCCCAGATACAGGGTCTGGGGAGAGGTGTCATCCTGGACACCGTTGATATGTAACCTCAAGTACAGTGTCTGAGATATAGGGTCACCCTGGAGACTGAGGCCATGTGGCCAGAGGTACAATAGTCAGTGAGGTGGGTTCACCTTGGAGACTGTGGATGTGTAACCCCAGCTGCAGTGTCTGGGAGGAGTGTCAACCTGGAGACTGAGGACATGTGAGACCAGGTGCATGATCTGGGAGGGGTTGCGACCCAGAAGACTATGGATCTGTGTCCCCAATATCAGACTTTGGTGTGGATGTTACCATGGAGACTGTGGATGTTTGACACCAGGTGAAGGGACAGGGAAGGGCATCACCCTCGAGACCCTGGAGGTAGGATCCCAGGTTCAGAGTCTGGGAAGGGAGTTCTTCAGGAGTCTGTGGAAATGTTATGTCAGAAAAAGGGCCTGCAGTGGTTACCCTGGTGACTATGTACATGTGACACATAATACAAATACTGAGATTGGGGGTCATCCTGCAGACTGGAGAAATGTAACCACAGGTGCAGATTCTGAGGACGGGGTCACCTTGGAGACTGTTGACATGTGACATCAGGTGCTTCATCTTGGAGGTAGATCATTCTGGAGATTCTGGACATGTGACCCCAGGAACAGGGTCTGAGAGGGGGTCACCCTTGAGAGTGTGGGCTTTTGACCCAGGTACAGCATGTTGGAAGGGTGGTAACCCTGGAGAATGTGCACATTTGACACCATGTACAGGCTCTGGGAGGTGAGTTCACCCTGCTGACTATGGCTATGTGACCCAAGGTGTGACTCTGGAGACTGTGGATATGTGATCCAAGGTGTGAGTCTGGAGACTATGGATATTTCTCACCCAAATCAGGTCTGGGGATGGGGATCACACTGGAGGCTGTAGATATGTGACCCCAGGTGCAGGGTCTGCAAGAGGTACACCCTGGAGCCTGTGGATATGTGACCCTGGGTGCAGGATCTGGGTGCTTGGGTCACCCTGGAGACTGTGGTCATGTGAGCCCCAGTGTGGGGTTTTGAATGAGTCACCCTGGAGACTGTGGATAAGTGACTCCAGGTGCAGGCTCTGCAAAGGAGTAACCTGGAAACTGTGATTGTGACTCTAGGTGAAGGGTCTGGGAAGTGACGACACACAGCAGACTGTGGACATGTGATCCCCATTACAGGGTCATGGAGAGGGTAACCTTGGCTAACAGGGACATGGGAAACCAGGTTCAATGTGTGGGAGGTGGGGTAACCCTTAGAATTTGGAAGTGTGACCCCAGCTACAGGTTCTGGGAATTGGGTCCATCCTTAAAACTGTGGATGCTTCACACCAGTAGCTTCGGGGAGGTGGGGTCACCCTGAAGACTCTGGACATGTGACCACAAGTTCAAGTTCTTGGAGGTGGACTCGACATGGAAATAGTGGACTTGTGACCCCAGGTACAGGATCTTGAGGGTAGGGTCATCCTGGAGACTGTGGATTCGTGACACCAGGTATAGATTTTGGAGGGTTCACACTGGAGACTCTGGATGTATGTTTCCTCTGCAGGAGAGCTCCAGTGAACCTAGGTCTGTCTGAAAAATTCTTGGATCATGTGGGGAAACACCCTGTGCGTTAATCTGGACACCCAGGTTCAAATTTGCATATTTTTCTCGGGTGGCCCTAAAGTGGTGTAACCTATCCACATCTTGAAAATCCGTCCAATTGCCATTTTCTTACTTTTGACAGAGCTAACTTTGTTCCACCCCTGGGGTTTCTGAAGCACATGGGCGGCTCGCAACTCCTATCTTTGGGCCTATTTACACTGGAGTGTCACCTTACAGAGGTGACCACAGTAAGGGACCCAGCACTCTGAAACATATTCCCACAGTCTGCTTCCTCAAGGGCAGTACCAGTATCACCTAGATATGTGTTTGAAAGGTGGGAAAATGCACCAAGACACAGGGCACAGGCTCTCGAATTTAGGTCCTCTGAGCAGAACTAGAGGGTTCATGTCTTAGGAGCTAAAGAGTTCCTGCAAGGGACAGGTTTGAAAACACACTCTCTGTGGGTGCCTTTCTTTCCTTGAAGAAATATAGGTTTGCCAGTATCCTGCGAACTGAGAGTCACACAGTGCTTGAAAAGTGCTCGCTTAGACATGAGTTTTCAATGGTAATTTCCACTTGGGGCTGTAGTCAAACAGAGGGGTTCCACACTCACTGGGAAAGACAAGGCAATATCTAAATGTCTGTTCCATCCCGTTTTCTCTGTAGGAGAACTCTAGTGAGCGTAAGTCTGTCTGGAAAATTCTTGGATCCTTTGGGGACACACCCTGTTTGTGAACCAGGATACCAGAATGAGGGGGCACAATTTGTGTTTCTCTCTGTGGACCTTAAAGCAATGTAGCCTAGCAACAGCTTGAAAATCCATCCACTTGCTCTTTTCTTGATTCTGAGAGAGCTAGATTTGCTCCTTCCTTTTTGATTTCTGAAGCAAGTGGGTGAATTTCAACTCCCAGCTGTGGGCCTTTTTACAGTGGAATGCCACCTCGCTGAAGTGAGTATAGTGAGGAACCTAGCCCTCTTGGACACACTCTCGCAGACGGCTTCCTCATGTGCAGTACTGGTATAACCTAGGAATGGCTTTGCAAGGCTTGGAAAGTGCAGGGAGAAACATGGCCTTGACTCTGGAATTTAGTTCCTCTGAGCACTACTGGAGGCCTCCCATCTGGGAAGCTAAACAGTTCCTGCAAGATAGAGGGTTGAGAATACACTCTCTTTTGATGCCTTTCTTTCCTTGAGGGAAGATATCTTTCCCTGCATTCTGTGAACTGAGAGTCACACATTGCTTGAAAAGTGCTTGCTTGGCGGTCATCTTTCAGGGGCACTTTCTCCTTGAGTCTGTGACAATAGGGAGGGGCAAACCAACTTCCAATGTCTGTTCCATCCCATTTTCCCAGCAGGAGAGGTCTAGTGAGCCTAGTTCTGTGGAAAATTCTTGGATCCTGCTGGGACACACCCTGTGTTTGAACCTGGATACCTGACCTACAGGGCACAATTCACATTTTTCTCTCAGGGGGCCCTAAAGTGGTTCGGCCTAGCAACAGCTTGAAAATCCGTCCAATTGCTCTTTTCTTACCTCTGACAGAGCTAGCTTTGCTCTACCTTTTGGGGTTTCTGAAGCAAGCGGGTGGCTCACACCTTGGAGCTTTGAGCCTGTCACTGGAATGTCACCTCACACAGTTGACCACAGTAAGGCACTCAGCCCTTTCAGACACACTCCTGCTGCCAGCTTTCTCATGGTCAGTACCGTTATGATCTAGGAATGTGTTTGTCAGACTCGGAAATTACAGGGAGACACACGGCCCTGACTCAGGAATATAGGTCCTCTCAGCAGACCTGCTGGTCTCATGTTTTAGAAGCTCAAAATTTCCTGCAAGATAGAGGTTTGAAAACACACTCTCTGTGGACGTCTTTCCTTCCTCAAAGGAAGATAGCTTTCTTCACATTCTGCGACCTGAGAGTCACACTCTGCTTGAAAAGTGCTTGCTTGTGAGTCTATTTTCAGTGGCAATATCTCCTTGAGGCTGTGACCATAAGTAGCGGCCCCACACTCACAGGGAAAGGCAAAGCAACATCCAAATGGCTGTTCCAACCAGTTTTCTCTGTAGAAGAACTCTGGGGAGCAAAGGTCTGTCTGGAAATTTCTTGAATCACGAGGGAACACATCCCGTGTGTGAACCTGAATAAAGGGCCTAGGGTGCACAATTTGTATTTATCTCTCTGGAGCCATAAAGAGGTGTGGCTAGCAATTGCTTGAAAATCCACCCAATTACTTTTTTCTTACTTCTGACAGTGCAAACTTTAGTCCACCATTCAAGATTTCTGAAGCAAGTTGATGGCTCACAACTCCTGGTCACGTGCCGATTTGCCATGGAAAGTTACCTCATCTAGGTAAGCACAGTATGGTACTCAGCACCCTCAGACACACACCTGAAGCCTGTTTTCTCATGAGCAGACCTGGCGTTACTCAGAAATGTGTTTACAAAGCTCAGAAAATGCTCAAAAACACACTGCCCTTGCTCTGAAATTTAGGTCCTCTGTACCAACCTAGAGGTCTCATATCTTAGTATCTAGACAGTTCCTCATATAGAGAGCCTGTTTCCTCATGGGCAGTCCTGGTATGACCAAGAAATGTATTTACAAAGCTCAAAAAGTGCAGGAAAACACATTGCCCTGACTTTGGAATTGAGGTCCTCTGGGCAAATATGGAGAATTCACATCTTTGAAGCTAGACAGTTCCTAATAGACAGATTCTTGAAAACACACATTTCCTTCCTCAATGGAACGTAGGTTTCCAGTATTCCATGTCCATAGAGTCACATACTGCTTGAAAACACTTGTTGGAAGTCCTTTTTCATTAGCAATTGCTCCTGATAGTGTGACCATAGGGAAGGCCACCAAACTCACAGGAAAAGGAAAAGCAACAACCAAAGGTCAGTTCCATCATGTTTTCTCTGTAGTGGAGATTCAGTGTGCCTAGGTCTGTCTGGGAAATTCTTGGATCCTGAGTGGACATATCCTAGGTGTGAACATGGACAGTGGACCTTGGTGGCAAAATTCACCTTTCTCTCTCAGTTGGCCAAAAACAGTAGAGCATAACAACTACCTGGAAATGCATTTAGCTGCTGGTTTCTTACTTCTGGCAGTGATCACTTGGTACACCCTTTGGGATTTCTGAAGCAAGTAAGCAGCTAGCAACTCGTAGCCGCTCGCCCAGTTACAGTGGAATGCTACATCATCTTGGTAAGTGCAGCATGGCACCCAGCAATCTCAGAAATCTTCCTGCAGCCTGTTTTTTCTTAAGGGCACTTCTGGTATGACCTAGGAATGTGTTTACAATGCTCAGAAAGAGTTCAGTTCCGTTCAGACGCTCAGCTGTATTCGACTCTTTGGGACCCCATGAATCGAAGCACACCAGACCTCCCTGTCCATCACCAACTCCCGGAGCTTACACAAACTCATGACCATCGAGTTGGTGATGACATCCAGCCATCTCATCCTCTGTCATCCTCTTCTCCTCCTGCCCCCAAGCCCTCCCAGCATCAGGGTCTTTTCCAATGAGTCAACTCTTCACATCAGGTGGCCAAAGTACTGGAGTTTCAGTTTCAGCATCAGTCTTTCCAATGAACACCCAGGACTGATCTCCTTTAGGATGGACTGGTTGGATGTCCTTGCAGTCCAAGGGACTCTCAAGAGTCTTCTCCAACACCACAGTTCAAAAGCATCAATTCTTCAGTGCTCAGCTTTCTTCACAGTCCAACTCGTACATCCATACATGACCACTGGATAAACCATAGCCTTGACCAGATGGAGCTTTGTTGGCAAAGAAATGTCTCCACTTTTTAATATGCTATCTAGGTTGGTCTTAACCCTTCCAAGAAGTAAGCATCTTCTAATTTCATGGCTGCAATCACCATCTGCAGTGATTTTGGAGTCCCCCAAAATAAAGTATGACACTGTTTCTACTGTTTCCCAATCTCTTTCTCATGAAGTGATGGGACCAGATGCCATGATCTTAGTTTTCTGAATATTGAGCTGTAAGCCAACTTTTTCACTCTCCTCTTTCACTTTCATCAAGAGGTTTTTTAGTTCCTCTTCACTTTCTGCCATAAGGGTGGTATCATATGCATATCTGAGGTTACTGATGTTTTTCCTGGCAGTCTTGATTCCAGCTTGTGCTTCTTCCAACCCAGTGTTTCTCATGATGTACTCGGCATATAAGTTAAATAAGCAGGGAGACAATATACAGCCTTGACATACTCCTTTTCCTATTTGGAACCAATCTGTTGTTCCATGTCCAGTTCTAACTGTTGCTTCCTGACTTGCACATAGGTTTCTCAAGAGACAGGTCAGGTGGTCTGGTAGTCCCATCTCTTTCAGAATTTTCCACAGTTTATTGTGATACACACAATCAAAGGCTTTGGCGTAGTCAATATAGCAGAAATATATGTTTTCTGGGACTCTCTTGCTTTTTCAATGATCCAGCAGATGTTGGCAGTTTGATCTCTGGTTCCTCTGCCTTTTCTAAAACCAGCTTGAACATCTGGAAGTTCACGGCTCATGTATTGCTGAAGCCTGGCTTGGAGAATTTTGAGCATTACTTTACTAGCGTGTGAGATGAGTGCAATTGTGCAGTAGTTTGAGCATTCTTTGTTATTGCCTTTCTTTGGAATTGGAATGAAAACTGATCTTTTCCAGTCATGTGGCCACTGCTGAGTTTTCCAAATTTGCTGACCTATTGAGTACAGCACTTTCACAGCATCATCTTTTAGGATTTGAAATAGCTTAACTGGAATTCCATCACCTCCACTAGTTTTGTTTGTAGTGATGCTTTCTAAGGCCCACTTGACCTCACATTCCAGGATGTCTGGCTCTAGGTGACTGATCATGCCATCATAATTATCTGGGTCATGAAGATCTTTTTTTGTACAGTTGTTCTGTGTATTCTTGCCACCTCTTCTTAACAGCTTCTGCTTCTGTTAGATGCATAGCATTTCTGTCCTTTAATGAACCCAATCTTCGCATGGAATGTTCCTTTGGTATCTCTAATTTTCTTGAAGAGATCTCTAGTCTTTCCCATTCTGTTGTTATTCTCCATTTCTTTGCATTGATCAGAGTAAGGCTTTCTTATCTCTCCTTGCTATTCTTTGGAACTCGGCATTCAAATGGTGCAGGCTGTGACGGACCATGCAGAAGCATGGCCATGAGGAGCTATCTCTCGCCCAAGGTCAGAGGTAGTGGCTGAGGGGAGCCACCCCATGTCCGAGACCAGGGGCAGCGGCCGAGAGGAGCTACCTCATGCCTGAGGTCAGGGGAGGTGGCTGAGATGAGCTACCCCATGCCCAAGGTCAGGGGCTGTGGCCAAGAGGAGCAATCCCACGTCCACAGAGCAGCAGCTGCACGGGTGCAGGAGGACCGAGAGGAGCTACTCCACATTCAAGGTCAGGAGGGGCGGCCTGAGGAGATACCCATTGTCCAAGGTAAGGAGGAGTGGCTGTGCTTTGCTGGAGCAGCTGTAAAGAGATACCCCACATCCAAGGTAAGAGAAACTCAAATAAGATGGTAGGTGTTGTGAGAGGGCATCAAAGGGCAGACACTGAAATCATAATCACAGAAAACTAGCCAATCTGATCACATGGACCATAACCTTGTCTAACTCAATGAAACTAAGCCATGACGTGTGGAGCCACCCAAAACGGACGGGTCATGGTGGACAGGTCTGACAGAATGTAGTCCACTGGAGAAGGGAATGGCAAACCACTTCAGTATTCTTGCCTTGAGGACCCCATGAACAGTATGAAAAGGCAAAATGATAGGATACTGAAAGAGGAACTCCCCAGGTCGGTAGGTGTCCAATATCCTACTGGAGTTCAGTGGAGAAATAACTCCAGAAAGAATGAAGGGATGGAGCCAAAGCAAAAACAATACCCAGTTGTGGATGTGACTGGTGATAGAAGCAAGGTCCAATGCTGTAAAGAGCAATATCGCATAGGAACCTGGAATGTTAGGTCCTTGAATCAAGGCAAATTGGAAGTGGTCAAACAGGATGTGGCAAGAGTGAATGTCGACATTCTAGGAATCAGCAAATTATAATGGACAGGAATGGGTGAATTTAACTCAGATGACCATTATATCTACTACTGTGGGCAGGAACCGCTTAAAAGAAATGGAGTAGCCATCATGGTCAACAATCGAGTCCAAAATATGGTACTTGGATGCAATCTCAGAAAGTGTAGGGAAATACAATGCTCTGACTCTGGAATTTGGGTCCTCAGGGCAAACCTGGAAGTCTCACATCTTTGAGTCTATACAGTTTGTGATACACAGAGGCCTGATAAAACACTCTCTGTTGATGCCTTACCTTCCTGGATGGAACATAATTTTCCCAGCTTTTTGTGTGCTCAGAGTCACAAACTGCTTGAAAAGGCTTGTTAGAAGTAATTTTTCAGTAGCAACTTCCCCTGATGTTGTGACCTTAGGGAAGACCGCCACACCCACAGGAAAAGGCAAAGGATCATCCAGACGTCTGCTCAATCACGTTTTCTTGATAGGAGCAATCCATTCAACCTAACTGTCTAGAATGCTCATGGATACTGTTCCTACACACCCTATGTTTGAACCTGGATACTGGACCTTGGCAGCAAAATTTCCATTGTTTTCTCAGTTGGCCCTAAAACGGTTAAACCTAGTTACTGCCTGAAAATGCATCTACTTGCTGTTTTCTTACTTCTGACAGTGATAGTGTTGGTGCACCCTTTGGGATTTATGAATCAAGCAGGAGGCTCTCCACTCCAAGCCACTGGCCCCTTTCCAGGGAGATGTCATCTCATCTAGGTTAGCACAATATGTCACCCAGCACTCTGAGACACACTCTTGCAGCATGAATTTTATGGTCAGATCTGGTTTGACCTAGGAATGTGTTTACAAATCTCAGAAAGTGGTGGGAAACACACTGCCCTGACTCTGGTATTTAGGTCCTCTGGGAAACTTGGAGGACTCACATGTTTGAATCTAGACAGTTCATGACAGGTAGAGGCCTGATAACATATTCTCTCGAGATGCCTTTCCTTCCTCAAAGGAATATAGCTTTCTCAACATTCTGTGTGCTGAGTGTCACACACTCCTTGAAAACGCTTGTTGGAGGTCATTTTTCATTAGCAATTTCCCCTGGAGGTGTGACTGTAGGGAAGGCGCCACACTCACAGGTAAGTTCAAAAGCACTTCCAAACATCTGTTCAATCACGTTTTCTTGGTGGGGCCATTCATCAATGTAAGTCTATTTAGAAAATCCGTGGACACTGCGGGGAAACACCTATGTTTGAATCTGGATACCAGACGTTGGTGTTAAAATATGCATTTTTCTCTCACTTGGCCCTAAAAGAGTGCCGCCGAGCAACTGCTTGAAATTCCATCTGAATGTTGTTTTCTTCCTTCTGACAATGCTAGCTTTGGTTCACCCTTTGGGATTTTTGAAGCATGTGAATGACTTGCAACTCCTAGCTGCAGGCCCATTTCCAGTGGAATGACACCTCATCTATGTGACCACAGTATTTCACCCAGCACAGTCTGATACACTCCCTCAGCATCCTTCCTTAGGAGCAGACCTGGTATGCCCTAGGAATGCATTTAGAAGTCTCAGAAAGTGCAGCAAGACACACTGTCCTGACTCTGGAACTTAGGTCCTTTAATCAGGCCTGAGCTCTCACATCTTAGAAGCTGAACAGTTCCTGCTATAAAAAACACACTCTCTGTTGATGCCTTTCCTTCAGTGAAGGAACATAACTTTCCCAATGTACTGTGTGCTGAGAGTCACACACTGCTTGAAAACATTTGCTTGGAGTTCATTTTTCAGTGGCAATTTCCCCTGAGACTGTGACAGTAGGGAAGCGCCCACAATCACAAGACAAGCAAGCATCCAAATACCTGTTCCATCACGTTTTCTCTGTTAGAGAGGTCCAGTGAACCCAGGTCTATCTGGAAAAGTTTGGATCCTGTGGGGTCACATCCTGAGTGTGAACCTGAATACAGGACAAAATTCACCTTTTTCTCTCAGTTGGCACCAAAATGGTTTGGCATAGCCACTGCTTAAATATCCATCCAGTACTTGTTTTCTTATTTCTGACAATGACAGATATGGTTCACCCATGTAATTTCTGAAGCAAGCAGTCTGCTTGCCACTTCTATCTGGTGGTCCCTTTCCTGTGAAATGTCACATAATATAGGTAGCACCACATGGCACCCAGCTCTCTCAGACACACTCTGACAGCCTGTTTCCTCCTTGGCAGTCCTGGTATGACCTAGGAATGTATTTACAAGGCTCAGAGATTGTATGGAAACATATCCCCTGACTCGGGATGTTAGGTCATCTGGGCAAGACTGGAGGTCTCACGTCTTACAATCTAGACAGTTCCTAATAGATAGAGGCCTGGAAACACACTCTCTGGTGACGCCTTTCCTTACTCAAAGGGCCATTGCTTTCCCAACATTTTAGGGCCAACCTAGAGGAAAATGCGAAATTTGCCACCAAGGTCCATTACCCAGGTTCACACGCAGGATGTGTCCCCACAGCACTGAAGAATTTTCAAGACAGACCTAGGCTAACCCTAACCCTAACCCTAACCCTAGGATCTCTCCTACAGAGAAACATGATGGAACAGACGTTTGGATGATGTTTTGCCTTTTCCTGTGAGTGTGGTGGACTTCCCTATGGTCAAACCATCAAGGGAAATTGCTACTGAAAAACAACTTCCAGGCAAGCATTTTCAAGCAGTATGTGACTCTCAGCACACAGAATGCTGGGAAAGCTACGTTCATTTGAGGAAGGAAAGGCATCAATAGAGAGTGTGTTTTCAGGCCTCTATCCATCAGGATCTGTCTATATTCTAAGATGTGAGATCTCCAGGCTTGTCCAGAGGACCCATCTTCCAGAGTCTGGGCAGTGTTTCCCTGCAAATTTTGAGCCTTGTAAGCACATTCCAAGATCACTCAGGAATGTCCATGATGAAACAGGCGATGGAAGAGTGTCCGTGTGTGCTGTGTGTCATTCTGCCCTTACCAAATGAACTGACATTCCACTGGAAATGGGCCAGGGACTAGGAGTTATGAACCGCCTGTTGCTTCAGAAATCCAGAAAGCTGGAACAAAGCTATCATTGTCAGAAGTAAGAAAACAGATATTAAATGAACTTTCAAGCAGTTGTTAGGCCACAACGTTTTAAGCCCAATGGAGAGGATAATGCAAATTTTGCCACCAAGATCTGCTATCAAGATTCACATTCATGATGTGTCCCTGCAGTATCCAAGAATTTTCCAGATAGGACTAGGCTCACTATATCTCACCTACAGAGCAAACGTGATGGAACAGACATTTGAATGTGGTTCCCTTTTACTGTGTTTGTGGGGCTTTCCCTCCAGTCACATCTTCAGGGGAAATTCTTAGTGATAAATGACCTCCAAGCAAGTGTGTGACACTCAGGAAGCAGAATGTTGGGAAAAGAATGTTCCTTCAAGGAAAGACAGGCATCAGCAGAGAATGAATTTTCAGTCCTTTATCTATCAAGAATTGTCTAGATTTCTAAGATGTGAGACCTCCAGTCTTACCCTGAGGACCTAACTTGCAGAGTCAGGGCAGTGTGTTTCCCTGCACTAACCCAGGCTTTTAACCACCTTCCTACATCATCCCAGAACTGCCCATGAGGAAACAGGCTGCAGGAATGTGTTCAGACTGCAGGGTGCCATGCTGTTGTTACCCAGGTGAGGTGACATTCCATTGCAAATAGGCCATCAGCAGCACTTGCGAGCTGCCTTCTTGCTTCTGAAATCCCAAAGGTGGGTCAAAAGTGACCACTGTTAGAAATTAAAAAAAAAAAAGCAATTGTATGGATTTTCTAGCAGTTGCAAATTTGACCATCAAGTTCCGGTATCCACTGTCAGACTCAGGAGGTGTCTCTGCTGTATCTACCCATATTTCACAAAGACCTAGGCTCACTGGCTGCTCTGATAGAGAAAATGTGATGGAACAGATGTTTGGATCTTGGATTGCCTTACCCTGTGAGTGTAGAGGACATCCTTACTGTCACAACATCACAAGAAATTGCTACTGAAAAATGACCTGCAAGCAAACGGTTTCAAGCAATGTGTGACTCTCAGTTCACAGAATACTGGGAAAGTACTGTTTCTTCGAGGAAGGAAGGGTATCAACAGAGAGTGTGTTTTCAGGCCTCTATCTATGAAGAACTGTCTTGATTCTAACAAGAGCCCTCCAGCGTTCCCAGAGAACGGAACTTCCAGAGTCAGGGCAGTGTCTTCCTTGCCCTTTTAATGCTCTGTAAACATATTCCTAGGTCACACTGGGACTGTCCATGAGGACACAGACTGTGGGCGTGTGTCTGAGTATACAGAAGGGCCATTATGTGCTTACTTAGATAAAGTGACATTCCACTGGAAATAGGCCCATGACTAGGAGTGGTGATCTCCTTGCTTGCTTCAGAAATCCCAAAGGGTGAACCAAAGTTATTGCTCTTCAAAGTAAGAAAACAGCAATTAGATGGATTTTCAAGCAGGTGCCAGGCCACACAGTTTTAGGACAAACCGAAAGAGAAATGTGAATTGTGCCACCAGTTCCAGTATCCAGGTTCACACTTAGGATGTGGTCCTGCAGTATACACGATTTTCCAGACAGACCTAGGCTCTCTGGATCACTCCTAGAGACAAAATGTGATGCAACAGAAGTTTGGATGTTGGTTTGCCTTTTCCAGTGAGTGTGGGGGCCTTCCCTAAGGTTACACTGTCAGAGGAAGTTTCTACTGAAAAATGACCTCCAAAGAGCGTTCTCAAGCAGTGTGTGATCCCCAGCACAGAGAATGCAGGGAAAAGTATGTTTCTTCAAGGAAGAAAAGGCATCAACAGAGAGTGTGTTATTAGGCCTATATCTATTAGTAACTGTCTAGAATCTAACATTGACCTCCAGGCTTGTCCAGGGGACCTAACTACCAGAGTCAAGGCACTATTTTTCCTACACCTTCCAAGCCTCCCAAAGACATCCTAGCTCATATAGGGATGGCCCATGAGGAAACAGACTGTAGGAGAGTGTCTGAGATTGTATGGTACCAATACTGTGCTTACCTAGATGAGATGACATTCCTCTGGGAATGGGCCAGAGGGTAGGAGTGGTGAGTCGCCTGCTTGATTCAGAAATCCCAAAGGATGGACCAAAGCTATCATTGTCAGAAGGAAGAAAACAGCAATTGGATGGATTTCCAAGCAGTTGCAAGGCCGTAGCATTTTCCCAAATCAAGAGAAAAAATATTTTTGCCCCAAAAATCCGGTATCCATGTCCAGACTCAGGATGTCTCCATGCAGTATCCACAAAGTTTCCAGACAGAACTAGTCTCAGTGGATCGATCCTACTGAGAAAATGTGATGGAACAGACGTTTGAATGCTAATTTGTCTTTCTCTAAAAATGGAGAGTGCGGCATCCCCATGGTCACACCATCAGGGGAAAGTGCTACTGAAAAATGACCTCCATGCCAGCATATTCAAGCCGTGTGTGTCTCTCTGCACACAAAATGTTTGGAAAGTTATGTTCCTTCAAGAAAAGAAATGCATCAACAGAGAGTGCTTTCAGCCCTCTATCTATCAGGAGCTGTCTACATTCTAAGTCGTGAGACCTTCAGTCTTTCCTAGGGATCCTAACACCCAGAGTCAGGGCAGTGTGTTTCCATGAACTTTTCAAGCCTTGTAAACACTTTCCAAGTATATACTGGGACTGCTCCTGAAGAAACAGGCTGCACGAGTGTATCCGAGTGTGTTGGGCAGCATACTGTGCTTACCTGCATGAGGTGCCAGTACAATGGAAATCAGTTAGTGGCTGGAGTGGTGAGCAACCTGCTTGCTTCAGAAATTCCAAAGGGTGGACAAATCTATCACTGTCAAAAGTAAGAAAACAGCAATTGGATGGATTTTCAAGGATTTGCTACACTGCACCATTTTAGAACCAATGTGGTCCCAAAATGAGTGTGGGAGATGAAAATGAGAATTTTGCCACCAAGTTCATATATACAAGTTCACACTCATGATGTGTCCCCACAATACCCACGAATTCTCCAGACAGACCTAGGCTCACTTGATCGCACCTAAAGACAAAATGTTATGGAGTACACGTTTGGATGTTGGTTTGCCTTTCCCAGTGAGTGTGGGAGCCTTCCCTACCATTGCACCTTCAGGGGAATTTTCTACTGACCAATGGCCTACAAGCAAGTGTTTTCAAGCACCGTGTGACTCTCAGCACACAGAATGTTGGGAAAGCTATGTTTCTTCGAGGACGGAAAGGCATCCATACGGAGTGTATTTTTAGGCCTCTATCTATCAGGAACTGTCTAGAACTCAAGGCATGAGACTTCAAGGCTTTCCCAGGGTCCTAACTTCCAGAGTTAGGGTACTGTGTTTCCCTGCACCTTCCAAGGCTTTAAACACATTCCTTATTCAAACTGGGCCTGCCCATGAGGAAACAGGATGCAGGAGTATGTCTGAGAGGGCTGGGTGCCATACAGTGCTTAACTAGATGAGGTGACATTACACTGGAAATGGGCCAGCAGATAGGAGTAGTGAGCCGCCTGCTTGCTTTAGAAACCTCAAAGGTTTGACCAATGTTATCACTGTCATTATTAGGAAGAGACCAATTGGATGAATCTTCAGGCAGTTGCTAAGGCTGCACTCTTTTAGATCCAACCGACAAAATTTGCTAATTTTGCCAACAGATTCAAGGATGCAGATTCACACTCAGTATGTGTCCCTGTAGTATCCAAGAATTTTCCAGACAGGCAGAGGATCATTGGATCTCTCCTAAAGAGAAAACTTTATAGAATAGACATTTGGTTGGTTGTTTTCTTTTTCCTGTGAGTTTGGGGGTCTTCCCTACAGTAACACAGTCATGGGAAATTGTTACTGAAAAATCACCTTCAAGCAAGGATTTTCAACCAGTGTGTTACTCTCATCACACAGAAATCTGGGATAACTATGTTACTTAAATGCATGAAAGACATAAAAGTGGGTGTTTTTCAGGCATCTATCTGTCAGGAACTATCCAAAGTCTAAGATGTGAGAACTCCAGGTTTGCACACAGGGCCTAATTTCCAAAGTCATAGCCAGTATATTTCATTGCACTTTCAGAGCCTTATGAACACATTCCTGGCTCCTATTGGGTCTGATTCAGAGGAAACTGGCTGTGAAATTATCTAAGATTGCTGAGAGCCATACTGTTGTTACCTAGATTATTTGACATTTTAATGGAAATGATCCAGCTCGATGGGGTTGCAAGCCACCTGCTTGTGTCAGAAACCTGAAAGATTTGACCAAACCTATTGATGTCAGAAGTAGGAAAATATCAATTGGATGGATTTTCAGGCAGCTGCCAGCGCACATCCTGTTAGTGCCAAAAGAGAGACAATGCTAATTGTGCCAAGAAGGTCAAATATTCAGGTTCACAGTCAGTATGTTTCCCTTGCAGTATCCAAGAAATTTCCAGAGAGACCTGGGGCCATTGGATCCTTCTGACAGAGAAAAATTGATGGAAGAGACATTTTGATGTTTGCTTGCTTTTCCCTGTGAGTGTGGGAGCCTTCCCTAGTGTAACACACGTGAGGGGAAATTTTTACTTAAAAATGACTTCCAGGCAAGGGTTTCCACTTAGCGGGTTACTCTCAGCAAACAGAATGCTGGGACACCTGTGTTCACTCGCGGAATGAGGGGCAATGAATAGGGTGCTTTTCAGGCATCTCTCTATCCATGACTGCTGTCTGGATTCTAAGATGTGAGAAGACCATGCTTCCACAGATGCCCTCAATTCCAGAGACACAGCCAGTAAGTTTCCCTGAACTTCCATGGTTCATGAGCACAGTACTCTATCTTACTGGGACACACCATGAGGAGAGAGTCTGGAGGAGTGTGTCTGACACAGCTGAGTGCCATACTGTTTCTAAGTAGTTTAATTGGCATTCCAATGGAAATGATCTTGCCACAAGGAGTTGCACGCTGCCTGCTTGCTTCAGCAATTCCAGTGTTTTGACCAAAGCTATTGCTGTCGTTAGTGGGAAAAGAGCAAGTGTACTGATTTTCAAGGAGTTGCTAAACCCCAGCCTACTGTGGCCAACACAGAGAAAATTCTAATTTGCCAACAAGGTCCAGAATCCAGGTTCACACTGAGCATGTGTCCAAGCACTATCCAAGAATTTTCCAGACAGACTTAGGATCACTGGATCCCTCCTACAGGGGACTTCACGGAACAGATGTTTTGACATTTGTTTACTTTTCTCTGTCAGTGTGGGGGCATTTCCCATGGTAACACAGGGGAGGGGAAATTGTTACTTCAAAATGACTTCCAGGCAAGAATTTCCAAGCAGTCTGTCACTCTCAGCAAACATAATGCTGTGACATCTGTGTTTCTTTGAGGAATGAAAGGCAAAAAATAAAAAGGAGTGTATTTCAGACATCTATCAGAAACTGTCTAGATTCTAAAATGTTAAATCTCCAGATTTGCACAGAGCACCTAATTTTCAGAGTCACAGCCAGTATGTTTGCTCACATTTCTGATACTAGCGAACCCATTCCTAGGTCATCCTGGGACTGTCTATGAAGAAACAGGCTGTAGGAGTGTGTCTGAGAGTGCTGAATGCCATCGAGTCTGGTTACCTAATGAGTTTACCTGCCATTGGAAATGATCCAGTGGCAAGGAATTGAAAGTCCCATGTTTGCTGCAGAAATCCAAGAGGTCTGACCAAAGATATTGCTGTCACAAGTAAGAAAACAGCAATTGGATGGATCTTCAGGCAGTTGCTACTCTGCACCATTTTAGGACCACCTGAAAGAAAATGCTGATTTAGCCAACAAGGTCCAGGATCCAGCTTCACACTCAGTATGTGTCCATGCACTACCCAAGCATTTTCCAGACAGACCTAGGATCACTGGATCTCTCCTACAGAGAAAACCTGATGGAACAAACGTTTGGATGTTAGTTTGCTTTTTCTCTGTGAGTGTGGGACCGTCCTGACTGTAACACAGTCAGGGGAAGTTCTTACTGAAAAATGAAGTCCAAGCAAGCATTTTAGAGCAGTGAGTTACTCTCAGCACACAGAATGCTAGGAAATCCATGTTCCTTTGATGAAAGAAAAACATAAAAGTAGAGTGTTTTTCATGCATCTGTCTATCAGGAACTGTCTAGATTGTAAGATGTCAGAACTCCAGGTTTTCACAGAGACCCTAATTTCCAGTCATAGCCAGTGTATTTTTCTGCATTTTCTGAGCCTCTTGAACACATTCCTAGCTCATATTGGGTCTTTCCCTCAAGAAAAAGGCTTAGGAAATTATATCTAAATGTGTTGAGTGTCATAATGTTGTTACCTTGATTAGTTGACAATCTATTGGAAATGATCCTGCCACAAGGTGTTGCAAGTTGCCTGTTTGCATAGAAACAGAAATAATTTGACCAAACTCATTTATGTTGTAAATAGGAAATTGTCAATTGGATGGATTCTCAGGTAGCTGTCAGCCCACACCCTTTTAATGCCAAAAGAGAGAAAAGGTGAGTTTTGCCAACAAGGTTCAATATCCAGTTTCACACTCAGTATGTGTCCCTGCAGTGTCCAAGACTTTTCCAAACAGATCTAGGATCACTAGATCTCTCCTGCAGAGAAAACTTGATGGAACTTTTACTCTGAAGCAGGGTCAGTCTTGTTGAGGTGACTCCTTCCCCAAGGCCACAACTGGGAGTCCTCACACCAAGGCCATAGAAGTGGGCCCCAGAACCAAGGTCACCTGTGAATCGGACTGGGCCCCTTTACAACTGTTGCCAAAAGCACCTGATCATCGCTAATGAGCTTCCTGACTCCCTACCAGGCAAGGATGCCCACTCCAGTAAACACCCTATGGTACCCCACCCAATCACCTAATATCAACCTTCCAGTAGGAATTTTCTTTGCCTTGAAACTGTAAAAATTGGCTCTTAACCCAGGAAATCAGTCAACTTTCCCTAGTCTGTCAGGTAGTTGGCCCCCTGAGCCCACAGTGCCCACTTTATCTCTGCTCTTTGTTCTTAATACAAACTCACTCCCTTCTGAAATGCTCTATGTCTGAACATTCTTTTCCAACTCGTACTCAGACGGCCTCAACAAGCCTCCCATCACCAGAGCCACTTTCCTAGATCACACTCACCACTTGCTTGTCCACTCCCAACTCAGAGCAGAAAGGCCCCCTCAGCCTGGTCCTTCCCTCTCACTTCCCGTGCCTGGTCGCCAGGGGCTCACACCGTCCCTGGGCAGGCTGTCTTCTGTGTCCTGCAGAGGCCTCTGTGGTGTCAGGTGAAGAAACAAGAGACACCCATGAAACCTTCCACCCCAGCACAGCAACCAGTACCCACCTACTGAACTCTTCACTCTGGATGGGCCTGGGGGTGTTTCAGGGAACGTCCCCCAACATGTCCTTGTTCTCATCTAATTCCAGCACTGCCCACGTGAGAGTCACTAAGCTAATCTGTGATAACTGCACAGAGAGAATACTTGTTCACTCGCCCCTCCCAGGATACATGGTTCTTATGGGCAGGTGCCTCCCAGGATATGAGGCTCACCTGGGCAGGTATCCTGCAGGGCTCAGCACCCAGGAGCTGTTCACAGAGCCCTCACTGCAAAGAGCCCCCAGCTCCTCTGTTGGACAGATCTGACCTTGAGACCCTCAGAGGAGGACCTGAGGTAACATACAGCAGCTTCAGGATAGTTTTGTGACCTTGGGCTTCACTGGTTGCAGCCTCCTTCCAGCAGGTTTTCCAGAGGGTCCCATAGCACCTGGGCACTGAGTCTGTCTCCACCCACCACCCATCCTCTCCCTGACCCCTGGGTCCCTCTCATTAGAAGAAGGCCTTCCTGAAATCCTCTCCCACTTATAGGTCAGATAAGAAGATGAGAAAACAAGTCAGAGCAGCAGCCCCATATCCATCCTGACCCAAAGGACCCACACCTGTTCCTGGAACCCTGGCCAGGACAACGAGGCCCATTTTCTGAAACCACAAGCCCAGGTGGGCAGATTGGCTGACCTGACTGGCCTGCCCTTTGGATGTGTGCCTGGGTTGAGGTCTATATAAACCCCCTCAAGTGCCTGCAGCTGTACCTGATGCTGTCTTTCTGCTTAGATCTTGCAGGGTTGGCTTGATAAGAGAGAGTGAGGGCCCATAGTGTTTCGGGGGATTGGGTCTGTGTTGGGCTCTGCTGGACCTTCTGCAGGAGGTGCTAAGCTGTCACTTCCTAAGGATGGGCTGTGTCACCTGTTCCTGCTGTTGGAAATCTTCTCAGGCAGAAATGAGGAAGCAAGAAAACAGGCAATGGGAGCAGCACAGGAGGAGTAACTCAGGTAGGAAAGTGCAAAGCTTCCAGATCACCCAGGCCAGGACCATTCTGCCTGACCTACAGGAGCCACGTCAGTAAGCATGCTGTCGCTGGAGTGGCTCCACTTTTCTCCAGCCTGTGAGGTCTTTGCACATATTCAAGTGTTTTATCTATGAAGGGTGGATGAGGTTCAGGAATGGCTAGCCTGGGGGTCAGCCAGCATTTACTTAGAGATGACTCCGTGTAGTCTCCCAGCTTCTCACTGAGGTCCCTCCTTGGGAGGGGAGGGGGTGGGGTATGTGCAAGGGCTGCTGGCTGGCTACACATGAGTAAGTCCCCATCCCTGACCATCTTCAGAATTGCTCATCCCTGAAGCAAGTGCCCTAATTGGGCTTTCACCTGTGCAACTGGTGGCTTCTTAATTAGCAATGTGGCCATTGATATTAAATGTCCTCCATCAAGACTGAGATGTTACACCACATGTACTGGTGTAAGAACCCGGGGAGGCGTGTGCACCCAGTACCCCTAGGCACAGGCTTCAGACTTGACCCCTCAACATTCTGGAGCCCAGCCACTGCTTTAGCATTTCTGAGGGTCCAGAGCTGATTTTAAGGGTTCTGTAATCCACCCTTCATCTGCTTTAATGAGACCCACATTTCTAGGATCCTACAGAGCAGGGTCTGTGTGGCTGCTCTGTGGCTTCTCTAACATGATCACATGCTGGGTGGTTTAAAACAACAGGAGTTCATCCTCTCTCAGTCCTGGAGACCAGACACCGGAAATCAAGGTGGCACAGGGCTGAGGTCCCTCCAGAGGCTCCAGGACAGGATCATTCCTGCCTTTTCCAACTTCAGGGGCTCCAGGGGTCCCTGGGCTTGTGGCCCCCTCCCTCCCATCTCTGCCTCTGCCTTTAAGAGGCTTCCCTTTTGTGTCCTCTTTCGTCTCTTTGAAGGAGTCTGTCAGTTGGATTGAAGGTCACCCTAACCCTAGATGACCTTACCTTGCTATCCTTAACTACATCTACAAAGACTCTTTTCCCAGATACGGCCCTGTTCTGGGGGGACACATCTTTGGTGGCCACCATTTACCCCATTCTCTCTCTGTCAAATAACCCTCATTTTAGGAGATCACCACATGCCCATAAAGACGGGCACAGAGAGCGGCCACACACATGGAGAGAATGAGGCCCTTGGAGTCACCTGGAACGGATGAAGACCTGGCTTCATCAGGTGAGGGGAATCACAGGGAGGAGAGGAGGATGGTCTTGTTTAGGCTTCAAAAAGACCACGTTGGGGTGGGATGTGAGATGCACAATGGGGGCGGGGAGCTTCATCAGGGCCTGAGGGGGAGGTTAGGCTTGGGCCAGGGCCATGGGTATAGAGGGGACTTAGTGTGGGGGTTGGTCATACACCCAGAAGGAAGAGCTCACAGTCACTGGGGCACAAGGACCTGGGAACCTGGGAGGGCTTCATCTTTCTGAACCTGAAGAGGAAACGTTAAAATTTTACATCACCTCCTGCTCCTTCTGCCTCTGTAACTCAGCTTGCTCCTTGCAAAGTCTGGATCATGTAGGTCATGCAATCTCAGAAAGTGGGGACTTAGAATACTCGGAGCTGGAGCTTATCTCCCTTGTCCTTGCCCTGGCCCCTGCAAACCTTCTTGATCATGCCTATTCATGATAATGAAGAGCCCGCCCCCCTGACACTCTCCTCACCCCAGGGGGAACTCCCCACTCTGCTGGAGCACCTGGCTGTTGGTGGCCACTGACAGCACTCTGGTCTCCTCAGGATCCAGCTTCAGGATACTCTGAGGTTCAGGTCAGGCAGATGGAATCTGGTCTTCTCAGAACCCACTGGGGCTTCAGTTTGGGGGCATTGTGGGGTTTAGTTCAGGTTGATGGAATCTGGTCTCCTCAGGACCTGCTGGGTGTTCAGCTTTGGGACATTGTGGGGTTCAGTTCAGGCTGACAGGAGATGGGTCACCACAAGACCCATGTGGTTTCAGCTTTGGGGCATTGTGGGGTTCAATTCAGGCTGATAGAATTTGATCTCCTCAGGACCTTATGGGGGTTCAGCTTTGTGACATTGTGGGGTTCAGTTCAGGCTGACAGGAGATGGGTCACCACAGGATCCATTGTATTTTGGCTTTGGGGCATTATGGGGTTTAGTTTTGGCTGATGGAATCTAGTTTCCTCAGGACCCATGATCTCCTCAGAACCCATTGGGGCTTCAGCTTTGGGACATTGTGGGGTTCAGTTGAGTCTGACGGGAGTCTGGTTTCCTCAAGATTCCTGCAACGATGTGCTGCTGAAAGAAAAAGTGAGGAAAATTGGGAAGAAGCTTCTGTGTGTGGCTGTTGCTGAAAGTCTGTCTTAAGAGGACCCAAGACTGTTAGGGCTTGATGTGGAAAGTTGTGGGATTTTAGTCAGTTTTTGTCTGTAGTATAAGATGGTATCCTATATTGTTCCTTGGTGTGTGGTTTCCATTTTTCCCAGCACGGTTTATTGAGGGGGGTGGGGGGGACTGTCCTTTCCCGCGTATATATTTTTAGTTCCTTTCTTGTAAATTAATTACCATGCACCTGTAGGTTTACTTCTGAGCTCTCTTGACTATTTCTGTGCCAATTCCACACGTCTTCTGGTGACTTTAGGTACATACTCTAGATTGAAGTCAGGGATAGACATGCCACCAGCCTGTTCTGCTTTCTCAGGATCCCTTTGGCTCTTCTGGTTCCTTTGTGGCTCCACACAGATGTAAAGATTGCTTTTGTTTCTGTGAAAAATGTCATTGAAATGTTGGCAGTGATTGCATGAATGTGTACGTTGCTTTGTTTAGAATGGATATTTTAATGGTATTTTCACCCATAAGCATGGGATATCTTTTTACTTGTATCCATTTAGTTTCTTTGATCATTGTCTTGTAGTTTTTAGCTTTCAGGTCTTTCAAGTCCTTGGTTAGATTTCTAGTTGTGTGGGGGAGGGGATGCAATTGTAAAAGGAATTATTTTCTTAATTTCTCTTTCTGATAGTTCATTATTAGTGTAGAGAATCACAAATGATCTTGCAGTTCTGCTGACTTTCTTTTTTCTTTTTTTTGGCCCCACAGCTCGACATGTTGGATCTTAGTTCTCTGACCGAGGATCAAACCTGTACCCCCTACAGTGGAAGTGCAGTCTTAACTACTGGACTGCCAGGCAAGTCTGTGAATTCGCTTTTTAGTTCTGACAGTTGCTTTGGTGTAGTGTTATGTGGAAAACTAGAATTAAGACATCTAATAGTTTCAGTTCCATCTGGTCATCCACAGCACCCAGGGCATGGTGTCTACTAATATACTCTTCCTATGGTGCCTTTTAATACCATGTGGACTAGTACAAGGCAATTAGCATCAAACTACTTTAGCTGAATTTAGTTAGGTTAACTCTTGGCCTCTATTGCAATGTTCGATGTCATCTCTGATTTTCTGGCATGTGACTTACATGGCTGTATTGAAAAGTAACTTACTTTCTAGTAAAATTTCAAACGTGTCTGCTTTAAATAGTGGTACAAAGTTTTCTACATTCACACCAAATACCGCAATGTGTTTTACCCAAAACATGGTCACTTTCCCAGGGAACCAGCCCACAACCCCAAAATGGGGGATAATTATGGTTTCCACATTACAATCCTATCCATAGGACCAGTTCAACTTTCATCAGCTGCCCAAGCTTTGTGCAACTGTCTTTCTTCATTCTAATGCAGTTTTCTTTTTCTGGAGCCATCACTGGGGCTTTCCCTCATGTTAAAAACCTTCTAATCAATGAATATAGTAAAGTTGCAGGATATAAAATTAACACACAGAAATCCCTTGCATTCCTATATACTAACAATGAAAAAACAGAAAGGGAAATTAAGGAAACAATACCATTCACCATTGCAACAAAAAGAATAAAATACTTAGGAGTATATCTACCTAAAGAAACAAAAGACCTATACACAGAAAACTATAAAACATTGATGAAAGAAATCAAAGAGGACACAAACAGATGGAGAAACATACCGTGTTCATGGATTGGAAGAATCAATATTGTCAAAATGGCTATTCTACCCAAAGCAATCTATAGATTCAATGCAATCCCTATCAAGCTACCAACGGTATTTTTCACAGAACTAGAACAAATAATTTCACAATTTGTATGGAAATACAAAAAACCTCGAATAGCCAAAGTAATCTTGAGAAAGAAGAATGGAACTGGAGGAATCAACCTGCCTGACCTCAGACTCTACTACAAAGCCACAGTCATCAAGACAGTATGGTACTGGCACAAAGACAGAAATATAGATCAATGGAACAGAATAGAAAGCCCAGAGATAAATCCACGAACCTATGGACACCTTATCTTTGACAAAGGAGGCAAGGATATACAATGGAAAAAAGACAATCTCTTTAACAAGTGGTGCTGGGAAAACTGGTCAGCCACTTGTAAAAGAATGAAACTAGAACACTTTTTAACACCATACACAAAAATAAACTCAAAATGGATTAAAGATCTAAACGTAAGACCAGAAACTATAAAACTCCTAGAGGAGAACATAGGCAAAACACTCTCTGACATAAATCACAGCAAGATCTTCTATGACCCACCTCCCAGAATATTGGAAATAAAAGCAAAAATAAACAAATGGGACCTAATGAAACTTAAAAGCTTTTGCACAACAAAGGAAACTATAAGTAAGGTGAAAAGACAGCCCTCAGATTGGGAGAAAATAATAGCAAATGAGGAAACAGACAAAGGATTAATCTCAAAAATATACAAGCAACTCCTGAAGCTCAATTCCAGAAAAATAAATGACCCAATCAAAAAATGGGCCAAAGAACTAAACAGACATTTCTCCAAAGATGACATACAGATGGCTAACAAACACATGAAAAGATGCTCCACATCACTCATCATCAGAGAAATGCAAATCAAAACCACAATGAGGTACCATTACACGCCAGTCAGGATGGCTGCTATCCAAAAGTCTACAAGCAATAAATGCTGGAGAGGGTGTGGAGAAAAGGGAACCCTCTTACACTGTTGGTGGGAATGCAAACTAGTACAGCCACTATGGAAAACAGTGTGGAGATTTCTTAAAAAACTGGAAATAGAACTGCCATATGACCCAGCAATACCACTTCTGGGCATACACACTGAGGAATCTAGATCTGAAAGAGACACGTGCACCCCAATGTTCATCGCAGCACTGTTTATAATAGCCAGGACATGGAAACAACCTAGATGCCCATCAGCAGATGAATGGATAAGGAAGCTATGGTACATATACACCATGGAATATTACTCAGCCGTTAAAAAGAATTCATTTGAATCAGTTCTAATGAGATGGATGAAACTGGAGCCCATTATACAGAGTGAGGTGAGCCAGAAAGATAAAGAACATTACAGTATACTAACACATATATACGGAATTTAGAAAGATGGTAACAATGGCCCTATATGCAGGGCAGAAGAAGAGACGCAGAAGTACAGAACAGACTTTTGAACTCTGTGGGAGAAGGGGAGGGTGGGAAGTTTCGAAAGAACAGCATGTATCAAGTGCTCGGGCCTGTTGGGCTGGGAAGATCCAGAGGAATCGGGTGGAGAGGGAGGTGGGATGGGAGACCGGGATGGGGAATTCGTGTAACTCTATGGCTGATTCACATCAATGTATAACAAAACCCACTGAAAAAAAAAAAATTAAAAAAAAAAAAAATAAAATAAAATAAAATAAAAAATAAAAAAAAAAAAAAAAAAAAAAAAAAAAAAACCTTCATGGATTTAAAGTGACAAGATGACTATGATCTGGGTGGCTTTTCAGTGTGGTTTCTTTCACTGAGAATGTTTTTAGTGCTTTTCCATGTTGTGCCATGTGTCATTTTTTTCACTGTGCTTACAAACATATAACAACATTTATTATTTGAGTCATTTGAAGTATGAACTTCTATAGCATTAACTGCACTCTCATTGTAAAAATTTCCCCACCATTCATCTCCAGAATCTTTCCCTTTTCCTGAAGTGACACTGTAACCATTAAATACTCATAACCCCCAATCCCTGGCCATCTTACTCTACTTGGAATTTGTCTTATATGGATATCTCATACTAGTGGAATCATAGAACATTTTTCCTTTTGTGTCAGGCTTGTTTCACTTCACCTAATGACTTGAAGTTTCATCTACATTATAGCATGTATGAGTTATCTTGTTTTTAAAGGTTGAATCAGATCCCACTGTGTATATACTACATCGTGCTTATCCAGTCATCTGTTGAACACTTGTGCTGCTGCCACCTTTTGGTTACTATGAATAATGCTGCTATGAATATGGGGTTTGAATATCTGTTTCAGTATTTGGTTTTAAATATCTTGAGTGTATAACCTGGACCGGAATTGATGGATTCTGTGTTAACTCTGTGTTTAAGTTTTTGTAAAGCCCCCTACTATTTTCTGAAGCTGTGGCATTATTTTACTATATTCCTTTATATGGCAGAGTAATGCATCTCATGGATGGAACTGCCCTATTTGCTCTTCCATTCACTTGTTGGTGGACATTTTCATTGTTTTTAACTTGGATTATCAAGAACACTGCTGCTGTAAATATTGGTGTACAAGTATATATTTGAGCACCTCTTTTAAATTCTTTGGATGTATATCTAGGAGTGGAGTTACCAAAACATATGATATTTCAGTTCAGTCACTCACTCATGTCCGACTCTTTGTGACCCCGTGGACTGCAGCACACCAGGCTCCCCTATCCATCACCAACTCCCAGAGCTTGCTCAAACTCATGTCTATCGAGTTGGTGATGCCATCAACCATCTCATCCTCTGTTATCCCCTTCTGCTCCTGCCTTCAATCTTTCCCAGCATCAGGGTCTTTTCCAATGAGTCAGTTCTTCACATTAGGTGGCCAAAGTATTGCAGTTTCAGCTTCAGCATCAGTCCTTCCAATGAATAGTCAGGGTTGATTTCCCTTAGGATTGACTTGTTGGATCTCCTTGCAGTCCAAGTGATGCTCAAGAGTCTTCTCCAACACCACAGTTCCAAAGCATCACTTCTTCGGTGCTCAGTTTTCTTTGTAGTCCAGCTGTAACGTCTATACATGACTATTGGAACAACCATAGCTTTGAGTACATGGACCTTTGTTGGTAATGTCTCTGCTTTTTAATATGCTGTCTAGGTTGGTCATAACTTTTATTCCAAGGAGCAGGTGTCTTTTAATTTCATGGCTGCAGTCACCATCTTCAGTGATTTTTGAGCCCCCCTCCCCCACAATAAATTCTGTCACCATTTCCATTGTTTTCCTATCTATTTGCCATGAAGTGATGGGGCCAGATGCCATGATCTTAGTTTTCTGAATACTGATTTTTAAGCCAACTTTTTCACTCTCCTCTTTCACTTTCATCAAGAGACTCTTTAGTTCTTCTTTGCTTTCTGCCATAAGAGTGGTGTCCTCTGTGTATCTGAAATTATTGATATTTCTCCTGGCAATTTTGATTCCAGATTGTGCCTCATCCAGACCCGAGATTTCACATGATATACTCTGCATATAAGTTAAATAAGCAGGGTGTTGTACTCCTTTCCTGATTTGGAACCAGTCCATTGTTCCATGTCTAGTTCTAATTGTTGCTTCTTCACCTGCATACAGATTTCTCAGGAGGCAGGTAAGGCAGTCTGGTATTCCCATACCTTTCAGAATTTTCCACAGTTTGTGGTGATCTGCAGAGTCAAAGGCTTTGGCATTGTTAACAAAGCAGAAGTAAATATTTTTCTGGATGTTTTTCTCTCTTGCTCTTTCAGTGATGCAACGGGTGTTGGCAATTTGATCTCTGGTCCCTCTGTCTTTTCTAAATCCAGCTTGAACATCTAGAAATTCATGGTTCACTTACTGTTGAAGCCTGGCTTGGAGAAATTTGATCATTACTTTGTTAACATGTGAGATGAGTGCAACTGTGTGGCAGTTGGAACATTCTTTGGCTTTGCCTTTCTTTGGGATTGGAATGAAAACTGACCTTTTCCAGTCTTGTGGCCACTACTGAGTGACATAATTACATTTTTATGTTTTCGAGAAAATGCTTGTTTTGGACACATTGATTGCACCATTTTACCTCTCCACAAGTAAAGTTTTGAGTTTCAATTTCGTACATTTTCGCCAACATTTGTTATTTGTCTTTATTGTTGATTTTCCTCACGTCCATCCTGAGTGCCTTATTAAGGAGGAAGTCATAATGCAGGACCCACATTTGAGGAGAGGAGAGTTAGCTTCATATACTTGATGGACAGCTGAGTCTGTATCAATTATTTAGAATCTTTCTGTGTGAGATTTTTATTCAACATTACTCATAAAACCTAATTTTTACTTTTTACCAGTTTGGACACCTGAAAATTATTTTAAACTTTTGGGAGCTTCCCTGGTGGCTCAGCCTGTAAAAGCATATGCTTGCAATGCAGGATACCTGGGTTCAATCCCTGGGTGGGGAAGATCCCCTGGAGAAGGAAATGGCAACCCACTCCAGTACTCTTGCCTGGAAAATTTCATGAATGGAGGCGCCTCATAGCTTACAGTCCATGGGGTTGCAAAGAGTCAGACACGACTGAGCAACTTCACTTTCACTTTCTTTTGGCTACAATCCAGCCAATTAGACTGCTTAGTTCATTCTAGCTTTGGCTATTGAGAGCTTTTTCCATACTCTCCTGCTTTTATTTTACATAATTCAGCTTTTATGGGGCTTTTTGGTCCTTCTTTCTCACATTTTAAGATTATGCTGCTTTACATATTTATTGTCTCAGTCCTAGTATCAGACACATATTTAAAGAGTCCTTGTCCCTTTTTGTTAGAGCATATTAATAAAAACTTGTATGTGGGAACTTAATAATCTCAGCAGACAATGCATGGAAATACACATGCATGTATCCAGACTATGCATACAGACAGTTATGAAGATTTTCACATGGAGTTATATGTTTCTGCATTAGGCTAAAGATAGTTTATAATGATGTCTCCAACCTGATCTCTTATGACACAGGTATTATAACCTTCTCCTTTTGTCTGCCTGTAACTTCCCACTCCAATGGTAAGAAACCTGGCTTCCACTACTCATCACTTATCAAATTCAGGGCTTGCTCCTTCAATAACTGATATGGTAGTTTCAGTCCTGTTAGCTACAAACCCCCGTGGAAAGAACTTACAGAGCCCATTGTTTATGTATGGTACATTTGCCTTTGGCCTGCAGATTCCATTCATTTACACAGTGAACTTAGGTCAGATAATTTTGTCCTAAGAGTGAGAGTGGCCTTTTAAAATTTTTCTTCTTCCTTTTAAATCTTTTGGCTGTGCCGCGTCATGTGGGGTTTTAGGTCCCTGACCAGGAATTGAACCCATATTTCCTGCACTGGCAACGTGGAGTCTTAACCACTGGGCCCCTAGGGAAGTCTGAAGCTTTTCATTTATTTCTCAATCTGTTATATTCTTTGTTAAATTCTGCATTCCAGTCTTTAGCACTCCATACCATAAATAAATAAATGTGAATAGGTAATAAATTACTTGTGTTCTGAAAACAGAAATCTATGTGCTTAGACAAATGCATAGTGGCAGGTATTCCTCACTAAAGTACCATGTGAAATATTTCAACCATATATTCCATAAACTCTTTATCATGTCTGTTTTACCTTTGCTAGAATGTCTTATACGATCATACAGTGTGTAGCACTTGAGGCTGGATTCCCTCACTCAGTAATGTAAGTGTTAGATTCATGCTTTCCTTTATTTTTATTTTAAATTGGCCTGTGGTTCATTCCTCTATATCTCTGAATGCTATTTTATTGCATTAGATGAGAGGAAAGATAATTTTCCCCCTAGCCTCAATGTTCTTCACTGAGATGTTCATAATGAAAGGAAGATGGATTGGAGAAAAACAATCAGAAGTTTAATATATGACATGCATACCTCCTATATAGTTGAAAGATACCTGGGAAAACTGTCACTTTCTGAAATGGTCCAAGACTTTACCTTAAATGCTATCATCAGCTAAGAATGAAAGAAGGAGGTCAAGGAATGGAAGAAGCTATTTAAGGGAGATTATTAGGTGAAGCACAGTAAACAAAGACATGGTGGTATGCAGATTAACTTCCAGGTCCATTCCATAGACCTTCTTGATATTTAGTCAAGTCATTTAGTGATATCAAGTCAGTCTTGATACTTAGTCCATTCTTGATATTTAGCCATCCTCTATTTCCTGGTCCAGACAGGGACACGTCCTTAAAGATGGAGATATCCTTAACAAATGTAAATCTACTTCATAAAATGGAATTTCGACTTGGTTTTCAAAGATCCTCCTGGGGCGGCTGTTTGTTTTTTTCTTTTGTTTTGTTTTGTTTTTTTTTAATTAATCAGTCCAAAATAACCCTTTTGTCAAATGTGCATATTTTGGGTGTGCTTTTTGTGCTCCCCTTGAAATGTGCATTCAGGGGAGGAGTGTCACCCTGGAGACTGTTGATATGTGACCCCATGGACAGGGACTGGGTTGGTCACCCTGAAGAATGTGGATATGTGACCCCAGGGGAATGGTCAGAAGGAATTCACCCTGGAGACTGTGGAATTGTGAGCCCAGTTGCAAGGCTTGGGAAGGGGTCACCGTGGAGACTGTGGATGTGTGACTCCAGATACAGTGTCTGGGAGGGATCACCCAGGGGACTGTAGATATGTGATCCTAGATATAGGGTTTGGGAGAATGTCACCCTGCAGACTGTGGACGTGTGACCCCAGGTGCATGGTCCAGTGTGTTGTGATCACCCTGGAGATTGTGGAAGCGTGACCACATGTACTGGGTCTGGGAAGTGGCGTCATCCTGGAGATGTGCACATGTGATTACAGACACAGGATATTTCAGGTGGAGTCACCTTGGAAACTGGAGGAGTGACCCCAGGTGCAGGGTCTGGGGTGAGGTTCAGTGACGTCAGGACTCTTGTCTTGTTGGGAGAGACACATCAGGATTCTCCTCGAGATGTTGCAATGCAATACGGACGCCTCTCAAGGTGAGGGGGGAGACCAAGTTTGCCTTTGCAGTTGCCAGAGCAATACTGTGACTCCTGTCAGTTTTCAAGAGGAGACAGGTTTCATCTCCTTTTGAAGCATTGAACTCCACGTGCCTCTCGTGTTGTCAAAGGGATGTGAGGCCTCCTGTCAAAATGAGGCGGGGAACTAGGGCATTCTCTAGGGTCTCCACAGGGGATTCAGACGTCCCTTCCTCTTATGAGATGAAAGACGAACCTGCATTCAAGTCACTGCAGGGAAATCCGGCCTTATTTCAAACAAGGGCATCTTGGTGTCCATTCCACGTGAGGCAGCAAACTCAGGGTCCCTCTCACATATCTATAGCTGAGAGAAGCCTCCTCTTTAGGTGTTGTTTAAACCTGGCATTCCTCTTGAGACAAAGCCAGGAAATCAGGTCTCATCTCGAGATGATTTGAGGTACACGGAGCTGTTTTCTAGTTGCTGTGCTGAACAGGGTGTTCCTCTATACTTAGGACAGTGTTTTCGGGGAATCTCTGGAGTTGCCTAAAGGAAGTCAAGCCACATGTCGTGTTTGATGGGGAACGCCAGATGGCTCTGGAGCCAATGAAGGGGAATCTGGCCTCATCTTGAGTTGATTTGGAGTACACGGAGTGCTTTCATGTTGCTGCGGGGACCTCAGGGTCCCTCTAGACTTGTATCAGTGTTCTTGGGGACTCTCTAGAGTTCCATCAAGGACGTCAAGGCTCCTTTCATGTTTGATGGGGAACACGGACTTGCTCTGCACTCAATGCAGGGGAATCTGATCTCATCTCTCATCGAGTGGGAAGTCTCATGGTTTTTCTCGAGTTGCGGAGGGAACCTGGGGTATATTCTCGAGTGACGACAGGGATGGACTCTTAAAACTCCTGTTTGTTCAATGATGTCAGGACGCCTGTCTAGTTGTGAGGGTCACCTCGGGATTCTCCTCGAAACTTGGTTGGACAATAGGGATGCCTCTCGAGATGAGTAGGGAAACCCACTGTCACTTTCAAGTTGTTACAGGAATACTGGGATTCCTGTCAATTTTCAAGAGGAGTCAGTCATCGTCTACTTTTGAAGCATTGAACTCCGTGTTCCTCTCGAGTTGTCAAAGGGATGTGAGACCTCCTGTGGAAATGAGGTGGGGAACTAGGGCTTTCTCTAGGGTCTCCACAGGGGATTCAGACATCCCTTCATCTTTTGAGATGAAAGACAAGCCTGCATTCATGTCACTGCAGGGAAATCCGGCCTTATGTCGAGTCACGGCATCTCGGTGTCCATTCCACTTGAGGCAGCAAACTCAGGGTCCCTCTCACGTACCTATAGCTGAGAGAAGCTTCCCCGTGAGGGGGTTCTGGAAAGTTGGCATTCCTCTTGATTCGAAGCCAGGGAATCAACTCTCATCTCGAGATGATTTGAGGTACACGGAGCTGTTTTCTAATTGCTGTGCTGAACGTGGTGTTCCTCTATACTTAGGACAGTGTTTTCAGGGAATCTCTGGAGTTGCCTAAAGGAAGTCAAGCCACTTGTCGTGTTTGATGGGGAACGCCGGATGGCTCTGGAGCCAATGTAGTGTAATCTGGCCTCATCTCACGTTGATTTGCAGTACACTGAGCACTTTCATGTTGCTGCGGTGACCTCAGGGTCACTCTAGACTTGTATCAGTGTTCTTGGGGACTCTCTGGAGTTCCATCAAGGAAGTCAAGGCTCCTTTCATGTTTGATGGTGCACATGGAATTGCTCTGCACGCAATGCAGGGGAATTTGATCTCATCTCTCTTCGAGTGGAAAGTCTCATGGACTTTCTCGCGTTGCGGAAGGAACCTGGGTTATATTCTCTAGTGACGAAGGGGATGGCCCCTCATAATGCGTGTTTGTTCAGCGACATCAGGCCTCCAGTCTTGTTGCGAGGGACAACTCGAGATTCACTTCGAGACTTGGCAAGTCAATAAGGAGGACACCTCTCGAGGTGAGGCGGGAGACCCAGTGTCCTTTCAAGTTGCCACAGGGATACTGGGATTCCTGTCAATTTTCAAGAGGACTCAGTCATCGTCTACTTTTGAAGCATTGAATTCCACTTTCCATTCGTGTTGTCAAAGGGATGTGAGGCCACATGTCAAGATGAGGTGGGGAAATAGGGCTTTCTATAGGGTCTTCAAGGGGATTCAGGAATCCCTTCATCTGATGAGATGAAAGACGAGCCTGCATTCAAGTCACTGCAGGGAATTCCGGCCTTATTTCGAGTCAGGGCATCTCGGTGTCCATTTCACTTGAGGCAGCAAACTGAGGGTCCCTCTCACATACCTAGAGCTGAGAAAAGCCTCCGCTTGAGCTGCTGTGGAAAGTGGGCATTCCTCTTGATTCGAAGCCAGGAAATCAGCTCTCATCTCGAAATGATTTGGGGTACACGGAGCTTTTCTCGAGTTGCTCTGCTGAACTTGGTGTTCTTCTATACTTGGGACGGTGTTCTCGGGGAATCTCTGGAGTTGCCTAAAAGAAGTCAAGCCACTTGTCCTGCTTGATGAGGAATGCTGGATTGCTCTAGAGCCAATGCAGGGAAATCAGGCCTCACCTCAAGTTGATTTGAGGTAAACGGGGATATTTCGTGTTGCTGCGTTGACCTCAGGGTCCCACTAGACATGTGACAGAGTTATTGGGGACTATGTGGAGTTTCATCTAGGAAGTCAAGGCTCCTTTCGTGTTTGATGGGGAACACCGACTTGCTTTGCATGCAATGCAGGGGAATCAGGCCTCGTCTCACGGCGAGGGGGAATTCTCATGGTTTTCTCGAGTTGTGGCGGGAAACTGGGTTATATTCTCGAGTTACAGCTGGGATGGCCCTTCAAAACTTGTGTTGGTTCAGTGATATCAGGACTCCTGTCTAGTTGTGAGGGACACATCGAGATTCTCCTCGAAGCTTGGCAGGGCAATAGGGACGCCTCTCAATGTGAGAGGGGCAACCCAAGGTCCTTTCCAGTTGCCACAGGAATTTTGGGATTCCTATCAATTTTCAAGAGGAGGGAGCGATACTCCCCTTTTGAAGCATTTAAATCCACGTGCCTCTCGAGTTTCAAAAGGATGTGAGGACTCCTGTTGAGATGAGCCGGGGAACTAGGGCTGTCTCTAGGGTCTCCACAGGGGATTCAGACATCCCTTCATCCTGTTTGATGAAAGACGAGCCTGCATTCAAGTCACTCCAGGTAATTCCGGCCTTATTATGAGTCAGGGCATCTCGGTGTTCATTCCACTTGAGGCAGCAAACTCAGGGTCCCTCTCACATACATATACCTGACAGAAGCCTCCTCGTCAGGTGCTTGTGTAAAGTTGACATCCCTCTTGAGTCAAAGCCAGGGAATCAGCTCTCATCTCGAGATGATTTGGGGTACACAGAGCTTTTCTCGAGTTTCTGTGCTGAACTTGGTGTTCCTCTAGTCTTGAGATGGTAGTCTCGGGTAATCTCTGGAGTAGCCTAACGGAAATCAAGCCACTTTGTGTGTCTGATGGGGAACGAGTGATGTCTCTGGAGACAATGCAGGGGAATCGGGTCTCATCTCGAGTTGATTTGAAGTACACGGTGCACTTTCATGTTGCTGCAGGGGACCTCAGGGTCTCTCTAGACTTGTGACAGTGTTCCTGGGGACTCTCTGGAGTTCCATCAAGGAAGTCAAGGCTCCTTTCGTGTTTGATGGGGAACACGGACTTGCTCTGAATGCAGTCCAGGGGAATCGGGCCTCATCTTGAGTTGATTTGGAGTACACGGAGCCCTTTCATGTTGCTGCGGGGACCTCAGGGTCCCTGTAGATTTCTGACAGTGTTCTTGGGGTCTCTCTGGAGGTCCTTCAAAGAAGTCAAGTCTCCTTTCCTTTTGATTGGGAACACGGACTTAACCTGCATACATTGCATGGGAACTGGGCCTCATCTCGCGGTGAGGAGAAAGTCTCATTGTTTTTCTGGAGTTGTGGAGGGAACCTGGTTATGTTCTAGAGTTACGGCGGGGATGGCCCTTCAAAACTCATGTTTGTTCAGCAATGTGTGAACTCCTGTCTAGTTGCGAGGGACACCTTGAGATTCTTCTCAAGGCTTGGCAGGACAATAGTGACGCCTCTCGAGGTGACGGGGGAGACCCAGTGTCCTTTCAAGTTGCAACAGACATACTGGGATTCCTGTCAATTTTCAAGAGGACTCAGTCATCGTCTCCTTATGAAGCATTGAATTCCGCATTCGACTCGTGTTGTCAAAGGGATGTAAGGTCACCTGTCGAGATGAGGTGGGGAAATAGGGCTTTGTCTAGGGTCTCCACAGGGGATTCAGACATCACTTCATCTTTTGAGATGAAAGACAAGCCTGCATTCAAGTCACTGCAGGGAAATCCAGCCTTATGTCGAGTCAGGGAATCTCGGTGTCCATTCCACTTGTGGCAGCAAATTCAGGGTCCCTCTCACATACCTATAGTTGAGAAAAGCATCCGCTTGAGCTGCTTGTGGAAAGTTGGCATTCCTCTTGAGTCGAAGCCAGGGAATCAGCTCTCATCTCGAAATGATTTGGGGTACACGGAGCTTTTCTCGAGTTGCTGTGCTGAACTTGGTGTTCCTCTAGACTGGTGGCGGTATTCTCATAGAGTCTCTGGAGTTGCCTAAAAGAAGTCAAGCGACTTGTGCTCTTTGATGAGGAATGCAGGATTGTTCTGGAGCCAATGCAGGGAAATCAGGCTTCATCTCGAGTTGATTTGTGGTACACGGGGCTCTGTCGTGTTGCTGCATTGATCTCAGGGTCCCTCTAGACTTCTGACAGAGTTCTTGGGGACTATGGAGAGTTTCATCTAGGAAGTCAAGGCTCCTTTCGTGTTTGATGGGGAACACGGACTTGCTCTGCATGCAATGCAGGGGAATCGGGCCTCATCTCACGGTGAGGGGAAAGTCTCATTGTTTTTCTGGAGCTGTGGTGTGGAACCTGGGTTATATTCTCGAGTTACGGCAGAGTTGGCCCTTCAAAACTCGTGTTTGTTCAGCGACGTCAGGACTCCTGTCTAGTTCCGAGGGACACCTTGGGATTCTTCTCGAGGCTTGGCAGGACAATTGGGATGCCTCTCGAAGTGAGGCGGGACACCAGGTTTCCCTTTGCAGTTGCCAGAGCCATACTGTGACTCCTGTCAGTTTTCAAGAGGAGTCAGGCTTCGTCTCCTTTTGAAGCATTGAACTCCGCTTGCCTCTCATGTTGTCAAAGGGATGTGAGGCCTCCTGTCGAGATGAGGCTGGGAACTAGCGTATTCTCTAGGGTCTCCACAGGGGATTCAAACATCCCTTCATCTGTGAGATGAAAGACAATCCTGCATTCAAATCACTGCAGGGACATCCGGCCTTATTTCAAGTCAGGGCATCTCGGTGTCCATTCCACTTGAGGCAGCAAACTCAGGGTCCCACTCACATACCTATAGCTGAGAGAAGCCTCCTCTTTAGGTGTTGTTTAAAGCTGGCATTCCTCTTGAGTCAAAGCCAGGGAATCAAGTCTCATCTCGAGATGATTTGAGGTACACAGAGCTGTTTTCTAGTTGCTGTGCTGAACAGGGTGTTCCTCTATACTCAGGACGTTGTTCTCGGGGAATCTCTGGAGTTGCTTAAAGGAAGTCAAGTCACTTGTCATGTTTGATGGGGAACGCCGGATGGCTCTGGAGCCAATGAAGGGGAATCTGGACTCATCTCGAGTTGATTTGGGGTACACCGAACTATTTCATGTTGCTGCGGTGACCTCAGGGTTCCTCTAGACATTTATCAGTGTTCTTGGGGACTCTCTGGAGTTCCATCAAGGAAGTCAAGGCTCCTTTCATGTTTGATGGGGAACACGGAATTGCTCTTCACTCAGTGCAGGGGAATCTGATCTCATCTCTCATCGAGCGGGAAGTCTCATGGATTTTCTCGAGTTGTGGAGGGAACCTGGGTTATATTCTCAAGTGACGATGGGGATGGCCCGTCAAAACTCGTGTTTTTTCAGCTACGTCAGGACTCCTGTCTAGTTGCGATGGACAACTCGGGATTGTCCTCGAGTCTTGGCAGGGCAATAGGGATGCCCCTCGAGGTGAGGCGGGAGACCCAGTGTCCTTTCAAGTTGCCACATGGATACTGGGACTTCTGTCAATTTTCAAGAGGACTCAATCATTGTCTACTTTTGAAGCACTGAACTCCGTGTTCTACTCGTGTTGTCAAAGGGATGTGAGGCCTCCTGTCGAGATGAGGCGGGGAACTAGGGCTTTCTCTAGGGTCTTCATAGGTGATTCAGATATCCCTTCATCTTTTGAGATGAAGGATGAGCCGGCATTCAAGTCACTGCAGGGAATTCCGGCCTTATTTCGAGTCAGGGCATCTCGGTGTCCATTCCACTTGAAGCAGCAAACTCAGGGTGCCTCTCACATACCAAGAGCTGAGAAAAGCCTCCACTTGAGCTGCTTGTGGAAAGTTGGCATTGCTCTTGTTTCAAAGCCAGGGAATCTGCTCTCATCTCGAAATGATTTGGGCTACACGGAGCTTTTCTCGAGTTGCTGTGCTGAACTTGGTGTTGCTCTAGACTTGGGATGGTGTTCTCGGGGAATCTTGGAGTTACCCAAAAGAAGTCAAGCCACTTGTGCTCTTTGATGAAGAATGCAGGATTGCTCTGGAGCCAGTGCAGGGGAATCGGGCCTCATCTCGAGTTGTTTTGTGGTACACGGTGCTCTTTCCTATTGTTGCACTGACCTCAGGGTCCCTCTAGACTTCTGACACAGTTCTTGGGGACTATGTGGAGTTTCATCTAGGAAGTCAAGGCTCCTTTCGTTTTTGATGGGGAACATGGACTTGCTCTGCATGCAATGCAGGGGAATCGCGCCTCATCTCATGGCAAGGGGGAATTCTCACGGTTTTCTTGAGCTGTGGCGGGAACCTGAGTTATGTTCTCAAGTTATGGTTGGGATGGCCCTTCAAACTCGTGTTGATTCAGTGACATTAGGACTCCTGTCTAGCTGCAAGGGACAACTCGGGATTCTATTCGAGGCTTGGTAGGGCAATAAGGATGCCTCTCGAGGTGAGGGGGGAGACCCAGGGTCCATTCCAGTTGCCACAGTAATTTGGGGATTCCTATCAATTTTCAAGAGGAGGCAGCCATGCTCTCCTTTTGAAGCATTTAAATCCATGTGCCTCTGGAGGTTTCTAAAGACTGTGAGTCCTCCTGTCGAGATGAGCCGGGGAACTAGGGTTTTCTCTAGGGTCTCCACAGGGGATTCAGACATCACTTCATCATGTGTGATGAAAGACGAGCCTGCATTAAAGTCACTGCAGGGAAATCCAACCTTATTTCGAGTCATGGCATCTGGGTAACCATTCCACTTGATGCAGCAAACTCAGGGTCCCTCTCACATTCCTAGAGCTGAAAGAAGCCTCCTCTTGAGGGGCTTGTGGAAAGTTGGCATTCCTCTTGAGTCGAAGCCAGGGAATCAGCTCTCATCTCGAGATGATTTGGGGTACATGGAACTTTTCTCGAGTTGCTGTGCTGAACTTGGTATTCCTCTTGTCTTGAGACGGTATTCTCAGGTAATCTCTGGAGTTGCCTAAAGGAAGTCAAGCCACTTGTTGTGTTTGATGGGGAATGAGTGATGGCTCTGGAGCTAATGCAGGGGAATCGGGCCTCATCTCGAGTTGATTTGAAGCACACAGTGCACTTTCATGTTGCTGTGGGGTTCTCAGGGTCCCTCTAGACTTTTCAAAGTGTTCCTGGGGACTCTCTGGATTTCCATCAAGGAAGTCAAGGCTCCTTTCGTGTTTTATGGGGAACACAGACTTGCTTTGCATGCAGTGCATGGGAAGCGGGCCTCATCTCGAGTTGATTTCAAGTACACAGTGCATTTTCATGTTGCTGCGGGGACCTCAGGGACCCTCGAAACTTGTGACAGTGTTCCTGGGGACTCTCTGGATTTCCATCAGGGAAGTCAAAGCTCCTTTCGTGTTTGATGGGGAACACAGACTTGCTCTGAACGCAGTGCAGGGGAATCGGGCCTCATCTCGAGTTGTTTTGGAGTACACAGAGCCTTTACATGTTGCTCTGTGTTCCTCTCGAGTTGTCAAAGGGATGTGAGGCCTCCTTTTAAGATGAGGCTGGGAACTAGGGTATTCTCTAGGGTCTCCACAGGGGATTCAGACATCCCTTCATCTTGTGAGATGAGAGATGAGGCTGCATTCAAGCCACTGCAGGGACACCTGGCCTTATTTTGAGTCAGGGCTTCTCAGTGTCCATGCCACTTGAGGCAGCAAACTCAGGGTCCCTCTCACATACCTATAGCTGAGAGAAGCCTCCTCTTTAGGTGTTGTTTAAAGCTGGCATTCCTCTTGAGTCAAAGCCAGGGAATCAGCGCTCATCTCGAGATGATTTGAGGTACACAGAGATGTTTTCTAGTTGCTGTGCTGAACGTGGTGTTCCTCTATACTTAGGACGGTGTTCTCGGGTAAACTCTGGAGTTGCCTAAAGGAAGACAAGCCACTTGTCGTGTTTGATGGGGAATGCTGGATGGCTCTGGAGACCATGCAGGGGAATCAGGCCTCACCTCGTGTTGATTTGAAGTACACGGAGCGCTTTCGTGTTGCTGTGGGGAACTCAATGTCCCTCTATACCAATGACAGTGTTCCTGGGGACTCTTTGGAGTTCCATCAAGGAAGTCAAGTCTCCTTTCGTGTTCATGGGGAACAGGGAATTGCTCTGCCTGCAGTGCAGGGGATTCAGGCCTCATCTCACGGCCAGGTGAAAGCCTCATGGTTTTTCTCGAGTTGCGGCAAGAACCTGGGTTATGTTTTCTAGTTACGACGAGGATGGACCTTCAAAACTTGTGTTGGATCAGCAACGTCAAGATTCCTCTCTAGTTGCGAGGGACACCTCGGAATTCTCCTCGAGGCTTGCATGGGCAATAGGGATGCCTCTCGAAGTGAGGCGAGAGACCCAGGGTTCCTGTCCAGTTGCCACAGGGATATCGTGATTCCTATCAATTTTGAAAAGGAGTCAGGCTTCGTCTCCTTTTGAAGCATTGAACTTCGAATGCCTCTCGAGTTTTCAAAGGGAAGTCAGGCCTCATGTCGAGATAAGGCAGGGAACTAGTGCTTTCTCTAGGGTCTCCACAAGGGATTTAGACATCCCTTCTTTATGTGAGATGAAAGATGAGCCTGCATTCAAGTCAATGCAGGGAAATCCGGCCTTATTTTGAATCAGGGCATCTCGATGTCCATTCCACTTGAAGCAGCAAAATCAGGTTCCCTTTCACATACATATAGCTGAGAGAAGCCTCCTCTTGAGTTGCTTGTGGAACGTTGGCATTCCTCTTGAGTCCAATCCAGGGAATCAGCTCTCATCTTGAGATGATTTGTGGTACACGGAGCTTTTGTCGAGTTGCTGTGCTGAACTTGGTGTTCCTCTAGATATGGGACGGTGCTCTCGGTTAATCTCTGGGGTTGCTAAAAGAAGTCAAGCTACTTGATCTGTTTGATGGGGAATGCACGATGGCTCTGGAGCCAATGGAGGGGAATCCGGCCTCATGTCAAGTTGATTTGTAGTACACGAAGCTCTTATGTGTTGCTGTGGTGGCCTCAGCACCTCTAGACTTGTGAGGTGCTGAAGTCCCCAGTCTTCTTGGGGACTATGTGGAATTTCATCTAGGAAGTCAAGGCTCCTTTAGTGTTTGATGGGGAACTCAGATGTGGTCTGCATGCAATGCAGGGGAATCACACCTCATCTCGAGTCGATTTGGGGTACACGATGCTCTTTTGTGTTGCTGCGGGGACCTCAGGGTCCCGCTAGACTTGTGATAGTGTTCTTGGGGACTTTCTGGAGGTCCATCAAGGAAGTCAAGGCTCCTTTTGTGTTTAATGAGGAACACAGACTTGCTCTGCACGCAGCATTGCAATCGGGCTTCATCTCGCAGCGATGGGGAAGTCTCATGGTTTTTCTTGAGTTTCAGCGGGAATCTGGGGTATGTTCTCGTATTACGGCGGGGATGGCCCTTCAAAACTCATGTTGGTTCAGCGACTTCAGGACTCATGTCTAATTGCCAGGGATACCTCGGGATTCTCCTTGAGGCTTGGCAGGGCAATAGGGACGCCTCTCGAGGTGAGACAGGAGACCCAGACTTCCTTCGCAGTTGCCAGAGGGATATTGGGATCCCTATCAATTTTCAAGGTGAGTCAGGCGTCGTCTCCTTTTGACGCCTTGAACTCTGCACTCCTCTCGAGTTGTCAAAGGGATGTGTGGCCTCCTGTCGAGATGAGTCGGGGAACAAGGGCTTTCTTTAGGGTCTCCACGGGGGATTCAGATATCCCTTCATCTTGTGAGATGAAAGACGAGCCTGCATTCACGTCACTGCAGGGAAATCCGGCCTTTTTTCGAGTCTGGGAATCTCATTGTACATTCCACTTGAGGCAGCAAGCTCAGGGTCCCACTATGATACTTATAGCTGAGAGAAGTCTCCTCTTGAGGTGCTTGTGGAAAGTTGGAATTCCCTTTGAGTCGAGTTCAGCGAATCAGCTCTCATCTCGAGATGATTTGGGGTACATGGAGCTTTTCTCGAGTTGCTCTGCAGAACTTGGTGTTCCTCTGGACTTGGAATGATGTTCTCATGGAATCTCTGGAGTTGCGTAAAGGAGGTCAAGCCACATGTTGTATTTGATGGGGAACGTGTGATGGCTCTGGACCCAATTCAGGTGAATTGGGCCTCATCTCGAGTTGATTTGGGGTACACGAGCTCTTTCATGTTGCTGCGGAGTCCGCAGGGTCCCTCTAGCTTTGTAACAGTGTTCTTGGGGACTCTCTGGAGTTCCATCAAGGAAGTCAAAACTCTTTTCAAGTATGATGGGGAACACACACATGCTCTGCATGCAATGCAGGGGAATCAGACCTCATCTCACGGCGAGGGGGATGTCTCATGGTTTTTCTCGAGTTGCGGTGGGAACCTGGGGTATGTTCTTGAGTTGCGGTGGGGATGGACCTTCAAAACTTGTGTTGGGTCAGCGACGTCAGGACACCTGTCTAGTTGCGAGGGACACCTCGGGATTCTCCTCGGGGCTTGGGAGGGCAATAGGGAAGTCTCTCGAGGTAAAGTGGAGACCCAGGGTCCCTTTCCAGTTGCCACAGAGATATTGAGATTCCTATCAATTTTCAAGAGGAGGCAGGCATCATCTACTTTTGAGGCATTGAACTCCACGTGCCTCTCAAAGTTTCAAAGGGATGTGAGGCCTCCTGTCGAGATGAGGCAGGGAACTTGGGCTTTCTCTAGGGTATCCACAGGGGATTTAGACATCCCTTCGTCTTGTGAGATGATAGACGAGACTGCATTCAAGTCACTGCAGGGAAATCCGGCCTTATTTCGAGTAAGGGCATTTCGGTGTCCATTCCACACGAGGCAGCAAACTCAGGATCCCTCTCACATACCTATAGCTCAGAGTAGCCTCCTCTTGAGGTGCTTGTGGAAAGTTTCCATTCCTCCTGTGTCATAACTCTCATCTCGAAATGTTTTGGGGTACACGGAGCTTTTGTCGAGTTGCTGTGCTGAACTTGGTGTTCCTCTAGATATGGGACGGTGCTCTCGGTGAATCTCTGGGGTTGCCTAGAGGAAGTCAGGCTATTTGCCCTGTTTAATGGGGAATGAGGGATGTCTCTGGAGTCAATGCAGGGGAATCGGGTCTCATCTAGAGTTGATTTGAGTTAAACGAGTTCTTTCGTGCTGCTGCTGTCACTTCAGGGTCCCTGCAGAACTGTGACAGTGTTCTTGGGGACTATGTGGAGTTTCATCTAGGAAGTCAAGGCTCTTTTCGTGTTTGATGGGGAACATGGACTTGCTCTGCATGCAGTGCAGGGGAATCAGGCCTCATCTCGAGTTGATTTGGAGTACATGGAGCGCTTTCATGTTGTTTCGGGGACCTCAGGGTCCCTCTAGACTTGTGAAAGTGTTCCTGGGGACTCTCTGGAGTGCCATCAAGGAAGTCAAGGCTCCTTTCCTGTTTGATGGGGAACACGGACTTGCTCTGCATGCAGTGCAGGGGAATCGGGCCTCATCTCGTGGCGAGGGGAAAGTGTCATTGTTTTTCTCGAGTTGCGGTGGGAACCTGGATTATGTTCTCGTGTTATGACGAGGATGGCCCTTCAAAACTCGGGTTGGATCAGTGATGTCAGGACTCCTGTCTAGTTGCGAGGGACACCTCGGGATTCTCCTCGGGGCTTGGGAGGGCAATAGGGACGCCTCTCAAGGTGAGAGGGGAAACCCAGGTTCCATTTGCAGTGGCCACAGGAATTTTGGGATTCCTATCATTTTTCAAGAAGAGTCAGCCATCGTCTCCTTTTGAAGCATTTAACTCGGTGTGCCTCTCGAGTTTTCACAGGGATGTGAGGTCTCATGTTGGGATGAGGCCAGGAACTAGGGCTTTCTCTAGGGTCACCACAGGGGATTCAGACATCCCTTCATCTCGTGAGATGAAAGACGAGCCTGCATTCAAGTCACTGCAGGGAAATCCAGCCTTATTTCAAGTCAGGACATCTCGGTGTCCATTTCACTTGAGGCCACAAACTCAGGGCTCATCTCACATACATATAACTGAGAGAAGCCTCCTCTTGAGGTACTTGTGGACAGTTGGCATTCCTCTTGAGTTGAATCCAGGGAAGCAGCTCTCAACTCGAGATGATTTGGGGGTACAGGGAGCTTTTCTCGAGTTGCAGTGCTGAACTTTGTGTTCCTTTAGATATTGGACGGTACTCTTGGTGAATCTCTGGAGTTGCCTAAAGGAAGTCAAGCCACTTGTCATGTTTGATGGGGAATGCGAGATGGCTCTGGAGCCAATGCAGGGCAATCGCGCCTCATCTCGAGTTGATTTCATTTACACGAATTCTTTTGTTTTGCTGCGGTGACCTCAGGGTCCCTCTCGACCTCTGGCAGTGTTCTTGGGGACTATGTGGAGTTTCATCTAGGAAGTGAAGCCTCCTTTCATGTTTGATGGGGAACACGGATTTGCTCTGCACTCAGTGCAGGGGAATCATGCCTCACCTCGCGGCCAGGGGGAAGTCTCATGGTTTATGTTGAGTTGCGGCTGGGACCTAGGGTATGTTCTTGGGTTACGGCGAGGATGGCCCTTCAAAACCCGTGTTGGTTGAGCGGCGACAGGACTCCTGTCTAGTTTTGAAGGACACCTCGGGATTCTCCTCGAGGCTTGGCAGGGCAATAGGGATGCCTCTCGAGGTGAGGTGTTGACCCAGCTTCCCTTTGCAGTTGCCACAGGGATATTGCTATTCCTATCAATTTTCAAGAGGTGTTAGGCATCGTCTCCTTTTGAAGCATTGAACTCCGTGTTCCTCTCGAGTTGTCAAAGGGATGTAAGGCCTCCTGTCGAGATGAGGTGGGGAACTAGGGCTTTCTTTAGGGTCTCCACAGGGGATTCAGACATCTCTTCATCTTGTGAGATGAAAGACGAGCCTGCATTCAAGTCACTGCAGGGAAATCCAGCCTTATTTCGAGTCAGGGCATCTCGGTGTCCATTCCACTTGAGGCAGCAAACTCAGGGTCCCTCTCACATACCTAGAGCTGAGAAAAGCCTCCGCTTGAGCTGCTTGTGGAAAGTTGGCATTCCTCTTGAGTCGAAGCCAGGGAATCAGCTCTCATCTCGAATGTTTTGGGGTACACGGAGCTTTTCTCGAGTTGCTGTGCTGAACTTGGTGTTCCTCTAGACTTGGGACGGTGCTCTCGGGGAAACTCTGGAGTTGCCTAAGGGAAGTCAAGCCACTTGTCTAGTTTGATGAGGAAAGCGGGATTGCTCTGGAGCCAGTGCAGGGGAATCGGGTCTCATCTCGAGTTGATCTGGGTACTCGGAGCACTTTCGTGTTGCTGCGGGGACCTCAGTGTCCCTCTACACTTGCGACAGTGTTCTTGGGGACTCTCTGGAGTTCCATCACGGAAGTCAAGGCTCATATCCTGTTTTATGGGGAACACGGAATTGCTTTACATGCGATGCAGTGGAATTGGGCCTCATCTCACGGCGAGGGTGAATTCTCCTGGGTTTTCTTGAGTTGTGGTGGGGACCTGGGGTATCTTCTCGAGTTACGGCGGGAATGACCCTTCAAAACTCATGTTGTTCAGTGACATCAGGACTCCTGCCTAGATGTTAGGGACACCTCGGTATTCTCATCGAGGCTTGATAGGGCAATAGGGACCCCTCTCAAGGTGAGGCGAGAGACCCAGGGTTCCTGTCCAGTTGCCACAGGGATATTGGGATTCCTATCAATTTTCAAGAGGAGTCAGGAATCGTCTCCTTTTGAGGCATTGACCTCCGCGTGACTCTCGAGTTTTGAAAGGAGTGTGAGGCCTCCTGTTGAGATGATACGTGGAACTAGGGCTTTCTCTAGGGTCTCCACAGGGGATTCAGACATCCCTTCATCTCGTGAGATGAAAGACGAGCTTGCATTCAGGTCACTGCAGGGAAATCCGGCCTTGTCTCGAGTCACGGCATCTCGGTGTCCATTCCACTTGAGGCAGCAAACTCAGGGTCCCTCTCACATACCTATAGCTGAGAGAAGCCTCCTCTTGAGGTGCTTGTGGAAAGTTGGCATTCCTCTTGAGTCAAAGCCAGAGAATCAGCTCTCATCTCGAGATGATTTGCTGTACACGGAGCTTCTCTCTAGTTGCTGTGCTGAACTCGTGTTCCTCTAGACTTGGGATGGTGTTCTCGCGGAATCTCTGGAGTTGCCTAAAGGAAGGCAAGCCACTTGCTGTGTTTGCAGGGGAACGCCTGCTAGCTCTGGAGCCATTGCAGGGGAATCAGGCCTCATCTCAAGTTGATTTGTGGTACATGGAGCTCTTTTGTGTGATTGTGGTGACCTCAGGTCCCTCTAGACTTGTGACAGTGTTCTTGGGGCCTCTCTGGAGTTCCATCAAGGAAGTCAAGGCTCCTTTCTTGTTTGATGGGGAACACGGAATTGGTCTTCACGCAATGCTGGGGAATTGGGGTTCATCTCGTAGCGAGGGGGAAGCCTCATGGTTTTTCTCGAGTTGCAGCGGGCACCTGAGGTATATTCTCCAGTTGATTTTTGGCTGCACCAGACCACTGAGGAAGTTACCTTTTGACTATCCTTGATGACTGTTGTTAAATCCATCAAATTCTTTACATTTAATAGTGGAAACAAATGTGGTTAATGTAAGTTTGAAGTCAAGAATGCCAAATTAATTTGCCTCTCTATCCCTGTGTTCCCCTTCACAGCTAAAATTTTCACCAGAGCACTGGAGAATTCTTTGCTAAATATATATTCCACAAAATGTTATTCTTATGAAATTTTAAAATCTTTAATCAATAACTTTGGTAAATGGTGGACTAAATTAAAAAAAATAAAATATTCGCCTATGCAGCATTTCCTATGTTTATTTAATCATGCAAGTCTTCTTTCTCTTCTCTTTCTCTCTCTCTCTCTTTTTTTTTTTTTTTTTTGCAGGTCTTCTATCTTCAAATGAGCATCTTGGGGTTTAGTGTTCCCCCAAACACCCTATAAAGAGCTACCCTAAGCCAACTTTTCAAGCACAGTTATAAGGTTCTTTTTGGTAGATTCATGTAGCATTTATTAATTAGAGTGGATGAAGACTAACGATGCCTTCTTAACCTTGCCACCATGTTATAAGGAAAGCAAGTCTGGCACATAACTATGAAACATTTACTAAACAGAAATTCATTATTAATAAAACATGCATGCATGCTAAGTTGCTTCAGTTGTGTCCGACTCTTTGCGACTCTACGGACTGTAGCCCACCAGGCTCATCTGTTTATAGGATTCTCCAGGCAAGAATACTGGAGTGGGTTGCCACACCCTCCTCGATCTTCCTGACCCAGAAATCCAATCAGCACCTCTTACATCACCTGCATTGGCAGGTGGGTTCTTTACCACTAGTGCCACCTGGCAAGCCCACAATAATAAAACATAAGGTAAATCTCAATAAAATTCAGATCTCTGCTCTTTTAAATGCACTGATCACAGCCTGCATGAAAGATTCACTCAAGGCAGAACAATACAGGCAGATTTAGGTTCAACTTTTGGACTCAACATCTTTTAGAGATCAAGCCTCAAGTACCATCCCTAAGGTTACTGGCTACACAGTTTGCTAGATTTTATTTCCTGCTCAAAGAATAGAAGGGATTGTCTTAAAACATTTCTGCAACATCAAAAGGCTTGAATAACACTTGTTTCACCAATGACAGTAAAATGAATTAGCACAATTTTATGTCACCTTTTCTATACTGAATATTCTTAAAATCATTTCAGACATTGTTATACACACATTGGGACACGTTTTATAACATCAGTTACCCTAATTTGCATCTTAGAGCAATGTGGTTGTGGTGTGAAATTATGAAAGGGGAGAAGGGAAAGAGCTACCTCATCGAACCATGTTGCCAAATGTGTTCTGTGAACCAACTGCATTAGAATCACCTGTAGTTCTTTCAAAATGAAGATTACTCCAAGTAATTACATGCACACCCTATCTGAGAGTCACTGGCACCGAGAATCAGCCTAAATCTTCTGGAAATGGCTTCAAAATTTTGTATCTCCTGTACTTTTGCAGCCATTTTGTGCCAAAACAAAGGGAATATGATGACAGTAAAGATCGATAAAAATTTTAAAGGGTTACCTACTGGTAGCTAAACTTACATGATTCAAGAATGTCCCACAGTTTTCCTTTTCTGGATGTCACCACCAGGAATAAGAGCCACAAGATTTAATAACTGATGTGGCAATGGGTACCAACCAACCAGAATTGATGCCTTCCAGCCTGCAGGATCAGTGAACTGGCACTTTGTTGTTCCTGTATGTTATCAGCCCACAAATAACCATCGACCTCCCTGGCTGGCATACAGACAACTGCCTATAAGTAGTGGTGGGGTGATTTTTTTCCCTTTTTCTTTATAACTTTTATGTTGTGTTTTCTTTACTGGATTTGCTGTGTACTAACAATCGGTTGGTTGGATAGAGACAGTAGTGTCTTTGAGCCAACTCCTATTGACTTTGTAAAGTCAGTTGTTTGTATCTTTTCCAAACTCTACATTCAGTGATATCACACTGTTGCTTGAACTGGATCACTGTGGGAGTGTTTCTATCAAAGTGAATACTACCAATATGCTTCCCTCTCATAGCTGGTTGTTATACATTTTGCAGCACACCACTGGAGAGAGAGATTATTTTTTTTCACACCACTACTGTAATACATATAAATGTACTAGATATAACATTTATCATTTTAAACATTTTGAGTGTCCAGTTAAGTGGCATTAAGTGTGTTCACACTGTTGTACAACACCATCACCTCCATCTCCAGAATTATTTCATCCTTCCAAACTGAAACCTTGTACCCACTAGACCACAACTCCACAGCCCTGGATAACCACTGCTCTACTTTCTGTCTATGAATTTGTCTATTCCAGGCAGCTCAAAGAAGTGGAATCACACAGTAACTGTCTTCTCATGTCTGACTTCTCTCACGTAGTGTAATGATTTCAAGGAACACCCATGTTCTAGCATGTTTCAGAATTTCATTCCTTTTCAAGGCTGAATAATATTCCATTTTATGTATATACCATATTTTGCATATCTGTTCACATGTTGATAAATATTTAGACTATTTCTATGTAATTTTACTGAGGCGTAATTCACATATAACAAAATTATACATTTTAGGGCACACTGTTTGATGCACTTTGAAAGATGTATATATCCATGCAAACACAATAAAGATACAAAATAGTTCCACCACTCCCACCACGCTAGAAAGCTTCCCCCTCACCTCCTTTTAAAGACTTGGTTATTTGCCTGCACCGGGCCTTAGTCGCCTTGTGGGGCTCCTCCTCACCTAGTATCCGCAGCGCGTGGCCTTAGCTGTGCTGCAGCACGCAGAACCTTGGTTCCCGGAACCCGTGTCCCATGCACTGCAAGGATAATTCTTAACCACTGGACTCTTGGGAAAATCCTTCATCCTTTACCTCTGTCAACATGCCCCAAACTCCCTGTCTCAGGCAACTGCCATTGTGATTTCTATTAATACAGATTTATTCTGCTCGATGGAGAATTTTCAGTAAATAAAATTAGACAGTATCATACTTGATTCGGGCTCAGCTTTTTCACGCAGCATAATGTTTGCAAGACTCATCTGTACTGCTGTGTGTCTCAGTGATTCTTTCCTTTTTGTTGCTGGGCAGCATTCCACTGGCAAGGACTGTGAAGAATCTGAGATTTTATCCTGTTTGCAAGCTAAAAAGTTAGGCTGCCTCGGATTCATGCTTGTACCAGATCAAATATGATTTTTTTGCATGTAAGTTATGCCTCAATAAACTTATACAGGTAAAAACAACCTAAATGTCCACACATAGTAAATCTTGAGTCATAGCTGAGGAACCCTAAGCTTAGAAAACCTCAATCTTTAATAAGAGACTTCAAGAAAATCTGCCCAACCTTTGTTCCTGGAAGGAGACATTATCTTCATCATACTGGACTCCAAAAAATTTGCCTTCTGCTCCAGATGGAGAAATTATATTTTCCAAGGGTATCTACTGTGCAAGTGTTTTTTTTTTTTTTTAAAGAAGATTGTCTGGAGCAAAACTGTCAGCACCTCTATTCATAAGACATGTGGAAACACAAGGGACCCATGGGAATCATGTCCCAGTGTCTGGTGTGTGAATGAAGTGAAGTGAAACTTACTCAGTCATATCTGACCCTTTGTCACCTCATGTGTATACAGCCTGTGGAATTCTTCAGGCCAGAATGCTGGAGTGAGTAGCCTTCCCCTTCTCGAGGGAATCTTCCCAACCCAGGGATCAGATGGAACCCAGGTCTCCCACTTTGCAGGTGGATACATTTGTTTGTGAAAATAATGTTTGTCAAACATTTGTGTGAGAATACATTTGTTTATTCACTCTCCTGTTGATAAATATTTGTTTATTCATCTCCTATTGATGAATGTGATTCACTCTCCTATTGATGAACATGGAGATTGTTTGCACTTTGGGCTATTATGAATAAAGTTGATATGAACATTCTTAGACACATGTTTTGGATCTCTATGTTTTAATTTCTCTAGGGTAAATACCTAGGACTGTAATTGCTAGGCCATATGATAAGTCTATGTTTAACATTATTAAAGCATTGCCTGGTTTCAAAAATAGTCATAATTTTTTTACTTCTGCCATTAGTGTATGAGAGTTCCAGGCGCTCCCCCTCTTTGCCAGTAAATATCAACATTTTATCGAGTCTGCTTTATTATTATTATTTTCTCTCTGTCTTTCACTATATATCTCATCCCCACTCTTTCAGAGAAAGTTGCAGATATGACACCACTTTACCCCTAATGTTTTGAAGTGTGTTTCTTAAAAAAACTTTTATATGACCACAGTACTATTATTAAAGTCAGGAAATTAATATTGATACAATACTGTTATCTAACTTAGAGATTTTATTCAGAATTCACCAACTTTGCACATAAGGGCCTATTTTGCAAAAGAAAATCTGATATTATGTGTCATTTAATTATAATAGCCTTTTGATTCTTAACAGAGTGATTTGTATTAGTTTTTACATTAGAAGCAAATGGCCCTGTGATCTTAATCTCTTTTTAGGCATTATGATCTCCATTTTTATCTTTATTTTTATTTATTTATTTAATCTTTATTTTTAATAAGTTAACTAATTAATTACATAAAGCAATACATTCACATGGCTCAAAATTTTAAAAGCATGAAGTATTCAAAGGGAAAAATCTTTTTTCTACTCTACTCTCAGGTTCCCAATTTGGAGACTCCCCAAATAGAAATTTGTAATCGACCCCTAATTGACTATGTATACTTTTTTTTTTTTTACACAAATCTGCTGACTATTGTTTGCCAAACACTTGAGATGGAGGAATTCATTTTCTTTTAAAGCAATGAGGTAATCTGGCAATGATGAGAAAAAGGATTGCTGTAAAGCTACTTCCTCTTTCAAATTAAATTGATCTTAGTCAGATTAAGAAGCTACTTACTACTACCTGTCTCCTTACTTCTCTATCTCCCCCCGTAGGGGACTGTGTCACCAGGACCTAATGCTGAAGCTTGTCACAGGTGAGGGACTTTGTGCAGAGGAAAGAAATAAAAAACTTGATCCACCCAGATGGCTCAAGAAATCCAGATCATCTCTGCCTTTCTCCTCTTGTTCTTATGTTACTTGGGAGAAAGATTCTAGAGGACAGAACTACACAAGGACCGTGTCTAATTTCTGGAGGAAGACCTTCTTTAAGACTCTGGGCTAGGACCCTCTCGTGTCAGTGACAGTGATTCAGGCAAGATTTGCCTTATATTCTGAGAATGGTAACGTGGAAATGGTAAAATAGTCAAGTGTCACAGGCACTGGCAGTGAAGACCCAGGTGTGCAGATGAGTCTTGTCACTTGCCCCTGGGTATGGCTGTTATATTTTCCAAATACAACATATAACCTGAAAGAAACTTTCCCAAATAAGTGAATTTATTTATATTAAAATTTCCAGTAGGATAACCATAATATATAGCTATTTGCAGGTTGTTAATTCATTATTGGAAATCTTCTTGTTCTCTTATGACCTACTTGCATTTAAAAAAAAAATGGCTCTACTAGTTTTTTCTTTTTTTAAAGATTATAGTGTAGAAAATTTCACACACAAAAAATAGAACACAAATCTCCATATTCTCTTATCCTCCAGCTCCAAGTTTTCAGCTCAAGGACAAGCTTTTTCTATTTCTGCTCGACCCACCTCACCCCCCAACCCTTCATACAGATGGTTGAAGCAAATCCTAAAGCAAAGCAAAGCAAATCATCTTATACCATCATTTCATCCATAAATGTTTCAGCATGTTTTCTTAAAAGGCAGTGAGTCTTTTAAAAAAATAATTTAAATTCCTTTATCATTATCCACGATTCCTTAATATTATCAAAGATCTAGTGTTCATATTTCCTTGATTGCCATAATATATAATTGAGCTTCTTTGTTTAAATCAGGGTTCTTGGCTGATGTATCACTTAAGATTCTCTGATCTTTATCTTCCTACTCAGTCTCTCTTTTGAGGAGGGTATTTATATTGAAATATAGTTGATTTACTCCCCTGGTGGTTCAGCAGTAAAGAATCCGCCTACAATGCAGGAGACACGGGAGGCTTGGGTTCAATCCCTGGGTCGGGAAGATCCCCTGGAGGAGGGCAGGGCAACCCACTGCAGTATTCTTGCCTGGAGAGTCCCATGGAAAGAAGAGCTGGTGTTCTGTAGTCCATAGGGTGGCAAAGAGTCAGACGCGATGGAAGAGACTGAGTATGCATGAGCACATAGCCGATTTATAATGTTACATTTGTTTCAGTTATACAATACAGTGAATCAGTATTTTTACAGATTATACTCCATTTTATTATGAAATAATGACTATTTTTTCTGTGCTGTACAATACATCCTTGGGGTTTATTTACTTCATACATAGTAGTTTTTTAATTTCAATTTTTTAAATTCTGAAAGTATGATAACACATTTACAGGAGACTTGGAAAATACACTGTATATTACAATTATTTTTTAAGGAGATAAATTAAGATTTTTAGTTGGAGTTTTAGTATCAAACTCTCAAAAATTAATAGAATGAATATGTAGAGAAATAGAATGATATACTAGACCTGAAAAACACTATGAACCAATTCAATATAATTAAGATTTATACAATTTTTACACAACAGTAGGACACAAATTCTATTCAAGTTCCCATAGACTGTAAATTGGGAGACTCTGGAACTTATCCAAGGACATAAAACAACGTGCAAAAATTTCATGGTCTTAAAGGTATTGAAATCACACAGGGTCTGTTCTCTTATCACAGTGGAATTACGTTAGAAACCAACATAAAAAGATATTTGAAAATAACCCACATCTTTTCAAGTGCAATGTGACATTTACTAAGAGAGTTACTCAGTCTCTCTCTATTTTCTTGATAAAGGATATAAATCGGAAAATATTTCTTAAAGTTAACCTTTACTGTAGGTAAGCTGCAGTTGCAGGTATGGTGCAAATTCAAACTGAAATAGTATTTAAAAGCATCCATTGGCAGAGTTCTCTAATTTACCATGGCAGATTTGAACTATAATAACTGAATAAGGTAAATCTATTACTTTGCAGACAAAGTATAAATATGTATGTTACACCAGATTACATTAAAATGTCTGTTAGTTTATTTTTCATTACCATTCCTGCTGTCAGTTCCACTTTCTCATTCACCTTAGTTATAGCTTAGTACTTAAAGTATTGAGTGGTCAAAGTTCAAACTTTAGGAGGAATGAAATGGCATTTCTTGGTCTTAAATTCTAATTATGCACCACAGGCTGAATTGTAGCTCTTTTCTCTCAAAATGTGTAGGTTTTCTGTTGATAAATTGGCATCTGTATTAGGGTGCAACCTTAGGGTAACTGACTGCTTACTTTTTAAGTTTTGTTAAACGCATATAGTGTGTTTGTATTTGCTGCATAATTGAGAAGTTTCATTTTTGCCCAAGTATTTTTTATTGTAAAGCTTTTTAGGAATTTGAAATCTTTCATCTTTGGAAAGAAATCTCAAGTTAATATTAAATCTTATTTTCAGTGGTTGAGTACTCAGATCCTGACTGAGGTGGTTTATTTGTAATACACTCTTTGTATCCTTAGGATCCTTAATTTAAAGTATACTGTATTTAATATTTTTAAAACACACAGTGTTTTAAAATACAATGTAATGTTAACTTTTTAATTAACTTCAGTTTTTGGAGTCCTGTATTATTAACTTTAGGTCAGTAGTATAATTTTATACACTATAGAGATTTTGTTGTGTCCTAGCTTTGTATTTTAATGCTTGCTGCGTTCAGTGTAAATGTTTCCTTATCATTTTGTTTTTACCATGAAGATCAGAATTTGTGAGAAAGAGTTAGATGCAAAGGTTAATTGAGCACCTATACATTTGGCTGTTTAATTAAAATTCAGTTCCTCAGTAAACCTTAGTCACATTTTAGATGCTTAGTAGCTTCAGGTGGCAGTGGCTACTGTATTGGACAGCACAAATACAAGAACAAAATGGCTCTGTCACTGCAGAAAGGTCTTTTGAATAGTGCTGCTTTGCAGTGAGTTAGGTTCTGTCTAGACTCTGGGAATACAGAGATAAACATGACTGACAAGGCAAACACTTAGCTCCTGGTGGGGTTGAGAGATGGCAAACAAATAGCTGATGTCCATCATGTCATCATTAGGAAGAAAGATGAAAGTGGGTAAGAGAGAAGATGTAATGAAACAGTGTGCGGGGAGGTACCTGTTAACTAGGTGGTCAGGAAATGCCTTCTTAATATTTGCATGTCAGTGAATGAAGAGAAGGAGCAAGTCTTGTGAAGACGTGTAGGAAGACCCTTCTAGGCACAGGGAACAGCAAGTGCAAAACCCTGAAGTGAGAACAGATTGGACATACTTGAGGAATGGCAGCAAGGCATGTGCAAGTGAGGTCCTGGGAGAATGGTGGGTGATGAGGGGGGACATGACGGACAGTAGCCACATCATGTGGTACCTTGTGGTCTGTGGTAAAGACTTAGAATTTTAACCTGAGTGTGGTGAAAAGACATTGGAGGGTTTTGAGCAGAGGAGTGGCATGATCTAAATTATGTTTATTTAACTTTAATATGCCAGATTTACAAATAAAACAGTTAAAAACCCCCATGCCCTCATTCTCCAACTCTAGCAAAATGGGCCCAACTGAGATCATTGATCCCATGGATGACCTGTCCTTCCTTTATATATATTATCTCCTTTATCCTTCCCTGTAATATTGTGAAGTAGGATTTGTGTTTTAAAAGATCACCCTGGCTGCCGTGTAGAGAGTTAAGTTTAGGGGGGCAAGAGGAAAAGCATGAGGGCCTTTGGGAGCCTGAGACAGCAGTCTTAAGTGAGAGGTGATGGTGGCTTGGAGTCGAATGGCAGGTGGTGGTTGAAGTGATGAGAAGCAGCCAGATTCTGGTGAAACCAGCAGGAATGCTGGTGTATGTAGTTAAGGAAAGAGGAGCAGGGGTGATGCCTGTACTGTGGTCCAGATGATGATGTGACTGCCCATAGGAGAGTTCAGTTTATTCATGTTAAGTTTAAGATACCTAGTAGAAGTCCAGAGGTTGTCAAGGACACATTTTTAGGTTAAGAAAAAGAGGAAAACCCAGTGAAGGTAACTAAGGAGATATGCTGCAATAGCTAGCTGTTGATTTATGGTCTGAGTTTGGCCTCCAGGTTTGCTAGAGCTGGAGCTAGCTATTGTAGTGTCTCATGTCCCATATCCCAAGCAACCCCTCAGCCACTGGCAGACTGGAATGATTGGTCCTCTGGATAGTAGGGAATCAGTGTTTCAGGTAGGAGAACATGATACATTGAAGAATACTGCTGAAGAATTTAGACAAACACATTGATTTGTGAAGGTATTAAATGTCTTTAATGAGCAATAGAATTTCTAGAGAATATAGTTACTCTTAAATGGAACACTAAGTAGAAGATTTTCTTGTATACTTTATAAATATTGCATTAGTAGTTCAAAATCAGAATTTTATTAAATTTTACTTTCTCCCTTTTTTTCTCATTTTAAGTAGATGAAATGCATGTAAAAATGAAAGCACCAAAAAGAACTGTGGGTGAAAGTTGGATGGCCTAACAGTTTATTCAGATTTTAAGATTTATTTACATATTATATCATTAGCAAAAGGTGTGTTATAAGGGTAAATTTGTAAGTGAATATTGACAAGTTGTTAAGTTTCTGCTTAAAGTCTTATTTGCTATTTTAAGTTATTGTTTCTTACAGATTTTCTAATCTGTGCTTATTTTACTAGGAGTCATGGCTTTGAAAGAATTACCTTACTGATTTCAAACACCATTTTAGGAGTAATTTTCCATATGCCTTAAAAGAAATAACCAAGCAAAAAAAGGAAAGGGACAAATAAAGATATTGCCATTCTCATCCACTGTTTAACCTGACATTTTCAGAAAACAGTCTCACACTGAACTTTGTACACTGCAAGTAGTTGTTATCTAGACTGTGAAGTAAAGATAAAAGCTGTAGTATCTGATCTTAAACAAGTCACTTTAAGCCCTGGACTTCCAATTTTACTTAGTTTTCATTTTTATTTGTAATCTGTGAAGTGAATGTTTTGTGCTAAATGAGTGTCAGTTATCAAATTGTATAGATAAGAATTTAATAAAAATTTGCTTAGAGTGGATAGTTTGTTTGTGAGAGGCACTGTGTAATTACTGAATCTTTGAGAGCATAACATCACTAGTTTCTGCTCTCATTTATATACACAAGGAAGCGTAATGTAACTGTTATCAGTATCCTGATGGAAGAGGGATAATTGAAGAAAAGCAGTTCTCTTTTTTAAAATAAGTGAAAAGAACAAATTGTGGATGAAGTTTCACTGGAAAAGTGTAAGCCTGGAAGTTATTTGAAATGTTTACCTGAAGTAAGAGCAGATAAACGTAAAAACAAATTACCAAATAAAACTTGACAAGCAGATACAGATACTCAAGGTGCAATTCCCCAAATGAGCAAACGCTTGAACAGATTTTAAAGTCTTTGTCAGAAGGTTCTTAAACTTATCAAAAGGAAGAAACTACTTGGAGAATCAGTGAGGCTCTTTGGGCAGAGTTCAGAGGATATGCTCAGAAGTGATAAGTATGTTGTAGGCAGATAAACTTCATTCACTGAAGTTTTCTGGTCTCTCACTGTAAGTAAAGTATTATGACAGATAATTAGATGCCCTAAGGTATATTCTTTGATCTCTTAAGTGATTCATAAATTGCAAAAATCAATACAAAATCTTAAAATTGATAAAAATGTGTGTCAGACTCTAGTCATGAGATGGAAATCATACCAGTGATTTTCACAGAGAATTTAATACAACCGGTTGTTAACTAGGCATTTCCACTTAATAGTGGAAAGACAAAAGGGAACAGCAAGGTCTTGTCGGAAGCCACCACTGCCTCCCGACCGGAGAGCAAAGAGAAGAGGGCAAGTGGCTGGAAAGAAAGGCTGCAGCCCAAACTCAGGCCTCGAGGAAGGGGTTTGCACTCAGCTGGGACTAATGTCTTTGGGATCAGGAGAGGGGCCCAGTGGGGTAAGGGTACAGGGCTCAGCGAAGAGGGTTCTGCTGGCTGGCGCTGGTGTTCTAGGGGCACGGTGATACTGGTTCTGTGTCAGGAAGATACAGACTGGAACCAACTCTGGCTGCTAGAATGAACTGCTGCTGGCCTGAAGAGTGGTTGGGTTGCACTGGTGGCAACAGGAAGCAAAAAATAGGACTAGGAAGCAAACAGAAAGTGCCGCATTTTCCTCCTCCAGCTTTCTGGTCTCAAGTACCCCTTGACTTCCAGGTGGCTCAGTGGTGGAGAGCCCTCCTGCCAGTGCAGGGACAGATTTCAATCCCTGGGTTGGTAAGATCTGCTGGAGAAGGAAATGACTACCCATTCCAGTATTCTTGCCTAGAATATCCCATGGAAAGAGGAGCCTGGCGGGCTGTAGTCCACGGGGTTGCTGAAGAGTCTGACACAGCTTAGTGACTAAACAAAAACAAGCACTTTATTGGCAGAGCCTAACAAGAAGCAAACTGTAAAGGAGAAAATGTGACTCACCCCCAGGATCACAAAGTAAGAGCGTGGAAGGGTAGTTTTAAGGCTGAGAAACAAAAGCTCAATAACTTGCAGGAAGAAAAATGAATCTACATCTTTCACACAAGGCATATTTAAGTGTCATTAGAACTTTATAGTCAAGAAATGCTATAGGAATTAATAGGAGAAGACAGATCCTTGTTAGGATAAACAGACAAGGCAGTGTTGGAGAGTAGTGTTTTAATGTGAATGTGATTTTAGCAGGCAGAAGTGAAGTGAGGGATGATTGCAGTAATGGAAGGAGATATTATAGGGTATGAGAAAGCTATAAAATTGCATAATGGAGGACATGGGACAGACCTGGATCAAATTGGTTTCTACTGATGACTAACTTTAATGCTGAAAGTCATTTTTTGTCTCTGACTCTCATTTCTCTTTCATCCTTGATCCTTTAGGCATTGAAGACTATTATTGGTTGGATCAAAACCATGTTTTAGGACCATTAATTTAGAGTTTCTGGAGTTGGAGGTGACAGAGAATCAAATATGGAGATACTTTCTTGAGCAAGTAAGTTGTTACTTGCTCCAGATACAGTTTTCTTATTAACACAGAAGTTTTTAATCAGGTCCATGGATAAGGTTGAGAATATCCTTCAATGCGTGAATATAATGACATGTGATTTTTATGTTGTCAAGGAAGAGGTTTCAGGTGTAATTTTCATCAAAATGAGATTAAATAAAAGGATGTTTGGAATTTGGTAGACCATTAAATGTAAGTAAACTACTCAAAGCATATGGGTGTACTGTCATTATTCACTTTATTGGGCACTTAATATGTTGAAGGCACTTAGGAAAAAGAATGTAGGGTAATAAAAGTATATCAGTATAGTAGGGAGCTGGTCCTGCTCTTTCATGGGGGGCATAGGTCCTAGGGAGGGCTGCCTGCCTAGGTAGTGATTTGTGCTAAGATATAGAAGGTGAAAAAGGAGTTAACGATGAAGACACTGAGGTGGTGAAATTGTGGCATTTTTAACAAAAGTGGATTGACAGTATTACCATAAATTTCCCTAGTGATTTGTTTTGAGGGTCCGCAGGCTGCTCTTGAACTTCCATAAGGAAGCGTGTTGAATATTTCTCAGATAGCCTTTGGAGGCTATCTACTAAATTCACAGATTCAAGTTAGAGGAGCCAATGTGGCCTAAGCTGGTGGTCTTCAATTTTGACCTGATGTCTAGATTTTTTTTAATCTTGGGTTGAACTGTGGCGTTACAAAAGATATTATTTTCATTGTGGTAAGATGTCCATAGCATAAAAATTAGCATTTTAACCATTTTTAAAGTGTACTGATTGGTGGCATTAAGTACATTTCACATTTTTCATGTTACCAGTCTGAAACTCGGTACACATTAAATAACAGCTTCCTATGCTCTTCTCCCTCCAGGTACTGGGAACTGCTATTGCATTTTTCCCCTTTATTAATTTGACTGTTCTGGTACCATGTATCAGTAGAAACTGAAAACACTGTTTTATGTCTGGCTTAACTTCACTTAGCACGATATCTTTAAGGTTTATTCATGTTGTGGCACTACTAGCATTTCATTCCTTTTTTTTTTTTTTTTAAATGGAGTTCATTTTTTAGAGCAATTTTAGATTCATATTAAAATTGAACAGAAAGTACGGAGTCCTCATACACTACTCCTACCCCCATGGATGCACAGCCTCCCTCACGTCAGCGTCCCACACCAGAGTTGTGTATCTGTTGTAAAATACAAACCTCAGTGATACATCATTTACACTGGAGTCCTTGGTTTATGTGAGGGGTCACTCTTCTTGTTGTACAGTCTGAGTTTTGTGTAAAGACATAGTGTCATACGTGGTATTTTCACTGATCCAGAAGCAAGTTGCCCTCCAAATACACATTCTGCATCTATGGATTCAGAAAGCCACAATCCATACACATGATACACCATCTGCAGTTGGTTGAATATGTGGAGGCAGAACGGTATGGAGGGTTAACAGTATTCTTCACCACTATGCATTCACAGTTTAAAAGAACATGCCAGTTTCACTTAAAATTGTTCTTAATTAAGTAAAAAATTACTAATCTTATTAAGTCACAATCCTTGAAAACACGTAATTTTAATATTCTGTGTGGTGAAATGGAAAGTGTGCCTGAAGTATTTTGGCTGCATGCCAAAGAATGATGGTTGTCTCGAGGAAATGCACTTGTCATTCTGTTTGTATTTTCTGCAATGGACATGATTTTAATTTAAATGACTAACTATGCTTATTCAGACTTGGGTATTTGTAGATATTTTCTCAGAAATGAAAAAAATAAGCCTATCAGTTTCAGGAAAATAGTGTCTGTGCTAGAGATAAAATTTGAACTTTCAAGCAAAAATTAATATTTTTGGAGAACTTGTATCCACCATCTGAGTTTTATCTGTATATTCTATTTTTTTGCTCTTCATTTTTTTCATCTCTCTTCATTAGGCTTATTTAGAAGCTGCTAGAGGATTTACACACACACACACAAATACATACATACATACATATATATATATATAATATAAAATGAAGGAGAATATATGTATTCTCCTTTATTTCCAAGGACTGTTTTAACAGAGCACAGTGCTTGAGCTTGGCAGTTTTCTTGTTTGAGCGTACTGACCGTACTGACTGCAACGCTTCGCTCTGTTGGTTCCCACTGCTGTTAGGAAGTCAGCTATGAGTCTGAACTGTTGCTACTTTATAAAAGTTACTTCCTTCCCCACCCCCCCTACCTCCCCCATAAGACTTTGCTCCTTGTCTTTTATTTTCTGCTGTTTGACAATGATGTATCCAGGTGTGGTTTTCTTTTTTATTGATTTTCCTTGGAATTCAGTGAGCTTCTTAAATCTGAGATCTTGAGTGAAGTGTCTAAACACATCTGAAAAATTCTCATCTTTAAAATATTAATGCCATTTTTCTCCTTCCCTTTAAAGACTAATTGATTGTATATAAGACCCACTTACTGAATTTTTTGTTTCTCTTTGTCTCATTCAAACATACATTTGTTGAATTTGTTTTATTTTTATTTTTCAGTTCTAGAGTTTCTGTCCAGTTATTCCAGCACTGTTTGCAGAAAAAGACTCTTGTTTCTCTTTTGGATTGCTTCGGCTCCTTTGTCTGAAATCATCAGTTGACTGTACTTGTAGGCCTGTCTTGGGGCTCTTCCACTGACCTATGTTTGTCTGTTCGTTCACCAGTTCTGTGCTGTCTTGATTACTGTAGTACAGTAAGCCTTGAAATCGAGTGGTGTGAGTCCTCCAACATTGTTCCGCTTTGGTCTTGTGTTGGGTAGTCTAGTGCTTGCCTTTGTGTGTAAACTTCAGAAATCATTTTGTTGATAACTATAAAGTAACTGGCTGGGGTTTTGATTGGAATTGTGTTGAATCTATAGATCTAGTTGGGAAAAATTGTTGCGTTAACTACTGAGATGATGTATAACTGGGATTGTTTTGTGTAAGAGCTCTTTTTACTTCCAGTTCACCGTTACTCTGGCAGGGAGCCCTTACAGGTTCAGCTTGAAGTAGGGATAATATACCAGAGTCCCCATGTTTGTCTGGCTCTGGAGTTTGACTTTTCCCTGTGAGGCCTCTGAAAGGTTAGTTCCGTTTTCCAGGCTTTTCGTTGGAATTGGGTATTTGGTTCCACAGCCCGTGGAACCTGAGTACTGTGATCTTGCTTTATTTTGGGGACCCAGCAATTGTTCATCACCTTGTTACCTCTTGAATGCTTTTGAGTTGTTAAAAACTATTTCATCCAGCTTTTAAAGTTATTTTCAGGACGGGAATCAGTTCTAATTTCCTCCTCTATCATTGCTGAAAATGAGTTTCCCCAGTTTCCTGTCTCCCTCATAGAATTGGTGGTCAGTGTATTTAGACTTTAAAATTTTGTGTAAATTCTTGGAGGAGCGGTATGAATTCTCCCAACTTTTGAATGTCTGTTGACACCTTCCAGACAGTAATAGGTAAGTAGATCTTCAAAAGCTCTACCTGTGGTGAATAAATGATGCAGTTGAGTTTTTGTGTGGTCTGGTTAGTATAAAATGTGCCTTGGTTTTGGGCACTGAACAGTTGGGCAAAGAACCTACCAGTAGTTTTGGGTTTGTAGTATAGATTGCTACTCATCTGTCCCAGTTTTCATTCATTCTCTCTCCGTGATAGAATTCCCAGTTTTTTGCTGGGCTGTGCTGTGCTTACTCACTCACTCAGCCAGGTCCCGACTCTCTGCGACACCATGACTGTAGGCCACCAGGCTCCTCTGTCTATGGGGATTCTCCAGGCAAGAATACTGGAGTGAGTTGCCATGCCCTTCTCCAGGGGATCTTCCCAACCCAGGGATGGAACCCAGGGCTCTCACAATGCGGCCATATTCTTTACCAACTGAGGCACCAGGGAAACCCAAGAATACTGAAGTGGGTGGCCTACCCCTTCTCCAGAGGATCTTTCCAACCCAGGAATCGAACTGGGGTCTCCAGCATTGCAGGCGGATTCTTTACCAGCTCAGCTAAAAGCTCACATACATGTATGCATTTAAGCAGACTTCAAATCCAGCTAATTTTTATTCTTGCTATACATCCCCCTTTCTCCTAGTCTGTACCAGCATTGTTTCTTGAGCTTGTCACGTCTTGCCTGTATTGCCCAAGTAGACATACAACTACTTCTTTGTTTAGAGTCTTGTAACTGATATTTTCTTTTTCATCAGCAGAAACGAAAGAACTTTTCAACTATGTTACTCCTGTGCTTGCAGAATTGATTTTAGTGTCCTTAGTTTTCAACTCTTTGTGATCTGGTCCCATTTGTCATTCCTAACCCTACATTTGATACCCTAATAACACCAAATATTAAAAATTTCCCTCCCCTTGTATTTGTGGTTCCTTACGACTGTGTCCTTTCTCATGCCTAATCCAGGGTTAACTTTCTTTTAAAATAAATTAGTTTCAGGTATTTTTTTAGTTTAATCAACTTTACATGTTTCTGAACATGAGAATAAATAGGCTCTGCTGTTGAATGCAGTGTAGCCTGAAATCTACACTGTGTTTATATAGTGTTTATATATCTAGTGGTTTTTATCCTAAGTTGCAAATTTTGTTTTTCTTAAGATAATCTGTTAGAAAAAGTGATTGTAATATGTGAGTCATAAAATTAAATTGTTTCAGAATTGGGCTTATCTAGACCAGTCTCCTGTTTCACATATAAGGAAATTGTGGCCAGGAGAAATTAGTGATTCTGTCAAGTCAAAATTAGTTAGAAGCAGAATCAAGGTCTGTCGTGAGTTTCATCCTAATATAAATATCTGCTTAACGAAAATCTTCAAGTGTGTTGAAGTTTTCAAGTGTTCTTATCCCTGTAGTACATCTAGGATTACCACACCATGTTTCAAGGGCCTGTAGTTCTTGTGTGAATAGCAACTTGGGTAATGAACTGAGCAGTATGCATTCTTAATTTATGCCTTAACAACTCTGATTCTGTAATGAATGGTTTGCTTACAGTCGCTTTAATATACTTACCTTCTTGACAGTTCATTCTGGGAGGAATAGTTAAGTGTTTAAGTGAAACAGGCATGGTAGATACAACACTTAACAGTTATGTGTGTCTTTGTTTTTAGCATCAAGCATTGCACGATTCTCTCGAATAATGTAGATCACCTTTTACTGAATTTAACACTGTCTGATATCATGGTCTCCCTGGCAAATGCCTCAACTTTGCAGAAGGATTCCAGTTGGATAGAAAGGATAAGGAAATTTGTAACAGAAACCCTTGAAGATGGGTCTAGGCTAAACAGTAAGCAGCTGAACAGATTGCTTGGTGTCTCCTGGAGGTTAATGCAGATGCAGTCAGACAGAGGTGGGTGTCAATGCTCTGTCCTTACTTAAGAGAGGGGCTCTTACGCATACTGTTAATGTTGAGCATCTAATTCTGAGTTCATACCTGTCAAACATTTCATAGTCATTTACGTTCGAGCCATAAAAGGTAGCCAGCATAATCATGAAGGAATGTCTGCTTGAACCCTGATGGCTGAGAACACCCCCTTTTCGGTGGGTAGGTCCACTCTGAAGCTGATGGGTAGGTTTTCTACTAGATTACATAGTTGGAGTGAAAGAAGGTAAGTTTTATTAATAGGAAATGACATTGAGCCTAAGGATAAAGAAATACTTTTCTGATCTAGTTTGACTAGAAATTGGTGGATCCTTATCTCTTTACCTTTCTTGTAACTTGAAGTTATGTTGCATTAAGTCAGTTTTTAGTGTGACTTACTAATTCTTTTCATTCAAGCAGAACTTTGCTGTTTGGTTCCTGGCTTATCCACCTTTCTAGTATTGTGGTATTTGTTGTCCTTTCCTAGGTTTGTTGTCTCTTAGGAAAATTTGTACTGTAATCTCCGATTGGTTTGACTTTTTTATTAGGCCATTGATGTAGGATTTTGATGGTAGTCATCAGTTTGTGGCTAAAATCTGCTTCCTCATAGGAACAAGGTGCTTCTGTGCTTTTTAGAAGAATTATGGTGCTGGTGAAGAAACATTTTGACTCACATGCAGCTGTTTTCTCTTGTTTCTTAGAGGCTACAGAGTCTCTCATAAAGGCAGTTTATACATTGTATCAGCAGAGAGGCCTTCTCCTTCCAGTTCCGACTTTGTTACTGAAGTTTTTCAGTAAAAGCTATCAAAAAGAAGAACTGAGATCTTACAGAATGCGGTACAGTTCCTTTGTTATTTTGCTTTTCTTTTTCTTACCAGGTTACTTTGTAATCTGTATGAATAAGATGATAGGGTGATTAAATCTTTGGAGAAAATCTTCTTTTTATCCTTTTTGGTTTTATTATTTTTTTTTTTAAATAAAAAGGCATACATAATAGTTTCAGTAACCTTTATACACATAACTGAGAAGGTAAAAGTCTCTTTGAGCATATATTTCCACTTGTCTGCTTAACAGCTAAAGGACAATTATTGGAACCACATGTAGCAGCCTCAGAATTTTGTTTTGCTTCCCATAAAAATTATGGAGGTTTAACCTCCGGCCCTTAGTGACATATTGGGACACATGGTATAAGAATGAGGGCAGTAGAAGAGGAGAGGTGTACAATAGGTGAAAGAGATTAAAAGGTGCAAACTGAGTTATAAAGTAAATAAGTCATGGGGATATAATATACAGCATAAAGAATATGACCAGTAACTTTTATTAGGACAGGTGGTTACTAGACGTATGGTGACCATTTGCAATGTGTACAGATGTCAGACTATTATGTGATACATACCTGAAACTAACATAATACTGGGTGTCAAAAATGTTTCAATAAATTTTTAAATGGCGGTATCTTAAAGAGCAAAAGTGTCCAGCTTGGTTTGGTGCTGTCTGGTGATGCAGACAACACGAAGAGTAGAACTCAGGAATCAGTCTTAGATGTGGTGAGTTTGAGGTTTACTTGGGATAGTCTGGAAGAGATGTTTGGGTGAAAGATAACGGGATTTGTGGTACCTCAGCATACATAGGTAGTTGTTAGAACATATTCAAGTCTTTACTGTGAGTCAGGTGCTTTTCTTAATTTTTCAGTAATTCTCATACTTTTATGTAGGTACTGTTGGTTTCTGCCTTATAGAAGGAAGCTTAGGTTAAATAAGTTGGTGAGTGTCATGCTGTTAAAGGGCAGCCAGACTGAGACTTAAGTTCAAGTCTGGTAGACTCCAAAGGTTGTGTGTAAATCACTGAACTCTTGGGGGAGAGCAAAAGTGATTGCCGTGTCCAAGATGAGACATTAGAGAGTGAGCAAGTATGTGCAAGAATGGAAATAACCCAAGTTTGAAGCCACTTAATGTGGGGGCACCCTATACTGAATGCATAAATGACTTAATATAGTAAAACGGTCATTACAAATTAGTGTAAATAGTTCACAAGCTAAGTAGAGCCTGTGTCCTTTAAGATAAAATTACAATGTACATAGTGCCCCAAACTACATAAACTTTTAAAATACAGTGGGTAAAACCTTAGAGAATACTATAGATGAATATAGTATGCCAGTCATCTTATAGGCTCTCAAATGTTTAAATAAATGTGGTGTATTTCCCTTTTCTTTGATGGCCTTAGATACCGTAGTAAAGTGTTATCACGTTGGTTGGCTGGTTTACCACTGCAGCTTGCACATCTCGGCTCCCGAAATCCTGAGCTTTCAACACAGTTTGTTGACATTATCCATACTGCTGCAGCCCGAGCAAATAAAGAGCTACTCAAAAGTTTACAAGTTACTGCTCTCCGAATCTATGGTAAGAGTGTTGTTTACCTGTGTATGTAATAATCGGTCTACCCCGACTTAAGAACAATGTTTCAAAGGGGAGATCTTTAGGTTTTACTTTTCCTTCAAATTATACATTAATTGTACCATGGTAAAATGAATAAAATATCAAACAGTAAATTCATTTTCAATAGTATTACTTAATACAATAGTTTAAGAAAACTAAAGGTTGTAGATGTCTCTTCAGATCTTAAATTATCTTTTAAGCCACGAAATTCACAAATTCAAAACTGATCAGGTATTTTTATAGAATTCTTTTGAAACTTTGATGGCAAATTTTACTTATTTAATCGTTATTGAGATCTTGTACGGCTTTCATATATTAACGTTTCACTCACCCCTGAAACCTTTTCATTCTTTTAGCAAAAATATCAATAAAAATATACATATATGCATATGTATAATTAGTATTTATTATTAGGACACAGTTTATATACCATAAAATTGGCCATTTTACACTGTGCAATTCATTAATTTTTATCATATTCCCAAGATTGTGCGATAGTCACTATTATCTTATTCCAGAATATTTTTATCACCTCAAAAAGAAACTCTACCATTAGTAGTCCATCCCTATTTCCTCATTTCTTCCTACCTCAGCTCCTGACAACCACTGCTCACCATTTCTGTCTCTCTGTATTTGCCTGTTTTGATCATTTCTCACAGATGACATTGTGTGATGTGGATCTTCTCAGTATGGCTTCCGTCACTTGGCATACTGTTCTTAGGATTTACGAGCATATACGAGTACTGTATTTCTTTTTAATGCTGAGTAACATTCCACTGTTGAATATACACCACTTTATATTTACCCATTTATTAAATGACAAACGTTGGTTTGTGTCTACCTTTTGTGTGTGGTATTTAAAAATCTGTATTTTTCAGTATTGCTTATATATAGGAGTGTGTGTGTATACTCAGATAAGTCTTTGGTTTTAAATTCAGTTCAGTTTAGTTGCTCAGTCGTGTCCAACTCTTTGCAACCCCATGAACTGCAGCATGCCAGACCTCCCTGTCCATCACCAACTCCTGGAGCCCAACTAAACCCATGTCCATGAAGTCGGTGATGCCATCCAAGCATCTCATCCTCTGTTGTCCCCTTCTGCTCCTGCCTTCAATCTTTCCCAGCATCGGGATCTTTTCCAACGAGTCAACTCTTTGCATCAGGTGGCCAAAGTATTGGAGTTTCAGCTTCAGCATCAGTCCTTCCAATGAACACCCAGGACTGATCTCCTTTAGGGTGGACAGGTTGGATCTCCTTGCAGTCCAAGGGACTCTTAAGAGTCTTCTCCAACACCACAGTTCAAAAGCATCAATTGTTCTGCGTTCAGCTTTCTTCACAGTCTAACTCTCACATCCATACATGACCACTGGAAAAACCATAGCCTTGACTAGACAGACCTTTGTTGACAAAGTAATGTCTCTGCTTTTTAATATGCTATCTGAGTTGGTCCTAACTTTCCTTCCAAGGAGTAAGCATCTTTTAATTTCATGGCTGCAGTCACCATCTGCAGTGACTTTGGAGCCCAGAAAAATAAAGTCAGCCACTGTTTCCACTGTTTCCCCATCTATTAGCCATGAAGTGATGGGGTCGGATTAGGTTGATATTATAATTGTCCCTGTTTGGCAAAAGTGCTTGTTTTTTTTTTTTTTTTTTTTTTTACTGTTTTGCTTTGTTTCTAATACCTTTAACTCCATCAGTTATTATTTCAAATAACACATTTGAATATTATGAAATCGAGTGTTAAATGTTATCTTTAAATAATGATTGTATTTAGTCTTACTCTAGGCAGTACCTTAAGCCATACATATATATATATTTTTCATGTAGTTGATATGTTAGAATTCAACATAGCACAGTGAAAATGGTCAGTCTGCTTTATTAGTTCTTGTTTGTATATCTTTTAAAATTTAACTTGTCTTCCTGCCTCACTAGATCCACAAGAAGGCACAGTGGTGGTTCTGTCAGCAGAGTCTCAGCAGCTTTTGGTCCAGCTTGTGTATTTTCTACCCAGTCTGCCTGCTGACTTGCTTTCTCGGTTAAGCTGCTGCTGTATTATGGGAAGACTCAGTGCAAATTTGGCTGCCATGCTTATCGGGATACTGCACATGAGGTAGCATGCTAAAGTGAGCTGTATTTCAAGTGTATAATCTTCTCCCTCACCCTTCCCCTGTCACTGGCAGTTTATGAACTGACTTTTTAAAATGCCGCCCCTCCCTTCATTTGCTCTTAAAACAGCAGTTAAAACTGTTGATGATACTGGGTAAGAGGAAGGTCACTGGGGCAAGACTGTTCCAGGTGGTTTGCTTAGCGGTTTGCATTGTCATGGTTGCAGTCACTAAGTCCATGGGCTGTAGTCCACCAGGCGCCTCTGCCCATGGGATTTTCCAGGCAAGGATACTGGAGTGGGTTGCTGTTTCTTTTTCCAGGGGATCCTCCTGACCCAGGGATTGAATCTTGTTCTGCTACACCACAGGTGGATTCTTTACCGCTGAACCATCAGGTAGAAACATACAGTGATTTGTGTAGGTGCATTGAAACAAGGGTTAAGATTATCAGAAGTGTGTAGCCATAGTAAGGATTCAGTGACGGATGAGAGTGCTGTGTTTTAAAACTTCTGGTGTTATGAAATTGTAATACAGGTCTTTCTTTTTGGAAGGGAGCTCAGTTCAATGTAGGTGGTGAAATAAAAGCTTGCGGACTCAGACAGGGAATCATTAAAATATCTGTGGGTGGGTGGGTGGGTGTGTGTGTGTGTGGCAAAATATACATAACCTAAAACTTCCCATTTTAACCAGTTTTAGGTATACAGTGAGAATTGTTTGGGGCATTAAGTACATTCACACTCTTGTGCGACTGCTACCACTATTCATCTCCAGCACTGTCATCGTTGCAGACTGAAACTCTGTACTGATTATTTCCCCTTCTCCCAGCCCTTGTTTACCACTATTTTGTCTTCATGATTTTGATATATTCATCTGTTAATGGATACTCGGTTGTTCTGCCTTTTGGCTGTTACAAATAATGCAGCTATAAACATTGGTGTGCAGACACCTGTTTGAATCCTTTTAATTCTTTTGGCTGTATACCCAGAAGTAGAATTGCTGAATCATATGTTAATTTTCTGTTTAATTTTTCAAGGAGCTACTTTCCAGAATGTGACTGTGGTGTTTTACTCTCAAAGGTCTTAAAACTAATAATGTTTCATGTTGCTAGTGTTCAAAGTATCCTTTAAAATGTAATGTTTGTATCAGGCATAGTACTTTCATATTCAGCCATTTGTTACTGATTGTGGCTCAAGGCCAGGGTCTGATACAGTTTTAGGCAGGAGTTGAATCTGGGCTGTAGCTGAAAAATTTAAAAACTAGCTTCTTTGTGGCTTCTTGTGCAGACCCTCTGCCCCAATTAAACAGGAGTGGCTCGCTTTATTAGTAGACTTTCTTTAGCTTTGTTTGCCAGTCTCTTCGTACCAGGATAAGACGTATGTTTGAATGTTGTCGCCCAAATTGTGCTTCATAACTGATAATTACTTTTTCCTTTTAGCAAAAGAGAGCTGTTTGCAATATGTTGTCTATATATGAAACCCCTCTTTGTCTAGTTCAGTACTAAATGCCAGGTCTTTAAGAAATACAATTTAACTTAAGTGGTTTTATGACTGTTAACTTCCAGTAGAGGGCACTCATTTCCCATGATAGAACTTGTGGAGGATCTGTTTTGGCATTCATTTAAAAGTGACTTTTGAACACCTCTTAAAATTAATTCTCTTTAGAACTTGTATTTAGTATCTTTTTTGGCATTAATTACGATTGACTTGTGCTCAATAACTTTGGTCAAGGATTTTTTCACAAGTCTTTTTTTACATTTTTTTGTGGGTTTGTGGTGAGTACTGAGAAAATATTAATTTACAAGTAATGGTAATAGAAGTTTATAATCATCAAAAGCAAGTTGTCATGTAGTTAAAAGTGTACCAAGTTAAACTTTGCCTTTTAGCATTTGCACAGAGTCTTAGTAGACTTCTCTTTCTGTAGATGTATTGTCCCTATTCAAACTAATCTCTTTAAAAATTAAAACAAGATGGGGCCTTTTCAACTTTCCCAGGCCAGTGGTATTATCATTGCATCACTTTTCCTAGATTTAGAATTGAAGAATAATGTTCGGTTATTCTTAAGGAATGATGTTCTTCTAAGGAATACCGTTCCTTAGACATCACCTGGGTTATTTCACGTCTTTGGTTTTCCCCTCCGTCCTTGATGGTGACGGTAAACCAGCTAGCTTTCTCACTGTCTCCCACCTGCACCGTTCACCTGAGGCATCCCACTCCTCAGCTCCGTCTGTGCCAAGGACTGTTGGCAGGCTCCTTTTCCTGAAATATTCCTTCAATAATTTCTGATTCTCATCTGCTATATTAATTGGGCTCTGCGGTCTAGTTCACTCTGGGTGTTAGCGTTCTGACACTGTTGTCTCCAGCAGGGGAAGTTCATCGGAGAGCAGGTCACCACCAGACCATCTCCGTTTGTTCAGTGTGTGAAAAACCCATCACCTTAGAGTTGTTGGTGTTTAGTTTGTCTTAAAAACTGTACTTAGAATTGCTGTTCCTGCCTTTTTCACTATTCACTTAGAGGTTTTTTGAGTTTTTCCTCTCCATCTACCTGTGGTGTTCTGCTGACCGTTACTCTTCTTGCCCTCTCTGCCCCTAGTTCATTTACAGCTGGTTTGGGGAACATGAGACATGCATGTGGAAACGTAGTCTATGCTGTTAGATAAAAATACCAGAGAAGGGAGAAATTACTGAGAAATTCAGCCTGGTTTTGAAGCAGGGTGAATATGTGAGCTGGCCTGCCAGGAGCAGGTCTGGTTTGCTTCTGTTGTCCAAGCATAATTGATATAGCATCCCTTCTAGTCTCAGAACTGTTCTGGTGTGGCCAGTATGTGTGGTCATTGTAGTTTTAAGGACAGAGTGATACATTGCTTGTCTTTTGTCCAAACTAGATTTTTAAATGGATTTGCTACTCTTTTTAGCCACTGGACAGCACAGTGTTCACTGGGTATAAGAGGATATTAGCTTCTTTTCTAATCACCCATTTTGTACTCATTTCCATTGAGCATCTCTGACTTTTTATAACCTCTTAGCTTGTGATATTCTCTCCCATAGCCCTTTAAGCAAAGAGAAGTCCTTTAAGTAGAAGTGATTCAGAAAAATGTTGCCATTATTTTTAACTCCCCAACTTTTAAGAATGTTAATAAATACAGTTGTTTCAGTGGTTAAAAAAAAAAAAGTGCTTCTCATTGAATTAGAAACTCCTTATTTTGTCTTGACATTTATTCAGATTTCTATTATAAAGGTTTGTCCCCAAAAAAAAATTTGTCACAAAAAGCTATCCAAAAAGATAGCTTTTTGGATCTGATTATTCTCAGCTTTTTGTTTTTTTGCTGTATTCATGGCTGACATTTGCTGTATTCCTTCTTAGTCTTACCTTGAGGAGAGTTTTTAAAGGTATCACTGGAAACTGATCTCATAGCAGGAACCAGATAATCTTCATTTAATGAGAAGCTGCTTTATGTTTAGCTATTCCCTTAAGTCCACTACCAATACTTTAGCTGCAGTATTGTGACGTAGACTAGTTATAAAGCCTCGCAAAGTATAGGAGTGCATAGTTATTGCAGAGTGGCTTTAAATTGAAGTATTCTTTACCTAGTTAAGATGCTTTGGTTTAGGTAGGAAGCAGGAGCTTGTTTAAACTTAGCTCATTCATATAAACAAGGTAAGACTTTTTTTTTTTTTTTTTAATGAAGATGAGGTAGTAAATACATAGCAGCTGAACCTACTACTGAAAAGCAGAACTTCACCTTGGCTCCTTGAAACTGAGTTTTGAGTGGTGTGGAAAAATTTTCCAGTTGTACCATATAAGTGGGCTGGTTATGCTTTTCAAGGAAACTTTACATAAACATATGTTAGAAATTATATTTTCCATATTACGATACTTGAACCCCCTTACATGTAAAGATGATACATGCTACGGATTTTTGACTGAGCTCTTAAATTATACTTGTATTCCATAAAGAATAGTCATATATTCTGTGCTTTATTCCTGAGTCTTCAATTTGGTCACTTCTAGTACTAGGTCTCCATTGTTTATTGTAGATCATCATTTTCTGGATGGAAGTCTTCAGTGAAAGAATGGAATGGAAGTGATCAGTTAAACATCAGTAATGAGGACTATTTCAGCTTCTTATTTTCAACACTTACAGGTAACTGCCCTGATCCACCAAGTTAAGGAAAGGAAAAGAACCTAGTATGAAAATTCTCCTGAGATTTACTGTCTTACCTGTTTGGGTCTAAGTTTTGGACCTCACTGCATAGCTTAATAAGATGGGGAACAGAATATCCATTTTAAGCATGTTTAACATGTTTGGTGTGTTAGGAAAAACATCACATTTTAATTAGCCATATTTTGCTTTCCATTGATGTCAGAGAAAAATTAGTAAAATGAGTCTTGATGTGTTAGATTAGTAAGTATTATTACTGTTGTTTTAAATGATCATACTGTCTTTGGTAGTTTTGTTTTGTAACTGGATGATAAAGATGACAGTGTTTGAAATTTTCTGAAGACTTAAAATTAAGAGACTTATTGAAATATGTTGTCAGAATCCAAAAATAGCTTGAAAAGTTCTGATAAGGAGCTGAATGTAGCAAGATAAATATTATATAAAAGAAACAAGTAACAAGTAGACTTGTACATGTTTGTTTGATAGTTTTGGATGTATGCGTTTTAGATGGATGTGAGGGCTTTATGTTTTAATTAGTAGTACCTGTCAAAGGGTTTAGTGGTTTTAGGAAACTCATTAGGAATCAGCCAGGAGTGTGATATGGCTTCCCAACTAGATGATGGCTCTTTAGGGCATGTTCATGGAAGTACAGTGATCTGAAAACATCAAAGCAGGTAGCTAGGGTCAGACCACATTGTGCTCGTATTCTGATCATTCTAAGAGCTGTCTTTCAGGAGGGACTTGGGCAAGTTGTTTGTATAGGTCAGACTAGGTGTGATAGAGGTGGTAAGAGAATCAGAAATCTTATTATATGGAATAGGTAGAAGGAAGTACACAGTAATTGTTGAAGAAATAGACTTAGGGGGGATGGAATAGTTTTAAGACACTTGAAAGGCTATTATGTAAGAATACAGAGTTTGGTATATGTATGAAGGAGCATATTGTTTTTCTTGTTCATTTGCTTTTTTAAACCTGACATTAATTAGAATGATTATGTCTTTCACACTTATTTAAGTATAAAGGTGGCAAAGCCCTCAGTTTAAGGGATATAATATTGTTTCTTGATGTATTACACATTTGATTCAGGTCAAATCTTTGTGTACATAATTATATGAATTTTACTACATCGCTGGCATTTCATTTTTTAAAATAATACATAAAGTACAGAAATTCAGAGAAAATAGCTTGTTAGCTTGAAGAATTTAACTTGAAGATACATGTCTATTTTTTAAAAATTACTTAAGAATGTTACTTGCTTTGTGATTTATTTTAAATTGGATTTCTTTATACTCAAATTAGGGTTTTCAAAAGAGGAACTGACTTGGCTTCAGAGCCTTTGAGGAGTGCCCCATGTCATCCAGACGCAGCTTTCTCCCGTGCTACTTTGCCTCACTGACTTGGATCAGTTTTCACACCATTGGGACATAACAGAGGTAATGGTCCATTTGGAAAGGCATGGAAGATTGTTAGAATTCAGTTCATCCACCGCCAATAGTTACTGTGTGCTAGCGTTGCCTTGTGTAAGATGTTTCTAGAGGTTGAGAGCAGTATAAAGCACAGTCCCTGTTCTGAAAGTGCGTGTGACCCTTGGATAGGCGATGTGGATTCCTGAAAGAAGAGTTTTCATAAAGTTATGCCACTAGGATAGAATAAATTAGCAGTTTGAATGATAGAGACACATTTATTTTCTTTTTGCCTAGTATAGGGTAAAAGGAAAAAGAGGAAAGACTTCATGGAAAAGGAAGAATTTTACGTAGATACTGAAGGATTAATAAGAGTTAAGTAGGATTTTGTATCCTTGAAGGTGGGTTTTTCTAAACAGAAATAATTATTTGGAAGCTCCTTTGGTTTTAAAGAATTAGTATGTAGTTTATCAAAGTTACATTTTAAACCCCAAATTTCCCTTAAATTTTAAAGTTCAACTTAACAAATCTTTTTAGATACATATAGTAAGTTTAGGGAATCATTTTAAAAGGAGACTTAAACTATATTGCATCCCTTTTACATACATATTTAAAACTTTAAAAAACTGTTTAAATAACTTAATATATTCACTATTTGGTAAGTAGTTCAGTTTTCAGACAAACCTTCACAAATGTTATGGTAAATCTTAAAACATTTAATAAACTTACAAGCATGGTACATATTAATATCTTAAGTTTCAGTACTATTTATAGTGAAATTCAAATTAAAATTACAAGTCTAGGTTAGCTGTTAATTCTGTTTTAAATTGAAATTATAGGGCTGATATTTTACGCTAATAGTCAGAATTGTTTTACGTTACAAATATATAAATATGTAAAGCATCATAAATACTGGTACTAAGGATTTGAGTCTGTAAGATATTTATATATTAGTTAATGTCTTTTATTTATTTCTTCAGTTTCTTTCCTTGCATTGAAAGGTACTTGCCCAGTAGAATTGTAGTTGTGTCATTCCAAATAATGTTGGTTGGAAGCTTTCTTGCACATTCCGAGGTTGTGTTCTGTGCTAGCATTTTTTTTTTTTTAATGATTCATAAGGTTTTGGTTGGGGCACTGAAGTCCTTGGGAACTTCTTTCCTTGTAACTCGTAATTGCTCGGCCATAGCCTTTCCAAACAAAAGATAACCTTTGTAAGTGTTCTCAACAGGGTCGTCTCTAGAACCTGAATCTGTTTTATTGCTGTACCAATTGATTTTATTCAGCTGATCTATTGACGACTTCTTTGATTCGTTTCCAGAATACTCTTTACATTCTTCCTGTATCTTAGGGCTACACCTTTTGTAGACATTTAACACATTTCTCTCATGGTTTTGTTTGACTGTGATCACAATACTTGGGTCATGCCAGGGACACTTTCTTCTCTGTATCACCTAGTGCCTAACTATGTTCATATATTGGCTTTCAAAAAATAGTGGATTAGAAACAATGAAAACTAAGGAGTTGGGTAACCAACCTGCATATTTAATATCTGGCATTTTATCTTAATCCATAGTACATGCAGAGAGTGAAGCCTTGCACACTGCTGGATTTGAAGGGTTGGGTTTAGTGTCAGTAAGTGTTCTGTAAGCTTGTTTCTGATGTTTCTAAACTACCTCATGCATGGATTGGGGAAAGCGTGGTATGGGGATTGATCAGTGGGCCCCAGATTCCAGACAGAGACTTGTTAAGTGTCTAGTTTGATAACTTGAACAACTCCAATAATCTCTCTCTGACAATTGTAATTTTTCTGAATCACGTCATCTGTGTAAAGACACAGATGTCGTGAAAATGTGATTGGTTATATTTCTGAGTGTACATTGGCAAGAACATGTATTAAACTTCAAGGATGCTGTCTTTGAAATGTTAAGACATAAATTAGGAAAAATCTGAAAGTTTCTTTCTTAGCTTTTGAAGTTAAATGAAGATTCCAGTTCTATTTTCGATAAAATTTGCCTTTAAGTTGGCCTTATCACATGAAATTATTTGAAATATATGTAGTTTTTGACAGCCTTAGTGTAAAAATTGATTTTTTATTATTATTTCATTTGAAAAAGTTACTAGTCAATGGCGTGAGTTTGCTTAGTTTGTTCTATCTGCTTAGTCTGAAGTGTTGTTTTTTTTTTTTTTTAAATCGGACCTTTTTTTTTCTGAGTAGATTTTCTTCACAAAGTATAATTTATTTACTTACCTACTTAACACATTTAAGAATTTACTTATGTATATACGGCAGTATGAGGTCTTCACCATGTACAGGCTTTCTCCAGTTGCAGCAAGTGGGGATTACTATCTGGGGCTGCTCTTCAGCTGTGGGACGCGGGCCCCTCTCTGCGGCGGCTCCTCTTGTTGCAGAGCATGGGCTCGAGGGCTTCGTTAGTTCTGGCACACAGGCTTAGCTGCCCTGTGGAGCCTCCCCAGACCAGGGATTGAACCTGTATCCCCTACTGGGTGGCATATTCTGGACCACTGGACCACTAGGAAAGTCCCACAGGACAGTGTAGAAGAACAGAAGGATAACAGTAAAAGTGTCCGTCCAGTCTCTGTCTGCCAGCCATCCATGTCCCTTCCTTAGTTTCTAAATGTATTCTTTTGGATAACTTCTGTGTCTTCACAAATGATTATATATATATTCTTTTGGCTTCTCCTTTTATAGACACAACATACTCTGATTTGGACCTTGCAGTTTTCATTTAGTATCTTCATGATCATTTCTTCCAAACACTGAAGGAAGAATTGTATGATCTTGCCATTAATGATGGAAATAGTAGTTAAAAGGGAAAAGGAATCTTTGGACAGAGATATCATTCCCAAATGGAAGTGTCTTTTCCAGAGCCAGTGCAAGGTTTTAAGGTTAATTTTAATTGTCATTTATAAAATTTTGAATGGTTTGAAAAGACTACTTTTTAACTAAATTCTGAAGAATAATAATAAAACATTACTCTAGTTTAAGAAATAGAACATTTTTCTTTGTTTTTGAAACCTCTGATTTTATTAACAGTTTTATGTGTGTGACATTTCTGTATAAAATTAGGTAGAAAATACTTCAGTGTAGAAAGTAAGTGTACAAAATCTTGTTAAAATTTTTTATATTTTTAAAAAACTCTCAATTTCCACACTGTAGCAAACTGCCATGCCTGTTCTGGAGTTGTGCACTTATGAAGTCAGGATTCTGATGTACGCAAATTTCAGTTAACACTAGTTGCAAAAGTGAAGACTCCCTGTATATATGTATGTTTGTGTGTCTCTGTTTGTATTTTTGTTTACTTTTGTTTTGAAACAATCTCAGACTTGGAGAAAAATTACAATTGCAGTACAAAGAACTTCTCTTTTCTTAAACTGTTTGACAAAATGCCCATTGTCGATACTTTAGCATACAAGTAGACCGTGTTTTATTGTACCTGCAAATTCAGTTTTTGGAAACTGAAGTTCTGCGGCAGCCCTGCACTGAGGGTGTCCGTCATCTTTCCAGTAGCATTTGCACACTCTGGGTCTCTGTGTCAGTTTGGTGATTCTCGCAGTATTTCACACTTTTTCATTGTTATTTCTTAGAGTGAGCTGTGATCGGTGACTTTTGATAATACTGTTGTCATTGTTTCGGAGTTTGTAATTAATTGTAACCATGAACCGTGCCCACAGGAGATAGTGCAGTGATCTTAGTAAAATATGTGTGTTCTGACTGCCCCACCAGCCAGCCATTCCCTATCTCTCTCCTTCTCCTCAAGTCTCCCTATTCCCTGAGACTCAGCAGTATTGAAATTAGGGCAGTTAATAACCCTGCAGTGGCCTCTGAGTGTATGTGTGTTTGTCACTCAGTTGTATCCAACTCTTTGTGACCCCTGGATTGTAGCTCGCCAGGCTTCTCTGTCCATGGAGTTCTGCAGGTAAGAATACTGGAGTGGGTTGCCATTTCCCTCTCTGGGGGATCCTCCTGACCAAGGGATCAAACCCCAGCCTACTGCATTGGGTCAGATTCTTTACCATCTGAGGCACCAGGTGTTCAAGTGAAAGGCAGAGTTGCGTATCTCTTACTTGAAACCAAAAGCTAGAAATGATTATGAGCTTAGTGAGAAAAGTGTGTTGACAGCCAAGATAGGCTGACAACTAGAACTCTGTGCTGGTTAGTCAAGTTGTGAGTGCAAAAGAAAAGTTCTTGAAAGTAAAAGGGCTATTTCGTGAACACAGGAATAATAAGAAAGTGAAACAACCTGATTGATGATGCGGAAAAAGTTTGAATGACCCTTACGCCAAAGCCAAATCTTGAGCAAACCCTGATGATGATTTAGTCATTAAGTCGCATCTGACTCTCTGCAACCCCATGGACAGTGGCCTGCCAGGCTCCTATGTCTGTGGGATTCTCCAGACAAGAGTACTGGGAGTGGTTGGCATTTCCTTCTCCAGTGGATCTTCATGACACAGGGATTGAACCCGGGTCTCCCGCATTGAGGGCAGATTTACCGACTGAGCTACAAGGGAAGCCTTAAAACTCTCGAAAGTCTCTTCAGTTCTCTGAAGGCTGAGAGAGGTGAGGAAGCTGCAGAAGAGTTTGAAGGTAGCAGAGACTGATTCATGAGGCTTGAGGGAAGAAGCCATACCCCCAACATTTGCTATTAATGCAAATCCAGCACAGGCTGGTTAGGTTGAGTTGAGAAGCAGTGTGGTTTGCAAGTGAACATGCCTCGTTTAGGGAGAGATCAATAGCCATACAGGGAGATATGATTAGAAAGAGGAAGAACATCATATGATGCATTTTACTTATCTGAGGCAGGATTGATGGGGTTCTGCTTGAACAAGAGCCTGAGATCTTCAACAGGTTCACAGGAATAGCTGTCCTCTGGCTTTGGAGTCTCAGTTTCTGTCTCCCCCTCCTGTAGGCCATAGGGTTTTATTCTAGAATTGTGGACCCAGGCAGAGAGACACTTCACTTTTACAGCAGTTGAAGTCACTAGAACAACCTGATATGGCCCTGTCCATTTCTCGGACAGCTGGTTTGGACTCCCTTTTTCTTGCCAGGTCTTTACTGATACTTGATCCCCTGGCTTTACCTGGGGATTTTTCAAGTCTTCCTGTGGTTTAGGGAGGATTTGTTCTCCATACCGTTGGAGTTCTTGTTGAAACCTTCCCAGGTCAAATATATGTTTTAAGAGTGTATTGGCATCCTCGTCAAAAAACAAATCAGAAGTTAAGAATGGACCTCCATACATCATTTCATAAGGAATTAATAATAGTGGCCGTTTGGGGGATGTCCATACCCTCATGAGGGCTATGGGTAGCCTATGTGTCCACTTATTATGTGTTTCTTGACATAGCTTAGCCAGAGCCCTTTTAAGAGTCTGGTTGGCTCTCTCTACATTTCCTGAAGCTTGAGGCCTCCAGGATGAGCGGAGCCGGTATTTTATGCGTAAGCATGCGGCTAGGTTCTGGGATATCGTGGCTGTAAATGAGGGCGCATTGTCACTCTGAAGTGACCGAGGCAGCACACACCTAGGCACTATCTCCTTCAGCTGAGCTATACAGACTTCTGTAGCTCTCTCAGTCTCAGTAGGGAACGCTTCGATCCATCCTGTAAATGTGTCAATAAAGACTAGCAAATAAGAACACCCTTGGGTCTTTGGCAAGGCTGTAAATTCTACTTGCCAGTCCGCTCCTGGGTATGATCCCCGATGTTGGACAGGTGTAATTAGAGGAGGTCTGGTTTTTGGGTTATTTTTTAGACAGGTGTAACAATTTTGTGTGACCTGTTTAACAACCTTAGCTAACTGGGGATGGTAGAGAATAGACTTAAGCAAGATTTCTAGATTATCTCTTCCAAAATGGGTACTCTTATGTAAGGTGTTAGTAATTTTTTAAACCTGAGAATCAGGGAGTATTATTTGGGCCTGATCAGGCTGAAACCACGCATGTGACCCAATCTCCCAGCTCTGCTCAGCATATCGGGAATGTCCCCCTGGGGTAAAATCTGGAGTCAGGGTTTCCTTGGGGAAAAGGGGGCAGATAGCAGTGGCAGAGGTAGCTTCCCCGGCAGCTCGTCCTGCCTCTTGATCAGCTTTCCTATTTCCTTGAGCTTCTTTTTCTTGCCCCTTTTGGTGACTCTTGCAGTGGATTACAGCTAATTTTGCAGGAAGTTTGACTGGTCCAGGAGCCTAAGAATGAGCTCTTTGTGTTCAATAGGAGACCTTCGGGCACTGAGCATCTCTCTTTCTTTCCAAATTGCTGCATGGGCATGCAGGATGAGGAAAGCATACTTAGAGTCCATATACACATTAATCATCTTTCCTTCGCCTAACTCCAAAGCTCTTGTCAGGGAAAAAGTTCAGCTTTCTGGGCTGAGGTGTCTGGCGGAAGAGACCCACTTTCCTTAGTTTCTTCCAGGCTCGCTACACCATATTCTGCTTTCCTCTCTCCCTTTTCTACAAAACTGCTGCCATATGTGTACCAGTTTTGCTCTGGGTCAGATAAAGGTGTCTCTGATAGGTCCCGGTGAGAAGAGTATAACTCGTCTGTGATTTGTATGCATTGGTGATCCAGAGGGAAAGTGGAGGATCTGGCAGTAAGGTTGCTGGATTTAAAGTCTGGCAGACCCTCAACTTTATTTCTGGAGTGTCAAGGAGGAGGGCTTGGTATTGGGTGATCCTTCCCCCTGTCATCCACCTGTCCCCTTTCGTTTCCAAGACTGCTTGCACCCGGTGAGGCATATACACTGTGGTGGGCTGAACCAGGGTCAGCTTAGATGCCTCCTTAACCTTAAGAGCGGTGGCTGCTACTGCCCGGAGGCAAGTGGGCCACCCTCTGGCCACCTCATCTAGTTATTTTGAGAGATAAGCCACAGGTTGTAATACGGGCCCCATCATCGGCCCTAACACCCCAAGAGCAGTTCCTGTCCTTCCAGAAACATAGAGTCTAAAAGGCTTCTCCAGGTTGGGGAGGCCTAAAGCTTGGGCTGTAGTGATGGACTCTTTTGGGGCATTAAATGCCACCTTGCAGGTTTCATGCCAGTCGAGTGGCTCTTCCTCTATCCCCCTTAAATTCTCATATAGGGGTCTGGCCAGATTGCCATAATTTGGAATCCAGATCCTGCAAAACCCGGTCCTTCCTAAAAATCCCCTAAGCTGTTGTTTTGTTTGGGGGTACAGGGTATTTAAGATGAGGGATCTCCCCTCGGGGTCAGGCATTCTTTTTCTCTCCGTAATTATAAATCCAAGGTATTTTACTTGGGTTAAGCTAATCTGAGCCTACTTGGGGGATACTCGATAACCCTATTCATACAGGAAAGTTAACGTTTTAAATAGTGTCCATTTGAGAGCTGGTAAAATCTGGCCTAGCTATGAGCAAGTCATCCACATACTGTATAAGACTACTGTTTGTGAAATTAATTCCCTTAGTTCTCTCCCCGAGGAAGTCCCGAAGTTATGAGGGCTGTCCCTAAACCCTTGGGATAGTCGAGTCCAGTCGAGAGTTGTATGGTCTCTCTTGATTCCAAGTCCCGCCACTCAAAAGCAAAGAGATTTTGGGATTCAGGATGGAGAGCAATGCAAAAGAAAGCACCTTGAAGGTCCAAGACTGAGAAGTACTTGGCATTTCCTGGGACTTGGGATAGGAGGGTATATGGGTTTGGGACTATGGGGTGGATGGGAACCACAGCTTCATTAACAGCTCTTAGATCCTGGACGAATCAGTAAGATCCATCTGGTTTTTGAACGGGCAAGATTGGGGTGTTGCAGGGGGACTCACAGCTGATTCGAGTTCCAGTATCTCGGTATTTGTTAACTAATGGTCTAAGACCCTCAAGAACCACTGGTTTTAAGGGATATTGTCTTTTCCAGGGCTAGGGAGCATTTGGTCTCAGAGAAATCTTTACTGGTGGAATATTTATGGCTAAACCAGGGCTGGAGACATCCCACACCTGGGGATTGACATCATCTAGACAAGGGACAGATCCCCTTTTCTACCTCTGACTGTAAATATTCAGACATAGGCAAAGAAAATTATCGACTTCTACCTTTGTGTCCCCAAGTCACTCTGGTTTGGAGGCGAAAGTATTATTCTCACCATGGAAAATTTGGAAGCTTCAAACATGAAAAATTTAAAGAGTCACGCAGAGGCTAGTCACTCTAAGCTAACCCCAAAGACATTTATTGACTGATTTCTAGCTTTACTTCTTTAACCTTTTTTATCTACAGTAATCCTGTGTGTTCCTTTTAGTCAGGGATTCATTTTTAGACTATCCTGAATCTTCCACTACGTTCCAGTTTTGGGTCTGATACACTTACAGATGTGCCAAGTGCTTCCTGAACACTCTAGAACATATTTTATGTTTAAAATACTTCCATGCTTATGTAGTGAGTCAATGATTTTAAGTTTATTTGTTACACATTTCAATGTAAAATCAATGTGTGAACTAACATATTCACGACTTGGAAAAGTTGGCTTTTTTTTGCTGTGTGTTTGAACTCCTCACCCAACCAAAGGTCATGGAGAGGTCTATTGTTTTTCTAAAATGGTTATATTGTTGTTTATTTTCTGGTAATTGAATTAGGGTGTGAGTTGCAAAGCTTGTGTTTCTGTTCATTTCATTCCATCTGTTCGGGTTTCTTTCTCTCTCCTGAGTCAGACAGTATTTTCCCATTGGTTGTCCAGTTACCAAGGTTGGTGTCCATGCATTCGTGCTGGTCTCTCCATACATGCCCGGGTGTCCTGTGAAACACTAAGCTTAATTTATTTGGAAATGACCTAGCTGTTCAATACACTGTCGTCACTCAGTTGAGCAGAGGGAGAGAAATTCAAGTGACAAAACTCCAGAGAAGCTAGTGTCAGAGCGCCCCGGCGTGGCATGCGTGCAGGGGGTTGGGGGGAGGGGGCGGTGCATGGAGCGCGGAGGTCTCAGGTGTCCTCCAACCCTGGGCCTCTCCAGGTCAGCCGCTGCTCAGTGGCCTCCCCCCGCCCCCATCGCTTTGGCTGCTCAGGGCCGGGTGGTATCTGTAGCTGCCCGGCATCCTGCCCGAGGCCCCCCCTGCCCACACGCTGTCTTCCAGTCTCTCTCTGAACCCTCGACTCTTTCTGCCTCTGTCTCACCTGGCGTGGGTGCGTGCGAGTGTCTGTCCGTTTACCTGGCTGTCGCTCGCCTGCTCTCCAGGAAGGTCCTGTGCTGGGCCCGCGGCGTGGGGGCAGGGCGGGCCTCGGTTTGGGGACAAGGTGGGGCTGAGGCACTCCAGGGGGTTTGCACAGCCGGCAGGACGGGCGCCTGGGGCCCCGGCTGGGCTACCCCTAAGCCCCAGGAGGCTCCGGGGACCGCGGACCCGGGCCGAAGCCCCGCTCTTCCGGAGCCACCTGACCCTGAGCAGCGAACGGGATGGTAGGTGACAGGGGATGAGGGGGCACCGAGATGTCCTCGCTGCTCTGCCCACCCCCCATCCCCCCACCCCAGGTTCCGCAGGCACGCCAGGCCCCGGCCGGCCGTGCCAGACGGGTGCTGGCCTGGGCTCGCGGTGTGCGGAGCGGGGGCGCCCTCCGCTGGCCGCCGAGCTGCAGGCTCTGGCCGGCCGGAGTCCAGTCGCGGGTCGTGCGGCTCAAGTGCAGCGCGCGCCCGCTGGAGAACTGCAGCCCCAGGCCCGACCGGCAGGTCAGATCGCAAGGGAGGCGCAACGCGTGGCTCCTGGGGCGCCTGGCAGCCGCCTCGGTCTAAGGCCATACCACCCTGAACGTGCCCTCTCTCCTGTGATCTGGGAAACTGAGCAGGGTCGGGCATGGTCAGTACTTGGATGGGAGTCCACCTAGTAGTTAGGCGATTTTTTTTGATTTTTTCTGAATTCCTATTTCAGAAAGTTAGAATTGGATGACTTCACACAGTAAAACGAATCATATTTTCATACATAATCTTAAGAATCCAGCAGCTGGTCATTCTTTTTCCTGTCCTAACACAGCTAAGTGGAAATCAGTTGTAGTAAGTTCTACTGACTTAAGACCCTCATCCCTAAGGGAAGATATGTAGGAATACCCATAATATATCTAAATAAACATGAAAGATACAATGATGAGAAAGAAAAAAATTTGTCAGTGACATCTTAGTTGGTATCGGAAACACGATGATTATGAAAGCACAGCCCATAATCAAGTCCAGGCCATGGAAGCCTGTGACTTTCACTGAGTGTTGACTTCCCTTTCAGCTGAGGTCGTAAAAAGTGCTTTGTAAAATTCTGAGGTTTGAAGCACTTGTAACCTCCCAAAGAGACTGCAATCAGAAGGGTTTCTAGAATATCGTGACGCTGTGGTGAGCCCAAGCAATATATACTCCAGAGGATGGAAGACAGACATGTTGGGAAGTGGGGATGACTTCTACTGCACTTAGGGAGGAAGGGCATGTACAAGTGGAGAAGCAACACCTCAGTGATGGAATCTTTAAAGACTCCATACATGGAGAAGGAAATGGCAACCCACTCCAGTATTCTTGCCTGGAAAAATCCATGGGCAGAGTAGTCTGGCGGGCTGAAGTCCACAGGATTCCATGACTGACCGTGTGTGCACGAGGGTGGAGGGAGACGGGTTGGTAGCAAGAAACTTGTAGAAGTAAAAAATAAGAAAAAATATAAAATAAAGACTCGATAAATATGACAACGACTGGTAGGAATAAACCTTCAGAAGTGCCTTCTCAGACCTCCCGTCAGAAGCACAAGCGTAATAAAGACACTGAGTTTTCACGGTCTCACACAAAATTAGACTGGCTTATGACAATGGGCAGAGAGGCTCCTCTAGGACATCGGGGCTGGGATTTACTGGAGGATGCACATCGATTGAGTGCATGGCTGTGTGTTATGGAAATATGTCTTACTGGCAGGGTGAAGGCATCTTCTTGAAGAACACAGCAAATAACACCACAAATTCACGAAACTTGGCTACAATGACAATAGCTGATTTCGTGATGTCTACTGCTTGGCAGAGCTGGGATTGCCTCTGCCATTAAGTACCTCAGTGGCCAGCTGTGATAGTAGCCATTACATTCTCACTTAGAAACTTGCCATGTGCACTAGCGCAAGAACAGTGAAAGTTCCCCAGAGAAGCAAGTCAGGCAGACATGCTTCTGTTTTCTCACAGAAGCTGCTTATGACCAGCCCTGCTCACAGACAGATTGCTAATTCCAAATCGATAGAAAGTTATGCAGATATTCTTTAGCAACTGAGCCAACAGTGAAGCCCTACTAGCTCAGTTGCTAAAGAATCTGCCTGCAACGCAGGAGACCCCGCTTTGAGTCCTGGGTCGGGAAGATCCGCTGGAGAAAGGATAGGCTACCCACTCCAGTATTCTGGCCTAGAGAATTCTATGGACTGTATAGTCCTTGGGGCCGCAAAGAGTCAGGCACGAACTGAGCCACTTTCACCTGCACATGCAGATATCACTTAAAAAAAAAAATGTGGTAACAGATCTAGGACCTCTGTCAAGCTCATGAGTGAGTACTATAAATATAGAGAATCAGCTTTGTCCTGCATAGTTACTACCATCCTGTATTTGCTTTGAGAGGAGTTGAGCTACTCTTGGTACAGAGGAATGATTCTTTACCAACTGAGCCACAAGGGAAGCCCACTAATACTGGAGTGGGTAGCCTATCCCTTCTCCAGCAGATCTTCCTGACCCAGGAATTGAACCAGGGTCTCCTGCCTGAGTAACACATATTGCGTAAAAATCGGTGAGGGAGCAGAATTAGGGACATTGATTGGTAAAATCAGTTTTCCTTGTCTAGATGGCTAGCGGAGGCGAAAGAAATGTTGGTGTGGATTTAAAAAATTCTTCTGATACTATACAAAAAATTTACTAGTTCTCTGCAGAAGTCTTTAATGAAGCACAGATATTGTCATTAGATTGCTTTGGTCATATCCGTCTTATCCACATTTATTTTTTAAAATCACATAGAGTGGCTTCAATCACTTGAAGAAACGACAAAAGGTTTCTTTGGTCTCCATTCTATACTGGATCGAGAGAAGGCAGTTGATCAGCATGATGCAGGAGCTCAAGATGTTTTTGGGAAAAACTTGACTAGTCTGTTTAATGATATGGAAGAATGAATTAAGGATGGCAGCACGAAACAGAAGGCCATGCTAGAAGTACACAAGACCTTGTTTGGTAAGTCCAAACATGACTTTTTCTTTCAATTGAAGGATAGTTGCTTTACAGAATTTTGTTGCCAAACATCAACGTGAATGAGCCACAGGTTTACATAGGTCTCCTCCCTCCTGAACCTCTCTCCCGTCTCCTCCTCCCCATTCCACCCCTCTAGCTTGTTGCAGAGCCCCTGTTTGAGTCCCCTGAGTCATACAGCAAATTGCATTGGCATCTCTTTTAACGTATGGTACTATGTTTCCATGTCCTCTGCATTCATCTCACCCTCTCCTTCCTCCCCCCTCCCCGTGTCCATAAGTCTGTTCTCTACATCTGTGACTCCTTGGCTGCCCTGCAAATAATTTCATCAGTACCACCTTTAGTTCAAGCATTTCTTCCCCCCCCCCAAACATTTCTTATTTCTTATTCCACTCTTACTGTCTTTAGTGTGAGACTGATCTCGAAACTGATATGAAAGTATTATTCTCAGCATGGAAAATTTGGAAGATGCAAACATGAAAAATTTAAAAAGTAACGCAGAGGCTAGTCACTCTAGGCTAACCCCTAAAACATTTATTGACTGATTTCTAGTTTCTCTTCTTTAACCTTTTTGATCTACGTAATCCTGTGTATTCCTTTTAGTTAGGGATTCATTTTTAGACTATCCTGACTCTTCCATTAAGTTCCAGTTTGGGGTCTGATACACTTACAGAGTGCCAAGTGCTTCCTGAATACTATAGAACATATTTTATGTTTAAAATACTTCCATGGGTATGTAGTGTGTCAATGATTTTAAGTTTATTTGTTACACATTTCAATGTAAAATCAATGTGTGAACTAACATATTCTCGATTTGGAAAAGGTGGCTTTTTTTGTTGTGTGTAAGAATTCCTCACCGGACCAAAGGTCATGGAGAGGTCTATTGTTTTTCTAAAATGGTTGTAGTGTTGTTGTTATTTTCGGTAATTGAATTGGGGTGTGAGTTGCAAAGTTTGTGTTTCTGTTCAATTTTTCCATCTGTTCGGGTTTCTTTCTCTCTCCTGAGTCAGACAGTAATTTCCCATTGGTTGTCCAGTTACCAAGGTTGGTGTCCATGCATCCGTGCTGGTCTCTGCATTCATGTCCGGGTGTCCTGTGAAACACTAAGCTTAATTTATTTGGAAATGACCTAGCTATGCAATATACTGTCATCACTCAGTTGAGCAAAAGGATAGAAATTCAGGCGATCAAACTCCGGAGAAGGTTTCGTCGGAGAGGGGCGTGCGTTCAGGGGGTTGGGTTGGGAGGGGCGCGGACCGCGGATATCTCAGATGCCCTCCCAACCTGGGCCTCTGCAGGCCTGCCTCTGCTCGGCAGCCTCCCCCCGCCCCCATCGCGTTTGCTGCTCAGGGCCGGGTGGTCTCTGAAGCTGCCCGGCATCCTGCCCGAAGCCCCCCCTGCCCACACGCTGTCTTCTGGTGTCTCTCTGAACCCTCATCTCTTTCTGCCTCTGTCTCACCTGACGTGGGTGCGTGCGAGTGCCTGTCCGTGTGCCTGGCTGTCGCTCGTCCGCTCTCTCAGGAAGGTCCTGTGCTGGGCCTGTGGCGTGGGGTCAGGGCCGGCCTCGGTTGGGGGACAGGGCGGGGCTGAGGCACTCCAGGGGGTTTGCACAGCCGGTAGGATGGGCGCCTGGGGCCCCGGCTGGGCTGCCCCTAAGCCCGCAGGAAACTCCGGGGACCGCGGCCCCGGGCCGACGCCCCGCTCTTCCGGAGCCACGTGACCCTGAGCAGCGAACGGGATGGTGGGGGGCAGGGGGTGGGGGGGCAACGAGACGTCCTCCCCGCTCAAGCCACCCCCCTCCGCAACCCCCGCCAGAGCTCCCGCAGCCTCGCCAGGCCGCTCGGGGTCTGGGAAGCGCCCCGGGCCGTGCCAGGCGCGTGCTGGCTGGGAGTGGCGTCGGCTGGTCTCCCAGCTGCAGGGCCTGTCCCGGTTTTTCCCATCAGTTTCAACAGTGACGGTCACCCCACATTGGGAGTCGTCTAGATTTCTCACTGACACCCCTGTTAGGGAGTGGCTTTTTAGAGAGATAGGGAAGGTCACTTGGGGGATGTTAGTCATGAGAGAAAATAAGGGCTCAGGTGGGATTGCAGATGTCATCCAGGTGGTAAATAGAGACAGTTGTTGCTGGTACCAAGACATGAAGTTTTTTTTCCCCCTTTCCCCAAAAGGCCATATTACGACCACATGGGGGCGCTGAGTAACAGCTCATAGCTCGGCTGGAAGGGTGGGCCTTTGATAGTGATACCCTGGGATGGGTTGGACATACCCCCAGCCTTTGTCATTAATGCAGATGCAGCCCGGGCTGCTTAGGTTGAGTTGAGAAGCAGTGTGGTTTGCAAGTGAACATGCCTCGTTTAGGGAGAGATCAATAGCCATACAGGGAGATATGATTAGAAAGAGGAAGACCATAATATGATGCATTTTACTTATCTGAGGCAGGATTGATGGGCTTCTGCTTGAACAAGAGCCTGAGATCTTCAACAGGTTCACAGGAATAGCTGTCCTCTGGCTTTGGAGTCTCAGTTTCTGTCTCCCCCTCCTGTAGGCCATAGGGTTTTATTCTAGAATTGTGGACCCAGGCAGATAGACCCTTCACTTTTACAGCAGTTGAAGTCACTAGAACAACCTGATATGGCCCTGTCCATTTCTCGGACAGCTGGTTTGGTCTCCCTTTTTCTTGCCAGGTCTTTACTGATACTTGATCCCCTGGCTTTACCTGGGGATTTTTCAAGTCTTCCTGTGGTTTGTTCTCCATACCGTTGGAGTTCTTGCGGAAACCTTCCCAGGTCAATTATATGTTTTAAGAGTGTATTGGCATCCTCGTCAAGAAACAAATCCGACGTTAAGAATGGTCGTCCATACATCATTTCATAAGGACTTAACAATAGTGGCCGTTTGGGGGATGTCCGTATCCTCATGAGGGCTAAGGGCAGCATATGTGTCCACTTATTATGTGTTTCTGACAAAGCTTAGCCAGAGCCCTTTTAAGAGTCTGGTTGGCTCTCTCTACCTTTCCTGAAGCTTGAGGCCTCCAGGTTGAGCGGAGCTGGTATTTTATGCCTAAGCATGCGGCTAGGTTCTGGGGTATCGTGGCTGTAAGTGAGGGCCCGTTGTCACTCTGAAGTGACCGAGGCAGCCCAAACCTAGGCACTATCTCCTTCAGCAGAGCTTTACAGACTTCTGTAGCTCTCTCTGTTCAGTAGGGAACGCTTCGATCCATCCTGTGAATGTGTCAATAAAGACTAGCAAGTAAGAAAACCCTTGGGTCTTGGGCATGGCTGTAAATTCTACTTGCCAGTCCGCTCCTGGGTATGATCCCCGATGTTGGACAGGTGCAATTAGAGGAGTTCTGGTTTTTGGGTTATTTTTTAGACAGGTGTCACAATTTTGTGTGACTTGTTTAACAACCTTAGCTAACTGTGGATGGGAGAGAATAGGCTTAAGCAAGATTTCTAGATTATCTTTTCCAAAATGGGCGCTCTTATGTAAGGAGTTAGTAATGTTTTAAACCTGAGATCAGGGAGTATTATTTGGGACTGATCAGGCTGAAACCACCCATGTGACCCAATCTCCCAGCCCCACTCAGCATATCGGGAATGTCCCCCTGGGGTAAAATCTGGAGTCAGGGTTTCCTTGGGGAAAAGGGGGCAGATAGCAGTGGCAGAGGTAGCTTCCCCGGCAGCTCGTCCTGCCTCTTGATCAGCTTTCCTATTTCCCTGAGCCTCTTTTTCTTGCCCCTTTTGGTGACTCTTGCAGTGGATGAGAGCTAATTTTGCAGGAAGTTTGACTGCCTCCAGGAGCCTGAGAATGAGCTCTTTGTGTTTAATAGCAGAGCTTCGGGCACTGAGAATCCCTCTTTCTTTCCAAAATGCTGCACAGGCATGCAGAATGAGGAAAGCATACTTAGAGTCCATACACACATTAATCCTCTTTCCTTCTCCTAACTCCAAAGCTCTTGTCAGGGCAAAAATTTCAGCTTTCTGGGCTGAGGTGTCTGGGGGAAGAGACCCACTTTCCTTAGTTTCTTCCAGGCTCGCTACAGCATATCCTGCTTTCCTCTCTCCCTTTTCTACAAAACTGCTGCCATCTGTGTGCCAGTTTTCCTCTGGGTCAGATAAAGGTGTCTCTGATAGGTCCCGGCGAGAAGAGTATAACTCGTCTGTGATTTGTATGCATTGGTGATCCAGAGGGGAGGTAGGGGGATCTGGCAGTAAGGTTGCTGGATTTAAAGTCTGGCAGACCCTCAACTTTATTTCTGGAGTGTCAAGGAGGAGGGCTTGGTATTGGGTGATCCTTCCCCCTGTCATCCACCTGTCCCCTTTCGTTTCCAAGACTGCTTGCACCCGTTGAGGCGTATACACTGTGGTGGGCTGACCCAGGGTCAGCTTAGATGTCTCCTTTACCATAAGAGCAGTGGCTGCTACTGTCCGGAGGCAAGTGGGCCACCCTCTGGCCACCTTATCTAGTTATTTTGAGAGATAAGCCACAGGTTGTAATACGGGCCCCATCATCTGCTCTAACACCCCAAGAGCAGTTCCTGTCCTTCCAGAAACATAGATTCTAAAAGGCTTCTCCAGGTTGGGGAGGCCTAAATCTGGGGCTGTAGTGATGGACCCTTTTAGGGCATTAAAGGCCACCTTGCAGGTCTCATGCCAGTCGAGTGGCTCTTCCTCTTTCCCCCTTAAATTTTCATATAGGGGTCTGGCCAGATTGCCATAATTAGGAATCCAGATCCTACAAAACCCGGTCCTTCCTAAAAATCCCCTAAGCTGTTGTTTTGTTTGGGGGTATGGGGTATTTAAGATGAGGGATCTCCCCTCGGGGTCAGGCATTCTTTTTCTCTCCGTAATTATAAATCCAAGGTATTTTACTTGGGTTAAGCTAATCTGAGCCTACTTGGGGGATACTCGATAACCCTTTTCATACAGGAAAGTTAGCTTTTTAAATAGTGTCCATTTGAGAGCTGGTAAAATCTGGCCTAGCTATGAGCAAGTCGTACACATACTGTATTAGACTACTATTTGTTAAAGTTAATTCCCTTAGTTCTCTCCCCGAGGAAGTCCCGAAGATATGAGGGCTGTCCCTAAACCCTTGGGGTAGTCGAGTCCAGTTGAGAGTTGTATGGTCTCTCTTGTTTCCAAGTCCCGCCACTCAAAAGCAAAGAGATTTTGGGATTCAGGATGGAGAGGAATGCAAAAGAAAGCACCTTGAAGGTCCAAGACTGAGAAGTACTTGGGATTTCCTGGGACTTGGGATAGGAGGGTATATGGGTTTGGGACTATGGGGTGGATGGGAACCACAGCTTCATTAACAGCTCTTAGATCCTGGACGAATCGGTAAGATCCATCTGGTTTTTGAACGGGCAAGATTGGGGTGTTGCAGGGGGACTCACAGCTGATTCGAGTTCCAGTATCTCGGTATTTGTTAACTAATGGTTTAAGACCCTCAAGAGCTACTGGTTTTAAGGGATATTGTCTTTTCCAGGGCTAGGGAGCTTTTGGTCTCAGAGAAATCTTTACTAGTGGAACATTTATGGCTAAACCAGGGCTGGAGACATCCCACACCTGGGGATTGACATCATCTAGACAAGGGACAGACTCCTCCTTTTCTTCCTCTGACTGTAAATATTCAGACATAGGCAAAGAAAATTATCGACTTCTACCTTTGTGTCCCCAAGTCACTCTGGATTGGAGGCGAAAGTATTATTCTCAAAATGGAAAATTTGGAAGCTGCAAACATGAAAAATTTAAAGAGTCACGCAGAGGCTAGTCACTCTAAGCTAACCCCTAAGACATTTATTGACTGATTTCTAGCTTCTCTTCTTTAACCTTTTTTATCTACAGTAATCCTGTGTGTTCCTTTTAGTTAGGGATTCATTTCTAGACTATCCTGACTCTTCCACTACGTTCCAGTTTTGGGTCTGATACACTTAGAGATGTGCCAAGTGGTTTCTGAATACTATAGAACATATTTTATATTTAAAATACTTCCATGCTTATGTAGTGAGTCAATGATTTTAAGTTTATTTGTTACACATTTCAATGTAAAAGTCAATGTGTGAACTAACATATTCACGACTTGGAAAAGTTGGCTTTTTTTTGCTGTGTGTTTGAACTCCTCACCCGACCAAAGGTCATGGAGAGGTCTATTGTTTTTCTAAAATGGCTATAGTGTTGTTTATTTTCTGGTAATTGAATTAGGGTGTGAGTTGCAAAGCCTGTATTTCTGTTCATTTCATTCCATCTGTTCGGGTTTCTTTCTCTCTCCTGAGTCAGACAGTAATTTCCCATTGGTTGTTCAGTTACCAAGGTTGGTGTCCATACATCCGTGCTGGTCTCTTCATACATGTCCGGGTGTCCTGTGAAACACTGAGCTTAATTTATTTGGAAATGACCTAGCTGTTCAATACACTGTCATCACTCATTTGAGCAGAGGGAGAGAAATTCAAGTGACAAAACTCCAGAGAAGCTAGTGTCAGAGCGCCCCGGCGTGGCATGCGTGCAGGGGGTTGGAAGGAGGGGGGCGGGGCGCGGAGCGCGGAGATCTCAGGTGTCCTCCCACCCTGGGCCTCTCCAGGCCCGCCGCTGCTCAGTGGCCTCCCCCGCCCCCATCGCTTTGGCTGCTCAGGGCCGGGTGTTCTCTGTAGCTGCCCGGCATCCTGCCCGTGGCCCCCCCTGCCCACACGCTGTCTTCCAGTCTCTCTCTGAACCCTCGACTCTTTCTGCCTCTGTCTCACCTGGCGTGGGTGCGTGCGAGTGCCTGTCCGTGTGCCTGGCTGTCGTTCGTCCGCTCTCTCAGGAAGGTCCTGTGCTGGGCCCATGGCGTGGGGGCGGCGCGTTCCTCGGTTTGGGGACAGGGAGGGGCTGAGGCACTCCAGGGGGTGTGCACAGCCGGCAGGATGGGCGCCTGGGGCCCCGGCTGGGCTGCCCCTAAGCCCGCAGGAGGATCCGGGGACTGCGGCCCCGGGCCGACGCCCCGCTCTTCCGGAGCCACGTGACCCTGAGCAGCGAACGGGATGGTGGGGGGTGGGGGGTGGGGGGCCATCGAGACGTCCTCCCCACTCAAGCCACCCCCCTCCCCAACCCCCGCCAGAGCTCCCGCAGCCTCGACAGGCAGCTCGGGGTCCGGGAAGCGCCCCGGGCCGGGCCAGGCGCGTGCTGGCCGGGGGTGGCGTCGGCTGGTCTCCCAGCTGCAGGGCCTGTCCCGGTTTTTCCCATCAGTTTCAACAGTGATGGTCACCCCACATTGTAAGTCGTCTAGATTTCTCACTGACACCCCTGTTAGGGAGTGGCTTTTTAGAGAGATAGGGAAGGTCACTTGGGGGATGTTAGTCATGAGAGAAAATAAGGGCTCAGGTGGGATTGCAGATGTCATCCAGGGGGTAAATAGAGACAGTTGTTGCTGGTACCAAGACATGAAGTTTTTTTTCCCCCTTTCCCCAAAAGGCCATATTACGACCACATGGGGGCGCTGAGTAACAGCCCATAGCTCGGCTGGAAGGGTGGGCCTTTGATAGTGATACCCTGGGATGGGTTGGACATACCCCCAACCTTTGTCATTAATGCAGATGCAGCCCGGGCTGCTTAGGTTCAGTTGAGGAGCAGTGTGGTTTGCAAGTGAACATGCCTCGTTTAGGGAGAGATCAATAGCCATACAGGGAGATATGATTAGAAAGAGGAAGAACATCATATGATGCATTTTACTTATCTGAGGCAGGATTGATGGGGTTCTGCTTGAACAAGAGCCTGAGATCTTCAACAGGTTCACAGGAATAGCTGTCCTCTGGCTTTGGAGTCTCAGTTTCTGTCTCCCCCTCCTGTAGGCCATAGGGTTTTATTCTAGAATTGTGGACCCAGGCAGATAGACCCTTCACTTTTACAGCAGTTGAAGTCACTAGAACAACCTGATATGGCCCTGTCCATTTCTCGGACAACTGGTTTGGACTCCCTTTTTCTTGCCAGGTCTTTACTGATACTTGATCCCCTGGCTTTACCTGGGGATTTTTCAAGTCTTCCTGTGGTTTGTTCTCCATACCGCTGGAGTTCTTGCGGAAACCTTCCCAGGTCAATTATATGTTTTAAGAGTGTATTGGCATCCTCGTCAAAAAACAAATCAGACGTTAAGAATGGTCGTCCATACATCATTTCATAAGGACTTAACAATAGTGGCCGTTTGGGGGATGTCCGTAGCCTCATGAGGGCTATGGGCAGCATAAGTGTCCACTTATTATGTGTTTCTGACATAGCTTAGCCAGAGCCCTTTTAAGAGTCTGGTTGGCTCTCTCTACCTTTCCTGAAGCTTGAGGCCTCCAGGATGAGCGTAGCCGGTATTTTATGCCTAAGCATGTGGCTAGGTTCTGGGGTATCGTGGCTGTAAGTGAGGGCCCATTGTCACTCTGAAGTGACCGAGGCAGCCCAAACCTAGGCACTATCTCCTTCAGCAGAGCTTTACAGACTTCTGTAGCTCTCTCAGTCTCAGTAGGGAACGCTTCGATCCATCCTGTGAATGTGTCAATAAAGACTAGCAAGTAAGAACACCCTTGGGTCTTGGGCATGGCTGTAAACTCTAAATGCGGAGCGGCATTGCCAGTCCGCTCCTGGGTATGATCCCCCATGTTGGACAGGTGTAATTAGAGGAAGTCTGGTTTTTGGGTTATTTTTTTAGACAGGTGTCACAATTTTGTGTGACTTGTTTAACAACCTTAGCTAACTGGGGATGGGAGAGAATAGGCTTAAGCAAGATTTCTAGATTATCTTTTCCAAAATGGGCGCTCTTATGTAAGGAGTTAGTAATGTTTTAAACCTGAGAATCAGGGAGTATTATTTGGGCCTGATCAGGCTGAAACCACCCATGTGACCCAATCTCCCAACCCAGCTCAGCATATCGGGAATGTCCCCCTGGGGTAAAATCTGGAATCAGGGTTTCCTTGGGGAAAAGGGGGCAGATAGCAGTGGCAGAGGTAGCTTCCCCGGCAGCTCGTCCTGCCTCTTGATCAGCTTTCCTATTTCCCTTAGCCTCTTTTTCTTGCCCCTTTTGGTGACTCTTGCAGTGGATTACAGCTAATTTTGCAGGAAGTTTGACTGCCTCCAGGAGCCTGAGAATGAGCTCTTTGTGTTTAATAGCAGAGCTTCGGGCACTGAGCATCCCTCTTTCTTTCCAAATTGCTGCACGGGCATGCAGAATGAGGAAAGCATACTTAGAGTCGATACACACATTAATCCTCTTTCCTTCTCCTAACTCCAAAGCTCTTGTCAGGGCAAAAAGTTCAGCTTTCTGGGCTGAGGTGTCTGGGGGAAGAGACCCACTTTCCTTAGTTTCTTCCAGGCTCACTACAGCATATCCTGCTTTCCTCTCTCCCTTTTCTACAAAACTGCTGCCATCTGTGTGCCAGTTTTCCTCTGGGTCAGATAAAGGTGTCTCTGATAGGTCCCAGCGAGAAGAGTATAACTCGTCTGTGATTTGTATGCATTGGTGATCCAGAGGGGAGGTAGGGGGATCTGGCAGTAAGGTTGCTGGATTTAAAGTCTGGCAGACCCTCAACTTTATTTCTTGAGTGTCAAGGAGGAGGGCTTGGTATTGGGTGATCCTTCCCCCTGTCATCCACCTGTCCCCTTTCGTTTCCAAGAGTGATTGCACCCGGTGAGGCGTATACACTGTGGTGGGCTGACCCAGGGTCAGCTTAGATGCCTCCTTAACCATAAGAGCGGTGGCTGCTACTGCCCGGAGGCAAGTGGGCCACCCTCTGGCCACCTCATCTAGTTATTTTGAGAGATAAGCCGGTTGTCATAGGGGCCCCATCATCTGCTCTAACACCCCAAGAGCAGTTCCTGTCCTTCCAGAAACATAGAGTTTAAAAGGCTTCTCCAGGTTGGGGAGGCCTAAAGCTGGGGCTGTAGTGATGGACTCTTTTAGGGCATTAAAGGCCACCTTGCAGGTCTCATGCCAGTCGAGTGGCTCTTCCTCTTTCCCCCTTAAATTTTCATATAGGGGTCTGGCCAGATTGCCATAATTAGGAATCCAGATCCTGCAAAACCCTGTCCTTCCTAAAAATCCCCTAAGCTGTTGTTTTGTTTGGGGGTATGGGGTATTTAAGATGAGGGATCTCCCCTCGGGGTCAGGCATTCTTTTTCTATCCGTAATTATAAATCCAAGGTATTTTACTTGGGTTAAGCTAATCTGAGCCTATTTGGGGGATACTCGATAACCCATTTCATACAGGAAAGTTAGCGTTTTAAATAGTGTCCGTTTGAGAGCTGGTAAAACCTGGCCTAGCTATGAGCAAGTCATCCACATACTGTATTAGACTACTGTTTGCTAAAGTTAATTCCCTTAGTTCTCTCCCCAAGGAAGTCCCGAAGATATGAGGGCTGTCCCTAAACCCTTGGGGTAGTCGAGTCCAGTCGAGAGTTGTATGGTCTCTCTTGTTTCCAAGGCCCGCCACTCAAAAGCAAAGAGTTTTTGGGATTCAGGATGGAGAGGAATGCAAAAGAAAGCACCTTGAAGGTCCAAGACTGAGAAGTACTTGGCATTTCCTGGGACTTGGAATAGGAGTGTATATGGGTTTGGGACTATGGGGTGGATGGGAACCACAGCTTCATTAATAGCTCTTAGATCCTGGACGAATCGGTAAGATCCATCTGGTTTTTGAACGGGCAAGATTGGGGTGTTGCAGGGGGACTCATAGCTGATTCGAGTTCCAGTATCTCGGTATTTGTTAACTAATGGTTTAAGACCCTCAAGAGCTTCTGGTTTTAAGGGATATTGTCTTTTCCAGGGCTAGGGAGCATTTGGTCTCAGAGAAATCTTTACTGGTGGAACATTTATGGCTAAACCAGGGCTGGAGACATCCCACACCTGGGGATTGACCTCATCTAGACAAGGGACAGACTCCTCCTTTTCTACCTCTGACTGTAAATATTCAGACATAGGCAAAGAAAATTATCGACTTCTACCTTTGTGTCCCCAAGTCACTCTGGTTTGGAGGCGAAAGTATTATTCTCAGAATGGAAAATTTGGAAGCTGCAAACATGAAAAATTTAAAGAGTCACGCAGAGGCTAGTCACTCTAAGCTAACCCCTAAGACATTTATTGACTGATTTCTAGCTTCTCTTCTTTAACCTTTTTTATCTACAGTAATCCTGTGTGTTCCTTTTAGTTAGGGATTCATTTCTAGACTATCCTGACTCTTCCACTACGTTCCAGTTTTGGGTCTGATACACTTAGAGATGTGCCAAGTGCTTCCTGAATACTATAGAACATATTTTATATTTAAAATACTTCCATGCTTATGTAGTGAGTCAATGATTTTAAGTTTATTTGTTACACATTTCAATGTAAAAATCAATGTGTGAACTAACATATTCACGACTTGGAAAAGTTGTTTTTTTTGCTGTGTGTTTGAACTCCTCACCCGACCAAAGGTCATTGAGAGGTCTATTGTTTTTCTAAAATGGTTATAGTGTTGTTTATTTTCTGGTAATTGAATTAAGGTGTGAGTTGCAAAGCCTGTGTTTCTGTTCATTTCATTCCATCTGTTCGGGTTTCTTTCTCTCTCCTGAGTCAGACAGTAATTTCCCATTGGTTGTCCAGTTACCAAGGTTGGTGTCCATGCATCCGTGCTGGTCTCTCCATACATGTCCGGGTGTCCTGTGAAACACTAAGCTTAATTTATTTGGAAATGACCTAGCTGTTCAATACACTGTCATCACTCAGTTGAGCAGAGGGAGAGAAATTCAAGTGACAAAACACCAGAGAAGCTAGTGTCAGAGCGACCCAGCGTGGTATGCGTGCAGGGGGTTGGGGGGAGGGGGGCGGGGCGCGGAGCGCGGATATCTCAGGTGTCCTCCCACCCTGGGCCTCTCCAGGCCCGCCGCTGCGCAGTGGCCTCCCCCCGCCCCCATCGCTTTGGCTACTCAGGGCCGGGTGGTCTCTGCAGGTGCCCGGCATCCTGCCTGAGGCCACCCTGCCCACACGCTGTCTTCCAGTCTCTCTCTGAACCCTCGACTCTTTCTGCCTCTGTCTCACCTGGCGTGGGTGCGTGCGAGTGCCTGTCCGTGTGCCTGGCTGTCGCTCGTCCGCTCTCTCAGGAAGGTCCTCTGCTGGGCCCGTGGCGTGGGGGCAGGGCGGGCCTCGGTTTGGGGACAGGGTGGGGCTGAGGCACTCCAGGGGGTTTGCACAGCCGGCAGGATGGGCGCCTGGGGCCCCGGCTGGGCTGCCCCTAAGCCCGCAGGAGGCTCTGCGGACCGTGGCCCCGGGCCGACGCCCCGATCTTCCGGAGCCACGTGACCCTGAGCAGCGAACGGGATGGTGGGGGCGGGGGGTGGGGGGGCACCGAGAAGTCCTCCCCGCTCAAGCCACCCCCCTCCCCAACCCCCGCCAGAGCTCCCGCAGCCTCGCCAGGCCGCTCGGGGTCCGGGAAACGCCCCGGGACGGGCCAGGCGCGTGCTGGCCGGGGGTGGCGTCGCCTGGTCTCCCAGCTGCAGGGCCTGTCCCGGTTTTTCCCATCAGTATCAACAGTGACGGTCACCCCACATTGTGAGTCTTCTAGATTTCTCACTGACACCTCTGTTAGGGAGTGGCTTTTTAGAGAGATAGGGAAGGTCACTTGGGGGATGTTAGTCATGAGAGAAAATAAGGGCTCAGGTGGGATTGCAGATGTCATCCAGGGGGTAAATAGAGACAGTTGTTGCTGGTACCAAGACATGAATTTTTTTTTCCCCTTTCCTGAAAAGGCCATATTACGACCACATGGGGGCGCTGAGTAACAGCCCATAGCTCGGCTGGAAGGGTGGGCCTTTGATAGTGATACCCTGGGATGGGTTGGACATACCCCCAACCTTTGTCATTAATGCAGATGCAGCCCGGGCTGCTTAGGTTCAGATGAGAAGCAGTGTGGTTTGCAAGTGAACATGCCTCGTTTAGGGAGAGATCAATAGACATACAGGGAGATATGATTAGAAAGAGGAAGAACATCATATGATGCATTTTACTTATCTGAGGCAGGATTGATGGGGTTCTGCTTGAACAAGAGCCTGAGATCTTCAACAGGTTCACAGGAATAGCTGTCCTCTGGCTTTGGAGTCTCAGTTTCTGTCTCCCCCTCCTGTAGGCCATAGGGTTTTATTCTAGAATTGTGAACCCAGGCAGATAGACCCTTCACTTTTACAGCAGTTGAAGTCACTAGAACAACCTGATATGGCCCTGTCCATTTCTCGGACAGCTGGTTTGGACTCCCTTTTTCTTGCCAGGTCTTTACTGATACTTGATCCCCTGGCTTTACCTGGGGATTTTTCAAGTCTTCCTGTGGTTTGTTCTCCATACCGTTGGAGTTCTTGCGGAAACCTTCCGGGTCAATTATATGTTTTAAGAGTGTATTGGCATCCTCGTCAAGAAACAAATCAGACGTTAAGAATGGTCGTCCATACATCATTTCATAAGGACTTAACAATAGTGGCCGTTTGGGGGATGTCCGTAGCCTCATGAGGGCTATGGGCAGCATATGTGTCCACTTATTATGTGTTTCTGACATAGCTTAGCCAGAGCCTTTTTAAGAGTCTGGTTGGCTCTCTCTACCTTTCCTGAAGCTTGAGGCCTCCAGGATGAGCGTAGCCGGTATTTTATGCCTAAGCATGCGGCTAGGTTCTGGGGTATCGTGGCTGTAAGTGAGGGCCCGTTGTCACTCTGAAGTGACCGAGGCAGCCCAAACCTAGGCACTATCTCCTTCAGCAGAGCTTTACAGACTTCTGTAGCTCTCTCAGTCTCAGTAGGGAAGCCTTCGATCCATCCTGTGAATGTGTCAATAAAGACTAGCAAGTAAGAACACCCTTGGGTCTTGGGCATGGCTGTAAATTCTAAATGCGGAGCGGCATTGCCAGTCCGCTCCTGGGTATGATCCCCGATGAAGGACAGGTGTAATTAGAGGAGGTCTGGTTTTTGGGTTATTTTTTAGACAGGTGTCACAATTTTGTGTGACTTGTTTAACAACTTTAGCTAACTGGGGATGGGAGAGAATAGGCTTAAACAAGATTTCTAGATTATCTTTTCCAAAATGGGCGCTCTTATGTAAGGAGTTAGTAATGTTTTAAACCTGAGAATCAGGGAGTATTATTTGCGCCTGATCAGGCTGAAACCACCCATGTGACCCAATCAACCAACCCCGCTCAGCATATCGGGAATGTCCCCCTGGGGTAAAATCTGGAGTCAGGGTTTCCTTGGGGAAAAGGGGGCAGATAGCAGTGGCAGAGGTATCTTCCCCGGAAGCTCGTCCTGCCTCTTGATCAGCTTTCCTATTTCCCTGAGCCTCTTTTTCTTGCCCCTTTTGGTGACTCTTGCAGTGGATTAGAGCTAATTTTGCAGGAAGTTTGACTGCCTCCAGGAGCCTGAGAATGAGCTCTTTGTGTTTAATAGCAGAGCTTCGGGCACTGAGCATCCCTCTTTCTTTCCAAATTGCTGCACGGGCATGCAGAATGAGGAAAGCATACTTAGAGTCGATACACACATTAATCCTCTTTCCTTCTCCTAACTCCAAAGCTCTTGTCAGGGCAAAAAGTTAAGCTTTCTGGGCTGAGGTGTCTGGGGGAAGAGACCCACTTTCCTTAGTTTCTTCCAGGCTCACTACAGCATATCCTGCTTTCCTCTCTCCCTTTTCTACAAAACTGCTGCCATCTGTGTGCCAGTTTTCCTCTGGGTCAGATAAAGGTGTCTCTGATAGGTCCCGGCGAGAAGAGTATAACTCGTCTGTGATTTGTATGCATTGGTGATCCAGAGGGGAGGTAGGGGGATCTGGCAGTAAGGTTGCTGGATTTAAAGTCTGGCAGACCCTCAACTTTATTTCTTGAGTGTCAAGGAGGAGGGCTTGGTATTGGGTGATCCTTCCCCCTGTCATCCACCTGTCCCCTTTCGTTTCCAAGAGTGCTTGCACCCGGTGTGGCGTATACACTGTGGTGGGCTGACCCAGGGTCAGCTTAGATGCCTCCTTAACCATAAGAGCGGTGGCTGCTACTGCCCGGAGGCAAGTGGGCCACCCTCTGGCCACCTCATCTAGTTATTTTGAGAGATAAGCCACAGGTTGTCATACGGGCCCCATCATCTGCTCTAACACCCCAAGAGCAGTTCCTGTCCTTCCAGAAACATAGAGTCTAAAAGGGTTCTCCAGGTTGGGGAGGCCTAAAGCTGGGGCTGTAGTGATGGACTCTTTTAGGGCATTAAAGGCCACCTTGCAGGTCTCATGCCAGTCGAGTGGCTCTTCCTCTTTCCCTCTTAAATTTTCATATAGGGGTCTGGCCAGATTGCCATAATTAGGAACCCAGATCCTGCAAAACCCGGTCCTTCCTAAAAATCCCCTAAGCTGTTGTTTTGTTTGGGGGTACGGGGTATTTAAGATGAGGGATCTCCCCTCGGGGTCAGGCATTCTTTTTCTCTCCGTAATTATAAATCCAAGGTATTTTACTTGGGTTAAGCTAATCTGAGCCTACTTGGGGGATACTCGATAACCCTTTTCATACAGGAAAGTTAGCGTTTTAAATAGTGTCCATTTGAGAGCTGGTAAAATCTGGCCTAGCTATGAGCAAGTCGAACACATACTGTATTAGACTACTGTTTGTTAAAGTTAATTCCCTTAGTTCTCTCCCCACGGAAGTCCCGAAGATATGAGGGCTGTCCCTAAACCCTTGGGGTAGTCGAGTCCAGTCGAGTGTTGTATGGTCTCTCTTGTTTCCAAGTCCCGCCACTCAAAAGCAAAGAGTTTTTGGGATTCAGGATGGAGAGGAATGCAAAAGAAAGCACCTTGAAGGTCCAAGACTGAGAAGTACTTGGCATTTCCTGGGACTTGGGATAGGAGGGTATATGGGTTTGGGACTATGGGTGGATGGGAACCACAGCTTCATTAACAGCTCTTAGATCCTGGACGAATCGGTAAGATCCATCTGGTTTTTGAACGGGCAAGATTGGGGTGTTGCAGGGGGACTCACAGCTGATTCGAGTTCCAGTATCTCGGTATTTGTTAACTAATGGTCTAAGACCCTCAAGAGCTACTGGTTTTAAGGGATATTGTCTTTTCCAGGGCTAGGGAGCATTTGGTCTCAGAGAAATCTTTACTGGTGGAACACTTATGGCTAAACCAGGGCTGGAGACATCCCACACCTGGGGATTGACATCATCTAGACAAGGGACAGACTCCTCCTTTTCTACCTCTGACTGTAAATATTCAGACATAGGCAAAGAAAATTATCGACTTCTACCTTTGTGTCCCCAAGTCACTCTGGTTTGGAGGCGAAAGTATTATTCTCAAAATGGAAAATTTGGAAGCTGCAAACATGAAAAATTTAAAGAGTCACGCAGAGGCTAGTCACTCTAAGCTAACCCCTAAGACATTTATTGACTGATTTCTAGCTTCTCTTCTTTAACCTTTTTTATTTACAGTAATCCTGTGTGTTCCTTTTAGTTAGGGATTCATTTTTAGACTCTCCTGACTCTTCCACTACGTTCCAGTTTTGGGTGTGATACACTTAGAGATGTGCCAAGTGCTTCCTGAATACTATAGAACATATTTTATATTTAAAATACTTCCATGCTTATGTAGTGAGTCAATGATTTTAAGTTTATTTGTTACACATTTCAATGTAAAAGTCAATGTGTGAACTAATATATTCACGACGTGGAAAAGTTGGCTATTTTTTGCTGTGTGTTTGAACTCCTCACCCGACCAAAGGTCATGGAGAGGTCTATTGTTTTTCTAAAATGGTTATAGTGTTGTTTATTTTCTGGTAATTGAATTAGGGTGTGAGTAGCAAAGCCTGTGTTTCTGTTCATTTCATTCCATCTGTTCGGGTTTTTTTCTCTCTCCTGAGTCAGACAGAAATTTCCCATTGGTTGTCCAGTTACCAAGGTTGGTGTCCATGCATCCGTGCTGGTCTCTCCATACATGTCCGGGTGTCCTGTGAAACACTGAGCTTAATTTATTTGGAAATGACCTAGCTGTTCAATACACTGTCATCACTCAGTTGAGCAGAGGGAGAGAAATTCAAGTGACAAAACTCCAGAGAAGCTAGTGTCAGAGCGCCCCGGCGTGGCATGCGTGCAGGGGGTTGGGGGGAGGGGGGCGGGGCGCGGAGCGCGGAGATCTCAGGTGTCCTCCCACCCTGGGCCTCTCCAGGCCCGCCGCTGCTCAGTGGCCTCCCCCCGCCCCCATCGCTTTGGCTGCTCAGGGCCGGGTGGTCTCTGCAGGTGCCCGGCATCCTGCCCGAGGCCCCCCCTGCCCACACGCTGTCTTCCAGTCTCTCTCTGAACCCTCGACTCTTTCTGCCTCTGTCTCACCTTGCGTGGGTGCGTGCGAGTGCCTGTCCGTGTGCCTGGCTGTCGCTCGTCCGCTCTCTCAGGAAGGTCCTCTGCTGGGCCCGTGGCGTTGGACAGGGCGGGCCTCGGTTTGGGGACAGGGCGGGGCTGAGGCACTCCAGGGGGTTTGCACAGCCGGCAGGATGGGCGCCTGGGGCCCCGGCTGGGCTGCCCCTAAGCCCGCAGGAGGCTCCGGGGACCGAGGCCCCGGGCCGACGCCCCACTCGTCCGGAGCCACGTGACCCTGAGCAGCGAAGGGGATAGTGGGGGGCGGGGGTTGGGGGGGCACCGAGACGTCCTCCCCGCTCAAGCCACCCCCTCCCCAACCCCCGCCAGAGCTCCCGCAGCCTCGCCAGGCCCCTCGGGGTCCGGGAAGCGCCCCGGGCCGGGCCAGGCGCGTGCTGGCCGGGGGTGGCGTCGGCTGGTCTCCCAGCTACAGGGCCTGTCCCGGTTTTTCCCATAAGTTTTTCAACAGTGACGTTCACCCCACATTGTGAGTCGTCTAGATTTCTCACTGACACCCCTGTTAGGGAGTGGCTTTTTAGAGAGATAGGGAAGGTCACTTGGGGGATGTTAGTCATGAGAGAAAATAAGGGCTCAGGTGGGATTGCAGATGTCATCCAGGGGGTAAATAGAGACAGTTGTTGCTGGTACCAAGACATGAAGTTTTTTTTCCCCCTTTCCCCAAAAGGCCATATTACGACCACATGGGGGCGCTGAGTAACAGCCCATAGCTCGGCTGGAAGGGTGGGCCTTTGATAGTGATACCCTGGGATGGGTTGGACATACCCCCAACCTTTCTCATTAATGCAGATGCAGCCCGGGCTGCTTAGGTTGAGTTGAGAAGCAGTGTGGTTTGCAAGTGAATATGCCTCGTTTACGGAGAGATTAATAGCCATACAGGGAGATATGATTAGAAAGAGGAAGAACATCATATGATGCATTTTACTTATCTGAGGCAGGATTGATGGGGTTCTGCTTGAACAAGAGCCTGAGATCTTCAACAGGTTCACAGGAATAGCTGTCCTCTGGATTTGGAGTCTCAGTCTCTGTCTCCCCCTCCTGTAGGCCATAGGGTTTTATTCTAGAATTGTGGACCCAGGCAGATAGACCCTTCACTTTTACAGCAGTTGAAGTCACTAGAACAACCTGATATGGCCCTGTCCATTTCTCGGACAGCTGGTTTGGACTCCCTTTTTCTTGCCAGGTCTTTACTGATACTTGATCCCCTGGCTTTACCTGGGGATTTTTCAAGTCTTCCTGTGGTTTGTTCTCCATACCGTTGGAGTTCTTGCTGAAACCTTCTCAGGTCAGTTATATGTTTTAAGAGTGTATTGGCATCCTCGTCAAGAAACAAATCAGAAGTTAAGAATGGTCGTCCATACATCATTTCATAAGGACTTAACAATAGTGGCCGTTTGGGGGATGTCCGTAGCCTCATGAGGGCTATGGGCAGCATATGTGTCCACTTATTATGTGTTTCTGACATAGCTTAGCCAGAGCCCTTTTAAGAGTCTGGTTGGCTCTCTCTACCTTTCCTGAAGCTTGAGGCCTCCAGGATGAGCAGAGCTGGTATTTTATGCCTAAGCATATGGCTAGGTTCTGGGGTATCGTGGCTGTAAGTGAGGGCCCGTTGTCACTCTGAAGTGACCGAGGCAGCCCAAACCTAGGCACTATCTCCTTCAGCAGAGCTTTACAGACTTCTGTAGCTCTCTCTGTCTCAGTAGGGAACGCTTCGATCCATCCTGTGAATGTGTCAATAAAGACTAGCAAGTAAGACAACCCTTGGGTCTTGGGCATGTCTGTAAATTCTACTTGCCAGTCCACTCCTGGGTATGATCCCCGATGATGGACAGGTGTAATTAGAGGAGGTCTGGTTTTTGGGTTATTTTTTAGACAGGTGTCACAATTTTGTGTGACCTGTTTAACAACCTTAGCTAACTGGGGATGGGAGAGAATAGGCTTAAGCAAGATTTCTAGATTATCTTTTCCAAAATGGGCGCTCTTATGTAAGGAGTTAGTAATGTTTTAAACCTGAGAATCAGGGAGTATTATTTGGGCCTGATCAGGCTGAAACCACCCATGTGACCCAATCTCCCAGCCCCGCTCAGCATATCGGGAATGTCCCCCTGGGGTAAAATCTGGAGTCAGGGTTTCCTTGGGGAAAAGGGGGCAGATAGCAGTGGCAGAGGTAGCTTCCCCGGCAGCTCGTCCTGCCTCTTGATCAGCTTTCCTATTTCCCTGAGCCTCTTTTTCTTGCCCCTTTTGGTGACTCTTGCAGTGGATGACAGCTAATTTTGCAGGAAGTTTGACTGCCTCCAGGAGCCTGAGAATGAGCTCTTTGTGTTTAATAGCAGAGCTTCGGGCACTGAGCATCCCTCTTTCTTTCCAAATTGCTGCACGGGCATGCAGAATGAGGAAAGCATACTTAGAGTCCATACACACATTAATCCTCTTTCCTTCTCCTAACTCCAAAGCACTTGTCAGGGCAAAAAGTTCAGCTTTATGGGCTGAGGTGTCTGGGGGAAGAGACCCACTTTCCTTAGTTGCTTCCAGGCTCACTACAGCATATCCTGCTTTCCTCTCTCCCTTTTCTTCAAAACTGCTGCCGTCTGTGTGCCAGTTTTCCTCTGGGTCAGATAAAGGTGTCTCTGATAGGTCCCGGCGAGAAGAGTATAACTCGTCTGTGATTTGTATGCATTGGTGATCCAGAGGGGAGGTAGGGGGATCTGGCAGTAAGGTTGCTGGATTTAAAGTCTGGCAGACCCTCAACTTTATTTCTGGAGTGTCAAGGAGGAGGGCTTGGTATTGGGTGATCCTTCCCCCTGTCATCCACCTGTCCCCTTTCGTTTCCAAGACTGCTTGCACCCGGTGAGGCGTATACACTGTGGTGGGCTGACCCAGGGTCAGCTTAGATGCCTCCTTAACCATAAGAGCGATGACTGCTACTGCCCGGAGGCAAGTGGGCCACCCTCTGGCCACCTCATCTAGTTATTTTGAGAGATAAGCCACAGGTTGTCATACGGGCCCCATCATCTGCTCTAACACCCCAAGAGCAGTTCCTGTCCTTCCAGAAACATAGAGTCTAAAAGGCTTCTCCAGGTTGGGGAGGCCTAAAGCTGGGGCTGTAGTGATGGACTCTTTTAGGGCATTAAAGGCCACCTTGCAGGTCTCATGCCAGTCGAGTGGCTCTTCCTCTTTCCCCCTTAAATTTTCATATAGGGGTCTGGCCAGATTGCCATAATTAGGAATCCAGATCCTGCAATACCCGGTCCTTCCTAAAAATCCCCTAAGCTGTTGTTTTGTTTGGGGGTACGGGGTATTTAAGATGAGGGATCTCGCCTCGGGGTAGGCATTCTTTTTCTCTCCGTCATTATAAATCCAAGGTATTTTACTTGGGTTAAGCTAAAATGAGCCTACTTGGGGGATACTCGATAACCCTTTTCCTACAGGAAAGTGAGCGTTTTAAATAGTGTCCATTTGAGAGCTTGTAAAATCTGGCCTAGCTATGAGCAAGTCGTACACATACTGTATTAGACTACTGTTTGTTAAAGTTAATTCCCTTATTTCTCTCGCCGAGGAAGTCCCGAAGATAGGAGGGCTGTCCCTAAACCCTTGGGGTAGGCGAGTCCAGTCGAAAGTTGTATGGTCTCTCTTGTTTCCAAGTCCCGCCACTCAAAAGCAAAGAGTTTTTGGGATTCAGGATGGAGAGGAATGCAAATGAAATCACCTTGAAGGTCCAAGACTGAGAAGTACTTGGCATTTCCTGGGACTTGGGATAGGAGGGTATATGGGTTTGGGACTATGGGGTGGATGGGAACCACAGCTTCATTAACAGCTCTTAGATCCTGGACGAATCGGTAAGATCCATCTGGTTTTTGAACGGGCAAGATTGGGGTGTTGCAGGGGGACTCACAGCTGATTCGAGTTCCAGTATCTCGGTATTTGTTAACTAATGGTTTAAGACCCTCAAGAGCTACTGGTTTTAAGGGATATTGTCTTTTCCAGGGCTAGGGAGCATTTGGTCTCAGAGAAATCTTTACTGGTGGAACACTTATGGCTAAACCAGGGCTGGAGACATCCCACACCTGGGGATTGACATCATCTAGACAAGGGACAGACTCCTCCTTTTCTACCTCTGACTGTAAATATTCAGACATAGGCAAAGAAAATTATCGACTTCTACCTTTGTGTCCCCAAGTCACTCTGGTTTGGAGGCGAAAGTATTATTCTCAAAATGGAAAATTTGGAAGCTGCAAACATGAAAAATTTAAAGAGTCACGCAGAGGCTAGTCACTCTAAGCTAACCCCTAAGACATTTATTGACTGATTTCTAGCTTCTCTTCTTTAACCTTTTTTATCTACAGTAATCCTGTGTGTTCCTTTTAGTTAGGGATTCATTTTTAGACTATCCTGACTCTTCCACTACGTTCCAGTTTTGGGTCTGATACACTTAGAGATGTGCCAAGTGCTTCCTGAATACTACAGAATATATTTTATATTTAAAATACTTCCATGCTTATGTAGTGAGTCAATGATTTTAAGTTTATTTGTTACACATTTCAATGTAAAAGTCAATGTGTGAACTAACATATTCACGACTTGGAAAAGTTGGCTTTTTTTTGCTGTGTGTTTGAACTCCTCACCCGACCAAAGGTCATGGAGAGGTCTATTGTTTTTGTATAATGGTTATAGTGTTGTTTATTTTCTGGTAATTGAATTAGGGTGTGAGTTGCAAAGCCTGTGTTTCTTTTCATTTCATTCCATCTGTTCGGGTTTCTTTCTCTCTCCTGAGTCAGACAGTAATTTCCCATTGGTTGTCCAGTTACCAAGGTTGGTGTACATGCATCCGTGCTGGTCTCTCCAAACATGTCCGGGTGTCCTGTGAAACACTAAGCTTAATTTATTTGGAAATGACCTAGCTGTTCAATACACTGTCATCACTCAGTTGAGCAGAGGGAGAGAAATTCAAGTGACAAAACTCCAGAGAAGCTAGTGTCAGAGCGCCCCGGCGTGGCATGCGTGCAGGGGGTTGGGGGGAGGGGGGCGGGGCGCGGAGCGAGGAGATCTCAGGTGTCCTCCCACCCTGGGCCTCTCCAGGCCCGCCGCTGCTCAGTGGCCTCCCCCCGCCCCCATCGCTTTGGCTGCTCAGGGCCGGGTGGTCTCTGCAGCTGCCCGGCAACTTGCCCGAAACCCCCCTGCCCACACGCTGTCTTCCAGTCTCTTTGTGAACCCTCGACTCTTTCTGCCTCTGTCTCACCTTGCGTGGGTGCGTGCGAGTGCCTGTCCGTGTGCCTGGCTGTCACTCGTCCGCTCTCTCAGGAAGGTCCTGTGCTGGGCCCGTGGCGTGGGGGCAGGGCGGGCCTCGGTTTGGAGACAGGGCGGGGCTGAGGCACTCCAGGGGGTTTGCACAGCCTGCAGGATGGGCGCCTGGGGCCCGGGCTGGGCTGCCCCTAAGCCTGCAGGAGGCTCTGTGGACCGCGGCCCCGGGCCGACGCCCCGCTCGTCCGGAGCCACCTGACCCTGTGCAGCGAACGGGATGGTGGGGGGCGGGGGGTGGGGGGGAACAGAGACATCCTCCCCGCTCAAGCCACCCCCCTCCCCAACCCCCGGCAGAGCTCCCGCAGCCTTGCCAGGCCGCTTGGGGTCCGGGAAGCGCCCCGGGCCGGGCCAGGCGCGTGCTGGTCGGGGGTGGCGTCGGCTGGTCTCCCAGCTGCAGGGCCTGTCCCGGTTTTTCCCATCAGTTTCAACAGTGACGTTCACCCCACATTGTGAGTCGTCTAGATTTCTCACTGACACCCCTGTTAGGGAGTGGCTTTTTAGAGAGATAGGGAAGTTCACTTGGGGGATGTTAGTCATGAGAGAAAATAAGGGCTCAGGTGGGATTGCAGATGTCATCCAGGGGGTAAATAGAGACAGTTGTTGCTGGTACCAAGACATGAAGTTTTTTTTCCCCCTTTCCCCAAAAGGCCATATTACGACCACATGGGGGCGCTGAGTAACAGCCCATAGCTCGGCTGGAAGGGTGGGCCTTTGATAGTGATACCCTGGGATGGGTTGGACATACCCCCAACCTTTGTCATTAATGCAGATGCAGCCCGGGCTGCTTAGGTTCAATTGAGAAGCAGTGTGGTTTGCAAGTGAACATGCCTCGTTTAGGGAGAGATCAATAGCCATACAGGGAGATATGATTAGAAAGAGGAAGAACATCATATGATGCATTTTACTTATCTGAGGCAGGATTGATGGGGTTCTGCTTGAACAAGAGCCTGAGATCTTCAACAGGTTCACAGGAATAGCTGTCCTCTGGCTTTGGAGTCTCAGTTTCTGTCTCCCCCTCCTGTAGGCCATAGGGTTTTATTCTAGAATTGTGGACCCAGGCAGATAGACCCTTCACTTTTACAGCAGTTGAAGTCACTAGAACAACCTGATATGGCCCTGTCCATTTCTCGGACAGCTGGTTTGGACTCCCTTTTTCTTGCCAGGTCTTTACTGATACTTGATCCCCTGGCTTTACCTGGGGATTTTTCAAGTCTTCCTGTGGTTTGTTCTCCATACCGTTGGAGTTCTTGCTGAAACTTTCCCAGGTCAATTATATGTTTTAAGAGTGTATTGGCATCCTCGTCAAAAAACAAATCAGAAGTTAAGAATGGTCGTCCATACATCATTTCATAAGGACTTAACAATAGTGGCCGTTTGGGGGATGTCCGTAGCCTCATGAGGGCTATGGGCAGCATATGTGTCCACTTATTATGTGTTTCTGACATAGCTTAGCCAGAGCCCTTTTAAGAGTCTGGTTGGCTCTCTCTACCTTTCCTGAAGCTTGAGGCCTCCAGGTTGAGCGGAGCTGGTATTTTATGCCTAAGCCTGTGGCTAGGTTCTGGGGTATCATGGCTGTAAGTTAGGGCCCGTTGTCACTCTGAAGTGACCGAGGCAGCCCAAACCTAGGCACTATCTCCTTCAGCAGAGCTTTACAGACTTCTGTAGCTCTCTCTGTCTCAGTAGGAAACGCTTCGATCCATCCTGTGAATGTGTCAATAAAGACTAGCAAGTAAGACAACCCTTGGGTCTTGGGCATGTCTGTAAATTCTACTTGCCAGTTCACTCCTGGGTATGATCCCCGATGAAGGACAGGTGTAATTAGAGGAGGTCTGGTTTTTGGGTTATTTTTTAGACAGGTGTCACAATTTTGTGTGACCTGTTTAACAACCTTAGCTAACTGGGGATGGGAGAGAATAGGCTTAAGCAAGATTTCTAGATTATCTTTTCCAAAATGGGCGCTCTTATGTAAGGAGTTAGTAATGTTTTAAACCTGAGAATCAGGGAGTATTATTTGGGCCTGATCAGGCTGAAACCACCCATGTGACCCAATCTCCCAGCCCCGCTCAGCATATCGGGAATGTCCCCCTGGGGTAAAATCTGGAGTCAGGGTTTCCTTGGGGAAAAGGGGGCAGATAGCAGTGGCAGAGGTAGCTTCCCCGGCAGCTCGTCCTGCCTCTTGATCAGCTTTCCTATTTCCCTGAGCCTCTTTTTCTTGCCCCTTTTGGTGACTCTTGCAGTGGATGACAGCTAATTTTGCAGGAAGTTTGACTGCCTCCAGGAGCCTGAGAATGAGCTCTTTGTGTTTAATAGCAGAGCTTCGGGCACTGAGCATCCCTCTTTCTTTCCAAATTGCTCCACGGGCATGCAGAATGAGGAAAGCATACTTAGAGTCCATACACACATTAATCCTCTTTCCTTCTCCTAACTCCAAAGCACTTGTCAGGGCAAAAAGTTCAGGTTTCTGGGCTGAGGTGTCTGGGGGAAGAGACCCACTTTCCTTAGTTGCTTCCAGGCTCACTACAGCATATCCTGCTTTCCTCTCTCCCTTTTCTTCAAAACTGCTGCCATCTGTGTGCCAGTTTTCCTCTGGGTCAGATAAAGGTGTCTCTGATAGGTCTCGGCGAGAAGAGTATAACTCGTCTGTGATTTGTATGCATTGGTGATCCAGAGGGGAGGTAGGGGGATCTGGCAGTAAGGTTGCTGGATTTAAAGTCTGGCAGACCCTCAACTTTATTTCTGGAGTGTCAAGGAGGAGGGCTTGGTATTGGGTGATCCTTCCCCCTGTCATCCACCTGTCCCCTTTCGTTTCCAAGACTGCTTGCACCCGGTGAGGCGTATACACTGTGGTGGGCTGACCCAGGGTCAGCTTAGATGCCTCCTTAACCATAAGAGCGATGACTGCTACTGCCCGGAGGCAAGTGGGCCACCCTCTGGCCACCTCATCTAGTTATTTTGAGAGATAAGCCACAGGTTGTCATACGGGCCCCATCATCTGCTCTAACACCCCAAGAGCAGTTCCTGTCCTTCCAGAAACATAGAGTCTAAAAGGCTTCTCCAGGTTGGGGAGGCCTAAAGCTGGGGCTGTAGTGATGGACTCTTTTAGGGCATTAAAGGCCACCTTGCAGGTCTCATGCCAGTCGAGTGGCTCTTCCTCTTTCCCCCTTAAATTTTCATATAGGGGTCTGGCCAGATTGCCATAATTAGGAATCCAGATCCTGCAAAACCCGGTCCTTCCTAAAAATCCCCTAAGCTGTTGTTTTGTTTGGTGGTACGGGGTATTTAAGATGAGGGATCTCCACTCGGGGTCAGGCATTCTTTTCTCTCCGTAATTATAAATCCAAGGTATTTTACTTGGGTTAATCTAATCTGAGCCTACTTGGAGGATACTCGATAACCCTTTTCATACAGGAAAGTTAGCGTTTTAAATAGTGTCCATTTGAGAGCTGGTAAAATCTGGCCTAGCTATGAGCAAGTCATCCACATACTGTATTAGACTACTGTTTGTTAAAGTTAATTCCCTTAGTTCTCTCCCCGAGGAAGTCCCGAAGATATGAGGGCTGTCCCTAAACCCTTGGGGTAGTCGAGTCCAGTCGAGAGTTGTATGGTCTCTCTTGTTTCCAAGTCCCGCCACTCAAAAGCAAAGAGTTTTTGGGATTCAGGATGGAGAGGAATGCAAAAGAAAGCATATTGAAGGTCCAAGACTGAGAAGTACTTGGCATTTCCTGGGACTTGGGATAGGAGGGTATATGGGTTTGGGACTATGGGGTGGATGGGAACCACAGCTTCATTAACAGCTCTTAGATCCTGGACGAATCGGTAAGATCCATGTGGTTTTTGAACGGGCAAGATTGGGGTGTTGCAGGGGGACTCACAGCTGATTCGAGTTCCAGTATCTCGGTATTTGTTAACTAATGGTTTAAGAC